>NC_137929.1:23752667-23962667 GCF_963969265.1 Rhamphochromis sp. 'chilingali'
AAAGTCTATTGTGGCTTCCAGTGGATATATGTTTTAATGGATGATCACTGAAGATTAAAATAAATAAATAAATAAATAAAAAATCGAACAAACAAACGGGAAAATCATGAGTCAAACAGGTGATGATGATTGTTCCTCTAATGATTTGGGGGGAAAGAGAGAAAGAAAAATGACTGGAAAGGCATTGTTGAATAAAATCGAAAAATCACAAAATGAATGCAAAATATATGTTAATAAAATGAAAGGACTAATACAAAAAATGAAAGCGCTCATGCAACACAATGAAAATCTTTCTCAAATTAAGCAGTATTTGGTGGATTTAAAGGCACTGTGCGAAAAGGCTTCAAGTTCACATGTTGAGGTGTTGTCTTTGGTGCCAGAGGAAGTAATAAAAGAAGAGGAATGCTTTTCAAGTATCATGAAATACACAAATGTGTTTTTAAATGAAATTCAGAACTGGATAAATCAAAGAGAACAAAATCCTGCTGTTTGTCCAAAGCAAATCAATTTATTGGAAAACAATGTTGCATCAAATACTGAGACAGAAGTGGAGGATGATATCAAGCCAAGTGATAGTGTTTCTGTTGTGATATTTTGATACCATGGTAGCATTTACTGAGTATTGTTTTTGATGATATTATACAAAGGACCCTGTTTCTGCAATGCCCTTTGTTTTAACCTCATCTCCTCTTGCTGTGTCAACTGAAGATTTTATGGTGTGAAAGTAGATACTAAGGTTGGAGGGAAAACACCAACAAATCACTCTTTTACTTATCACTCCCTTGCAGAAGATGTTTATGTGAAGACCATCTGGGTTGTGTCAGAACTCACGGATGTAGGAGACCTCTGTATAAGATTTATAGGCCTTGTGAGTGCATCTTTATTGCCCTTGCTGAACAAAGGATTCCAACTGTCGAAGGACACCACCCCACCCAGTGGGCAGGGTCTGAACTGAAACTTGTTGTCTGCCTATAAAAACTGCTGCACAAAGAATAAACTTTGAGTTAGTTTTGGATGACAATTTAGAACAGTCTCCGCGTCTTTTTGTTCTTCCAAACTGCTCCCGGTACTCCGGCCGGTGCTGTAATTAACCGTTGATCATACTTGAGAATATTTTAATTGTTATAGGTTAAAGGATGAACTCTGATGATGAAAGCCCACGCCTCAGAGAAACCCGGAATGGAGTTTCTTGCAGTTTCAAATGTTGAAAGCCACAAAACTTCTTCAAGATCTTCAACTTCATCTGTTCGTATGAAAGCTGAGGCAGAGTTGGCAGCTTTAAAGACGCGGGGAAAAGGACACTGTACCTGTCGATGCACGTTTCCCAAAATCTAAACGAGTCATATCGCTCCATGTTTGCTACTTTTGGTTTTTGGTTTTCTCCCGCAGAGTAAGAGCATCGCAGGAGCTCCTGAAGTCAAACGACGCCTCCCAGCACTCATTTATTAAAACGGAGTCGATGCCAAAAGTCTTAAACGTTAGAATCAAAGCAACAGCTGTGAACTCAGTCATGGTGTCATGTGCAGCCTCCATCTTACTGTCACTACTTTTTCATTTTAGGGTACGTGAGGTAAAGCGTCCGTCGATGTAGCTTGATTGTACAAAATTATTTTTCTACGTTATTAACAAAACAGAGCAGAGACTGATGCTGCTCCTGTCTGACCCCCTTGTGTCTGGCACATGTGTATTCTGACTTGTGTGTGTGTGTGTGTGTGTGTGTGTGTGTGTGTGTGTGTGTGTGTGTGTGTGTGTGTGTGTGTGTGTGTGTGTGTGTGTGTAGGAGCGGCAGTCGCTGTGTGAGTGTGATATCACATCTGCATCACTCAAGCGTAGACGGGCCAGAACACAAACGAGTCCTTTCATTCGGCTCTGTTCTTTCTCCTTGTCTGTTTTATAAGCTAACACTAGAGGGCGCCATTGTGGCACATTCAGCGCTCACTCTGAGGTCACTGGACAGAGAAGAAAATACCAAACTGGGAGACGGATGGAGACGAAACATCTGGAAGATCAGAACTGTACATTTTTAAGTGTAAGAAAAAAAACAGACAAAATATTTGTAAATATTAAGTTTCTTGTTTATTTTATGTTTTGTTTTTTTGGGGGTTTTTTTTGGAGTGAATGAATGATATGCTTATTTTGTGATGACAAAAGACAACAGGTGCAGTTTGTAATGAGAAGAAAAAAATGGCCGTTAGCTTGAGGTTTCAAATGAGTTCATCCTTACCACCGATCAGTTTTGTCTTTGTTTTTTCAACATCTATTTTATTTTTGTCATAACGTTGATCGTTATCATGTGACCATCCTGTAGCAGGAAGGTCGCTGTAGCAGAAGTCATCTCCACTGAAGCCCCCTCACAGCAGAGGGCCAGTCATGCTGTTTATTAGGATTTGCTAGTTTTCAGTGAGAAAAAACATTTTCATCAAGTTTTAAATCCTTTCGTTGCTCTTTTCTCTGCGATTGTCATAAAATCGTCGTCCTCTTTTCAAGCCTTAGCTCGCTTTTATTTTGAAAAATGAGTCTTGTGATCAGAGATGAATCTGTGCTGCATGATGTGCGTAACATCAGAGCGATAAAAGCCAGCTTTGCCTTTCAGTGATTCGCAGTAAGGACATAAATGACCTAAACTGAGACTGAAAAAAGTGCAGTCAGTTAAATGTTAGCTCACCTAACATGTAGCAGTGTTTACATGTAGCCATGTTTGACAGACTCCAGGGCTTTGATACCATAAGATGCCTCATATCCTCACAGACTCATGAGATCACACAGGTGGTCTGACCTGCTCGTGTCACACTGTGCTGTCTGTCTGTCTGTCCGTTGTTTTTCTCCTGCAGTGATGTTATGTAGCAGAAAAACAGTTGGATGCTGGAAAAGTGCAGAGCGATGGGTGACGTGTGGAGAACATCACAGTCTGTGTGTGTTCAACAGCTGTTAGAGCCACACTTTGTCCTTTCTGTGGTATAACTGCTGGATTTATTTTATTCCAACACTTAGAAACTGTCAGCAAAGCAAAACTTCATGATTGGATGATCCTGTGTCACGTCCACAGTGTCAAACGTGCACAGAGACAGTGACACCCACAGAGAAACCCTCAGCTTGGTGTCCATTGCAAATCTGCACCTGTTGTCTTCTTTCTACTTTCTTTGTTGAACTCAGAAACTCGAGACTTGAGATGAAGAAAAATGTTAAATAATGGAATAAAAAAAAGATGATTATTAAAAAAAGTAAAGTAAAATTATATAAATAAATGAGGTGATGATATTTCTGTTTACTTTAGAAGTTATTATACACTGTATGCTGTGATTCTGATCTGGGAAACATTAAAGACATTCATAGCCAGACTGCTGACTTTGTGTTTTTATTCAGTCGCCTAACAGAAGTGCAGTAAGAAACGATTTAGCCCATCCTGATTTCTTAGCTGTTTGCATATTTGCCACACTTACGTGTTTCAGATCATGAAGAACATTTTTATGATAGATAAAGATGACCAGAGTCAGTATAAAATAAAGCTTTTACATGTATTGCTGGGAGGTCGGCAGCTCCCTCCACTGCTTGGCCCTCTGTGAAAAACAACTGGGATCCAGCTTCCCTGTGATGCTGAATTATATAAGCGGAAGAACATAAATAGATAGAAGGATGGATGATTGTATTTTGTGTACAATTGTTGAAGTGTAAAAAGGGTTGGCCCTCCGTGGTGCCCTAAGCAAAGTTTGATTTTTGGAGCCCTTTAATAGTGCCAATAATAGTGATTAATGATCACCTACTATAAATGTATTTCATTTTCTAATGTTGATGTTGTTGTAATCCACAGTGAAAAATGTCATAAAAACAGAGAGAAACAATAGATCAAACCTGAGAGCTGCACAGTTGCAGCAGTGTGGTTTACGTCATTGTGTTGTCAGCCTGTTTTACACATCGGTGGTTTCTTATTGACATGTAAAAAGATCTGAAATCGTAGTCAATTCAGCTGCTATTGTGGGCTGGGGATGATTTACACTTAACATTTTAATAACTGGGTACTGAATGTCAGAGGCCCAATGTTCCCTCTAATTTTTCACGTGTCTGAGCGAACACACAAACTCCCTGAGCGATCCCTTGGACCAATGAGCGACATCAGACGTGTGCACTGTGGTCACGCCGGCATCGAATCCATCCAAGTTACATGGTTTATTAAAATAATCAAATTACAGCGTTTACATTTATGTTAGACTACTTTTAATTAACTGCTTTAGCCCATTTACCATGAAAATGTAAAAAAAATCTTGTTCATGACCTGTGCAGTATGTTAACACTATTGGAAGTAAAAATAACTTGAACTCCAATTTCGAAAACACAACTTTCTTTTTTCTTTTATACAGCTCTGACTTGTATCATGAGTCTGTGGTCTGGGAGAGAGTCCTGTAACTCTCTGTCTACAAAATATAGTAAATAATGACCAATGCTGAGCAATTAATTATATAGTTACTTCTTCAAAAAAGTAACTCAGTTTGGCAAACAAAGTTTTTTGCAGCTATTTTTTTAAATGCAGCCAAGGCGTTTTTAAATAAACATTTCAAACTATTTACAGAACAATCAGCTGTTCTGCATCAAATCTGATGCCACACAAATTATTTGTGCCACTCCAAAAAATAATTTCTGTCCACTATGAGATAAAGGAAAAGAACAACAGCCTGATACCTGCAGGCCTGACAGCAGGAGATGCATCACTCCTGTAACACCTGTAACATTCAGCAGTCGCCTCATTGTTCTGACACACACAACAAAACTATTGACTACACTACACACTAACTACACAAGATTTGCGCTAAACGTTGCAAATCTCTCACATCTCAAAGCACCGCCATCACTCCTAAAACTTCCCCCCGTTTCTTAACAACTAGACGCCACGTTGCCATATCATTCTCTGATTGGTCGACATGGTACTTTTTTGGACGAATAGGAAAGGCAGAGGGGGGTGGGGTTTGTTTTTGCTCACAGGTGGAGAGCGCTTTCGAGTGTTTTCCTTATAAAACGCCGTTTTTACCGTTTCTTCCTGCAGTAAATATAAACAACGATAGTATTCAGAAAGAAAACAAAACATTGCAGATGTTTTTATCACAACTCTGGTTTTACGTGGTCTATCAACACAATTTAAAAACTGGTGTAAAGTCCCCAATTTTTCCGTCAATTGTTCCGTCTGTCCTGCTCACATCTCCAATGGTTGTACACGTTGTCATTAACATGGCTTCACTCCACATCAGCCACGCCGCTTTGCCAGCTAAAACACTGGTGTCGGTACATAAGGACGCTGTCATAGCCTGCCAACAACGTTGATTGGCTGCGCATACACGCATTATTGGCTGGACTATGGGATAAGGTGGCATCGTTCCCATATGGGAGCAGCCAGTCACTTACTGACCAACACTGCAAAACAGAATTGTTAAAGTATTAATTTTAATTTCAATTCAGGTTAGATTTTTTTTGGTGCGCAACGCAGAATTTCTGTGCGCAGAGACTGTGCCAGCAGTGCGCAATTGCGCACGTGCGCAGCTTAGAGGGAACATTGCATAGGCCCACTAAAAGTTACAAAATAAGCTACTATCAAATACATTTTCTGTAAACACATCAGAAGGTTATTTATGTGGCAAAAAGTTAGATCTATACAAAATGTTGCAGGGAAACAGAGAAGGAGCTCGTATAGGTTTGAGTTTTATTCACATCTATTGTGCAGGTACAAATAGCAGAGTGGAAAACTTTATATTTTGTGTTTGCAAACATTAATTTATGAAGATTAATTAACATGAGTGTAGCACAAAGTAAAGGTGAAAGCAGTATTCTGACATGACAGTGCAATCAAAACACATTTTGCCACAACAATCTGTGAATAATTGTGACAAACAACTGTCACTTTAATATTGGACAGACTAGTTGTGCAGCCCTAACCTGAAATATGCTGTTTGTTCTGAATGAAAAACGTTAGTCTTTGGTAAACATTTTAATCCCATTTATAGATGCAATATGTTATTTCAGTTAAGACTAAATGTTACCACACGTTCCCATCATTAGAGCGCATTTAAAGTGTGGAGAAGTCTGTGAAGGTTCTCAGTCATCCAGGTCATCGTAGTCTAAGGAGCTTGGAAAGAAAAGCGTCTGGACTTCTTTGAGTTACTTGAAGACGTTTCACCTCTCATCCGAGAAGCTTCTTCAGTTCTAAGGGTCAAATGGTGGAGAGTCCAAGCTGTATTGAAGAATTTCTAACTTCATGTAGGCTAAACAGCGGCCTAGAATTAGACTCAAAATCCTGCACTTGCCCAAAATAAAGGGGGCGTTAATGTACCAGATTCTACAGAACACCAGAAATAACTGCTAAGATGGGTCCAACACATCTGAGTTCATGCTGGAGGAACTGTGGGACACACTCTGCCAACCACACTCATATATTGTGGCTCTGCCTTAAACTCTGTGTATTCTGGAGGCAGATATTTGATGCTCTCAAAGACATTTTCCAAGGTAAATATTCCACTAAGTCCTACAGTAGCAGTGTTGGGAAGGATTGCAGAACATATTGACTGCAAAGCCAAAAGTTACCTGCTAAATATATGACTCACTGCAGCCCTAAAATGCATAACTATCAGATGGTTAAAACCAGATATAATCTATGGATCCATGTCTGTCTGATGGAACAAATTACATACTCAGACTACAGAAACAAGTCTTTGAGAAACGGTGGGGACCCATGTTACCTTTCCTATTACAATGAAGAACACCACCTAGTTTTGTGAGCTCTCTCTCTCTCCACACACACACACACACACACACACACACACACACACACACACACACACACACACACACACACACACACACACACACACACACACACACACACACACAGCATGTTATGCCAGTTTCAGCTGAAACTATGTTTCAAACCATAATCCGGGTTTTTAGTTCACCATTTATGAGGTTTCAAGAAGAAAATAAAAGACAGATCTGAATGTTTGAAAATGTTTTGGAAAGATTCTGTAAAGATGAGATGAAAAATACTCAAAGGATAAATTTAATTGGTTTATTATTTAGATAAGAATAACAAGCAAGTAAAGGAAGAAACAAGGTAAAATGAAGTAATAATGAAAGAAGTTAAACAAGTAAAAGAAGAAACAAGGTAAAATGAAGTAATAATGAAAGAAGTTAAACAAGTAAATGAAGAAACAAGGTAAAATGAAGTAATAATGAAAGGAGTTAAACAAGTAAATGAAGAAACAAGGTAAAATGAAGTAATAATGAAAGAAGTTAAACAAGTAAATGAAGAAACAAGGTAAAATGAAGTAATAATGAAAGAAGTTAAACAAGTAAATGAAGAAACAAGGTAAAATGAAGTAATAATGAAAGAAGTTAAACAAGTAAATGAAGAAAAAAGGTAAAATGAAGTAATAATGAAAGAAGTTAAACAAGTAAATGAAGAAAAAAGGTAAAATGAAGAAATAATGAAAGAAGTTAAACAAGTAAATGAAGAAAAAAGGTAAAATGAAGAAATAATGAAAGAAGTTAAACAAGTAAATGAAGAAAAAAGGTAAAATGAAGAAATAATGAAAGAAGTTAAACAAGTAAATGAAGAAAAAAGGTAAAATGAAGTAATAATGAAAGAAGTTAAACAAGTAAATGAAGAAAAAAGGTAAAATGAAGTAATAATGAAAGAAGTTAAACAAGTAAATGAAGAAAAAAGGTAAAATGAAGAAATAATGAAAGAAGTTAAACAAGTAAATGAAGAAACAAGGTAAAATGAAGTAATAATGAAAGAAGTTAAACAAGTAAATGAAGAAAAAAGGTAAAATGAAGTAATAATGAAAGAAGTTAAACAAGTAAATGAAGAAAAAAGGTAAAATGAAGAAATAATGAAAGAAGTTAAACAAGTAAATGAAGAAACAAGGTAAAATGAAGTAATAATGAAAGAAGTTAAACAAGTAAATGAAGAAACAAGGTAAAATGAAGTAATAATGAAAGAAGTTAAACAAGTAAATGAAGAAACAAGGTAAAATGAAGTAATAATGAAAGAAGTTAAACAAGTAAATGAAGAAACAAGGTAAAATGAAGTAATAATGAAAGAAGTTAAACAAGTAAATGAAGAAACAAGGTAAAATGAAGTAATAATGAAAGAAGTTAAACAAGTAAATGAAGAAACCAGGTAAAATGAAGTAATAATGAAAGAAGTTAAACAAGTAAATGAAGAAAAAAGGTAAAATGAAGAAATAATGAAAGAAGTTAAACAAGTAAATGAAGAAACAAGGCAAAATGAAGTAATAATGAAAGAAGTTAAACAAGTAAATGAAGAAACAAGGTAAAATGAAGTAATAATGAAAGAAGTTGAACAAGTAAATGAAGAAACAAGGCAAAATGAAGTAACAATGAAAGAAGTTAAACAAGTAAATGAAGAAAAAAGGTAAAATGAAGAAATAAGGAAAGAAGTTAGGAGAGAAAACCCCAACAATCCCCTCTGAGCAAGCACTTGGCGACAGTGGGGAGGAAAAACTGCCTTTAAACGGGCAGAAACCTCCGGCAGAACCAGGCTCAGGAGGGGACAGTCAACTGCCGGGACTGGTTGGGGGGGTTAACAGAGGTGGAGCAAGACGAGGCTACATCAGGTGAGGAAGCAGTAGCGTCTCTCCTCTGGAACAAGTGGAACCATTTTTTCTTTTTTTTCATGCACTTTTCCACGAGCGCTTTTTTCTCCACGATGAGATTTCTCAGCTCGTCGATGGTTTCTGCGTTTTTTTTCTTCAAGTTTCTCACATCTTTGTTCCATCTCTTCCAATGCTGCTTGTTGTTCTTCAAGCTTGTCTTTGAGTTGTTTGGATGTTTCCTCCTGTATCAGCTTGTCCTTGTGCATGTCTGCATTTCTCTGTTGGACCTCTTTGTGCTTGTCTTTTAACTGCTTCTTTCTTTTCTTGATTTCTTGATTTTTGTCTTCATGTATTTTGTCTTCTTGTTGTTTTTGTGACTGCATTTGAGTGTGTTCACTCTTCAAGTTATTGAATTCCACCAAACGCCCCTTAACGAGCTCGGAGTTGTTTCTCGCTATCTGATCGATCCTTTTCTGCATCTGTGAGCACCGTTTCTCCAGTTTGTCCCTTTCTTCTTCCACTTTAGTTGCTTTGTCCTCCAGCTGATTACAAAACTCTTGCAGTTTTAGATTTTTAGACTCAAAGTCCTGGACGATGCGTTTTCCTTCTTTCAGTCTTTCCTGCTGTTGCTCTTTCTGTTGAAGAAGGTCTTTATTTTGGCGCAGTGTTTCATCCAGGCTTTCTTTCAGCATGCGGTATTTTTCCTGCATGCTCTTCAGTTTGTGCTGCATGTCTTGTTGCTTTTTGTCCTGCTCTTCCTTCTGTTGGAGGAATTTATTCTTTTCTTCCACAGCTTCATGGAGCTGTCTTTGGAGGAGCAGATTTTTTCGGTCCATGTATTGGAGATCCCGCTGTATCTTATCAGTCATCGTTTTCTTGTCTTGGAGCTGGTTGGTCATTTCTTTTAGTTCTGCGCGCTTTTGCCTGTTTTCTTTATTGAGGTGCACAATCTGCTCTCGGGCCTGAGCAAACTTGATTCCCCAGCCCTCATTAATAATGTTTATGTCCGGCTGGCGCTGTTGTCTTTCTTCCAGCTCTTTATTTTGGGCTTCCATTCGTCTACACTTGTCCTCCAGTTGACGTTTTTCTTCTTCAATTTGTTGCATTTTTTTCTGGAGAAGGTAGTTTTCCTTCCTACTCTCCTCTAATGCCCTTTGGAAGGATGAGATGCCATTTGGGGAAATTGGCTGGCCACTCCAGGAAGGAGAGGCGGCGTAATCTTTTTGAATTGGTTGTTTTTTTCTTGGAAACATGTTGGAGTTTCTATACGATGACTTTGAAGAGCTTTCCAAATGTTTCTGTGGTGAACGTTTTGTATGCTGCAAACACAGATGCTGCTGAAACGAACTAAAACTTGCTGTTTCTCACCCCTATTTAAGGAAAAACATCAAAGGACTTATGACGTTCTATGACATCATCACTCCAATGAGATTGTCACAAGACGTTTTGGAATGGGGTGTTTTTTTTTAAACTGTTTTCAAACTTAACTTAAAATTTCATTGTTTCCTAGTTGTGGACTATTGGTTAGTCCAGCCGATGATGAAATTAATTGTCACAAACATCCCTAATATTACATAACAGACAACAGAAAACAAGACAGTTTTTTTTCTAATAGAGGTATAATAAAAGTTTTTTTTAATTATCCTACTTTTTATAAAAGAGAACATTTATTAAAGAGTATGTATTTAATTAAAAAACTCTGTTCATCTAAAGCAGGGGTCAGCAACCTTTAAGACCCAAAGAGCCATAATTGGCCTATCTGGGGTTGAAAGGCTCGATAAATGCACGGCGTTTCGCCGGGTACACCGGCTTCCGCGAGTGTGATGCTTATTTTGAGCGATGAAAAAATAACAAAATATAATTTTATTTGTATATTGCAAAATCACAATAATCTTCCAATTTAGAACTACAAGTAAAAAAAAAAGAACTGGCATAAATAAAATACACTTCAGCTAAATACTAATTTATTTTCCCAAACCATGCAGAGCCGCACTATAAGGACTAAAGAGCCGCATGAGGCTCCGGAGCCGCAGGTTGCCGACCCCTGATCTAAAGGCTATAACAAAAAGCTTCCTGCTGGAAAATGAAATGTCCCCATTAAGAGTCTGAATCAGGAGCCGATGACATTACTCTGTAAACTCTCAAAGCACTTTAATAAACAAGCAAACAGTTCCACCTCTCGCATTATTGCGTAAAGTTGACAGCGCGTCAGGCAAATAGGCAGGCTCCATCCCCGGCCTCTAGCGACTGTGGAAGTCGCTACATCTTTAGTCAACAAAAAACGGCATTCTGGAGAAGCCAGCCACAAGCAGGATCAAAGAAATCAGATCAAGGAACCTGAAAGACGCCAAGTAAGTGCAGCGCATCTGAATGAGTGAGCCCAGCAGCACCGACACACCTGACGCAATTCTGAGGAGCGCAGGTAAGAATACCTGTGCATGTCTGGTTGTGGAAAAGGAAGCGACATTGCATTAGCGCTGAGATGTTTTAAGAGGAGACACTGAATGGAATGAATGTTGGTTAAATGTGCAATGTTTTTGGCTGCGCTCTTGGATTGATGACTGCGCTGCGTCTTATTAATTATGCTGCTTGGATGATGTTCAAATGGACAATTAAAGTGCCGTTACGTTGAAAGGATTTTATGGTCAAAGTCTATTGTGGCTTCCAGTGGATATATGTTTTAATGGATGATCACTGAAGATTAAAATAAATAAATAAATAAAAAATCGAACAAACAAACGGGAAAATCATGAGTCAAACAGGTGATGATGATTGTTCCTCTAATGATTTGGGGGGAAAGAGAGAAAGAAAAATGACTGGAAAGGCATTGTTGAATAAAATCGAAAAATCACAAAATGAATGCAAAATATATGTTAATAAAATGAAAGGACTAATACAAAAAATGAAAGCGCTCATGCAACACAATGAAAATCTTTCTCAAATTAAGCAGTATTTGGTGGATTTAAAGGCACTGTGCGAAAAGGCTTCAAGTTCACATGTTGAGGTGTTGTCTTTGGTGCCAGAGGAAGTAATAAAACAAGAGGAATGCTTTTCAAGTATCATGAAATACACAAATGTGTTTTTAAATGAAATTCAGAACTGGATAAATCAAAGAGAACAAAATCCTGCTGTTTGTCCAAAGCAAATCAATTTATTGGAAAACAATGTTGCATCAAATACTGAGACAGAAGTGGAGGATGATATCAAGCCAAGTGATAGTGTTTCTGTTGTGATATTTTGATACCATGGTAGCATTTACTGAGTATTGTTTTTGATGATATTATACAAAGGACCCTGTTTCTGCAATGCCCTTTGTTTTAACCTCATCTCCTCTTGCTGTGTCAACTGAAGATTTTATGGTGTGAAAGTAGATACTAAGGTTGGAGGGAAAACACCAACAAATCACTCTTTTACTTATCACTCCCTTGCAGAAGATGTTTATGTGAAGACCATCTGGGTTGTGTCAGAACTCATGGATGTAGGAGACCTCTGTATAAGATTTATAGGCCTTGTGAGTGCATCTTTATTGCCCTTGCTGAACAAAGGATTCCAACTGTCGAAGGACACCACCCCACCCAGTGGGCAGGGTCTGAACTGAAACTTGTTGTCTGCCTATAAAAACTGCTGCACAAAGAATAAACTTTGAGTTAGTTTGGGATGACAATTTAGAACAGTCTCCGCGTCTTTTTGTTCTTCCAAACTGCTCCCGGTACTCCGGCCGGTGCTGTAATTAACCGTTGATCATACTTGAGAATATTTTAATTGTTATAGGTTAAAGGATGAACTCTGATGATGAAAGCCCACGCCTCAGAGAAACCCGGAATGGAGTTTCTTGCAGTTTCAAATGTTGAAAGCCACAAAACTTCTTCAAGATCTTCAACTTCATCTGTTCGTATGAAAGCTGAGGCAGAGTTGGCAGCTTTAAAGACGCGGGGAAAAGGACACTGTACCTGTCGATGCACGTTTCCCAAAATCTAAACGAGTCATATCGCTCCATGTTTGCTACTTTTGGTTTTTGGTTTTCTCCCGCAGAGTAAGAGCATCGCAGGAGCTCCTGAAGTCAAACGACGCCTCCCAGCACTCATTTATTAAAACGGAGTCGATGCCAAAAGTCTTAAACGTTAGAATCAAAGCAACAGCTGTGAACTCAGTCATGGTGTCATGTGCAGCCTTCATCTTACTGTCACTACTTTTTCATTTTAGGGTACGTGAGGTAAAGCGTCCGTCGATGTAGCTTGATTGTACAAAATTATTTTTCTACGTTATTAACAAAACAGAGCAGAGACTGATGCTGCTCCTGTCTGACCCCCTTATGTCTGGCACATGTGTATTCTGACTTGTGTGTGTGTGTGTGTGTGTGTGTGTGTGTGTGTGTGTGTGTGTGTGTGTGTGTGTGTGTGGCAGTCGCTGTGTGAGTGTGATATCACATCTGCATCACTCAAGCGTAGGCGGGCCCGCGTCAGACAACAATAAACAAAAAGCAGAAAAAGGCCAACAGTAAAAACTCAGACTCCAGCATGAGCTCCTTCCTGCTGCTTAACCAATCACCTTCCTCCATATCATCACTGCTCCCTCCCTCCTCCTCTCTCCATCCTACACCGCCTTTGTTATTTAACACCGACCCCCCCCCAAACTGATAATCAGACAAATTCCCAGACACCTGACTTCACTGTGTCGACACCGTTCCTGACCATTTCTGACCTCAGTTCAGCTCTGCTATTATCCTCACATTAAGGGTTCGTTCACCTGCCTGCAGATGATCTGTGAGCTCGTCGGTTGTAAATTAAACTCTAAGCACACTGAGGGTAACCGGGAGGCGTTCAGGGCCTGCAGTGCAGAGCTGCAACATGACAAAAAGGGATGGGGGCTCAGATCTCCTGAACAGGATGGAAACAACACGGTGGGTTTGTGCTGTTTGTGATTCCTGCTCCGTCACTCTGGTGGAGACGACTGCAGCTCAGCAGCGCTCCCTGCTGATCCTCTGATGAAGATGTCAACAGTATGTAAACTGAGCTGATGTGCTGCTGTTTGAGCCCACGTGGTAGCGTACGTCCAGTATGGGAGAACTTAGTCACCGGTGCTGTCTTTGCTTGTGCTCTAGCTTTAGCCTGTTTGATTGTTTGTTTTCTATTTTATTACTGCCTAAAAGGGGAGGTGGGGGAAACACATGCCTGACTTCTCCTGTCAGAGGTTTTGTAAGCTCACTGGAAGGGAAACGTGCACAATGTAAATCATAAAACAACTGACTGGGGCTGTGCTGCAGGTGGATCAGTGCTGTGGACAGTAGCTGTGGAAAAGAGACTGGACAAAGACTCTCAGCCTTAAATACAGGACAGAGGATGATCCGATCATCTTTCAGCTAACAGTGTCGAGCAGAAGGACGGCCGGCTGATGCGTCCGTACGAACCCTTTTGTACTCACTCCTGTGTATAAGGAGGCGGCGAGGGGTTGTGTAGTTAACCTCAGCACCACACAGCTACAGCAGAGGACAGAACACAAACGAGTCCTTTCATTCGGCTCTGTTCTTTCTCCTTGTCTGTTTTATAAGCTAACACTAGAGGGCGCCATTGTGGCACATTCAGCGCTCACTCTGAGGTCACTGGACAGAGAAGAAAATACCAAACTGGGAGACGGATGGAGACGAAACATCTGGAAGATCAGAACTGTACATTTTTAAGTGTAAGAAAAAAAACAGACAAAATATTTGTAAATATTAAGTTTCTTGTTTATTTTATGTTTTGTTTTTTTGGGGGTTTTTTTTGGAGTGAATGAATGATATGCTTATTTTGTGATGACAAAAGACAACAGGTGCAGTTTGTAATGAGAAGAAAAAAATGGCCGTTAGCTTGAGGTTTCAAATGAGTTCATCCTTACCACCGATCAGTTTTGTCTTTGTTTTTTCAACATCTATTTTATTTTTGTCATAACGTTGATCGTTATCATGTGACCATCCTGTAGCAGGAAGGTCGCTGTAGCAGAAGTCATCTCCACTGAAGCCCCCTCACAGCAGAGGGCCAGTCATGCTGTTTATTAGGATTTGCTAGTTTTCAGTGAGAAAAAACATTTTCATCAAGTTTTAAATCCTTTCGTTGCTCTTTTCTCTGCGATTGTCATAAAATCGTCGTCCTCTTTTCAAGCCTTAGCTCGCTTTTATTTTGAAATATGAGTCTTGTGATCAGAGATGAATCTGTGCTGCATGATGTGCGTAACATCAGAGCGATAAAAGCCAGCTTTGCCTTTCAGTGATTCGCAGTAAGGACATAAATGACCTAAACTGAGACAGAAAAAAGTGCAGTCAGTTAAATGTTAGCTCACCTAACATGTAGCAGTGTTTACATGTAGCCATGTTTGACAGACTCCAGGGCTTTGATACCATAAGATGCCTCATATCCTCACAGACTCATGAGATCACACAGGTGGTCTGACCTGCTCGTGTCACACTGTGCTGTCTGTCTGTCCGTTGTTTTTCTCCTGCAGTGATGTTATGTAGCAGAAAAACAGTTGGATGCTGGAAAAGTGCAGAGCGATGGGTGACGTGTGGAGAACATCACAGTCTGTGTGTGTTCAAAGCCACACTTTGTCCTTTCTGTGGTATAACTGCTGGATTTATTTTATTTCAACACTCAAAAACTGTCAGCAAAGCAAAACTTCATGATTGGATGATCCTGTGTCACGTCCACAGTGTCAAACATGCACAGAGACAGTAAGATAAGATAGAACTTTATTAATCCCTCGGGTGGGTTCCTCTGGGAAATTCGGTTTCCAAAGCACAGCACCGACAGAAGTTACAGAGTTACAGAATGTTATATTTAAATACACACACACACACACACACACACACACACACACACACACACACACACACACACACACACACACACACACACACACATATAAATACAGAGACAAATATAAATAAAATATACGAAAGGGATAAATAGAATAAATAGGAATAAAAATAAAAATACAAGTGAATTGCACATTTCAAGTATTGAGGTCTATTGCACCATTGACTATTTACAAAAGTATTGCACAAAGGTACACCCACAGATGATTGGATGATCCTGTGTCACGTCCACAGTGTCAAACGTGCACAGAGACAGTGACACCCACAGAGAAACCCTCAGCTTGGTGTCCATTGCAAATCTGCACCTGTTGTCTTCTTTCTACTTTCTTTGTTGAACTCAGAAACTCGAGACTTGAGATGAAGAAAAATGTTAAATAATGGAATAAAAAAAAGATGATTATTAAAAAAAGTAAAGTAAAATTATATAAATAAATGAGGTGATGATATTTCTGTTTACTTTAGAAGTTATTATACACTGTATGCTGTGATTCTGATCTGGGAAACATTAAAGACATTCATAGCCAGACTGCTGACTTTGTGTTTTTATTCAGTCGCCTAACAGAAGTGCAGTAAGAAACGATTTACCCCATCCTGACTTCTTATTTCTTCTTCTATTTACATATTTACCACGTGTTTCAGATCATCAAAGAAATTTTAATGTTAGACAAAGATAACCAGAAGGGTTAAAAAAAAACTAGCTGCGCAAGTGATGATAACCAAGGACAATTCATATTCAAAGAGAGCTTATCTGCACCTCAAGTAAACACAGCTATTGTATTAAACTGCCATAATATACACCAAAAAGTGCAGTAGAATTAATGCATGAGGATAGAAGAAGTGGCTTACATCCAGAAGTCGTACCAGTGGCTATAAGAAGCTGGACTGCCAAAGTATACAGAAACATCTGTGCTGAGTATGGCCTGGAAGTCCTGAGGTCAAAATGAGATATATGCCCTAGGGTCGTCGAGAATGACCAAGCTAAGATCCTTTGGGACTTCTAGATACAGTCCAACAAAATGGTGCTGGTTAACCAACCGGACATAGTAGTCGTAAATAAGCAGAAGAAGACAACTGTAGTGAAGAACATAGCGATACCGAATGACAGCAATATCAGGAAGAAGGAACATAAGAAGTGCTAAGGGCTCAGAGAAGAGCTCGAGAAGATGTGGAGGGTGAAGGTAACAGTGGTCCCATTGGTAATTGGAGCACTATGTGCGGTGACTCCCAAGCTAGTCAAGTGGCTCCAGCAGATCCCAGGAACAACATCAGAGATCTCTGTCCAGAAGAGTGCAGTCCTAGGAACAGCAAAGATACTGCACAGGACCCTCAAGCTCCCAGGCCTCTGGTAGAGGACCCGAGCTTGAAGGATAGACCACCCGAAGGGGCAAGGAATTAGATAGAAAGATAGATAGATAGATCAAAATCAAATAAAGAAATAAGTTCAATATCTTAATAGAATTATAATGTTATATTTCTTGCAATTTCTGTTGCCTTCTTGGCAATGTTCCCTCTAATTTTTCATATGTCTGAGCGAACACACAAACTCCCTGAGTGATCCCTTGGACCACTGTGAGCGACATCAGACGTGTGCACTGTGGTCACGCCGGCATCGAATCCATCCAAGTTACATGGTTTATTAAAATAATCAAATTACAGCGTTTAGATTTATGTTAGACTACTTTTAATTAATTTAACTGCTTTATCCCACTTACAATGAAAATGTAAAAAAATCTTGTTCATGACCTGTGCAGTATGTTAACACTATTGGAAGTAAAAATAACTTGAACTCCAATTTCGAAAACACAACTTTCTTTTTTCTTTTATAAAGCTCTGACTTGTATTATGAGTCTGTGGTCTGGGAGAGAGTCTGTAACTCTCTGTCTGCAAAATATAGTAAATAATGACCAATGTTGGGCAGTTAACTATATAGTTACTTCTTCAAAAAAGTAACTCAGTTTGGCAAACAACGTTCTTTGCAGCTATTTTTTTAAATGCAGCCAAGGCGTTTTTAAATAAACATTTCAAACTATTTACAGAACAATCAGCTGTTCTGCATCAAATCTGATGCCACACAAATTATTTGTGTCACTCCAAAAATAATTTCTGTCCACTATGAGATAAAGGAAAAGAACAACAGTCTGATACCTGCAGGCCTGACAACAGGAGATGTATCACTCCTGTAACACCTGTAACATTCAGCAGTCGCCTCATTGTTCTGACACACACAACAAAACTATTGACTACACTACACACTAACTACACAAGATTTGCGCTAAACGTCGCAAATCTCTCACATCTCAAAGCACCGCCGTCACTCCTAAAACTTCCCCCGTTTCTTAACAAATAGATGCCACGTTGCCATATCAGTTTTTGATCGGTTGACATGGTACTTTTTTCGACCAATAGGAAAGGGTGGGGGTTGGTTTTGTTTTTGCTCACAGGTGGAGAGTGCTTTTGAGCCTTTTTCCTTATAAAACGCCGTTTTTACCGTTTCTTCCCGCAGTAAATACAAATAACGACAGTATTCAAGAAGAAAACCAAACATTGCATATATTTTTATCACAACTCTGGTTTTATGTGACCGATCAACACAATTTAAAAACTGGTGTAAAGTCCACACTTTTTCCGTCAATTGTTCCGTCTGTCCTGCTCACATCTCCAATGGTTGTACATGTCGTCATTAACATGGCTTCACTCCTCATCAGCCACGCTGCTTTGCCAGCTAAAACACTGGTGTCGGCACATAAGGACGCTGTCATAGCCTGTCAACCACGTTGATTAGCTGTGTGTATACGAATCGCATCATTGGCTGGACTACAGGATAAGGTGGCATCGTTCTAAACACATACAGGAAATCGTCGTCCTCTTTTCAAGCCTTAGCTCGCTTTTATTTTGAAAAATGAGTCTTGTGATCAGAGATGAATCTGTGCTGCATGATGTGCGTAACATCAGAGCGATAAAAGCCAGCTTTGCCTTTCAGTGATTCGCAGTAAGGACATAAATGACCTAAACTGAGACAGAAAAAAGTGCAGTCAGTTAAATGTTAGCTCACCTAACATGTAGCAGTGTTTACATGTAGCCATGTTTGACAGACTCCAGGGCTTTGATACCATAAGATGCCTCATATCCTCACAGACTCATGAGATCACACAGGTGGTCTGACCTGCTCGTGTCACACTGTGCTGTCTGTCTGTCTGTCCGTTGTTTTTCTCCTGCAGTGATGTTATGTAGCAGAAAAACAGTTGGATGCTTGAAAAGTGCAGAGCGATGGGTGACGTGTGGAGAACATCACAGTCTGTGTGTGTTCAACAGCTGTTAGAGCCACACTTTGTCCTTTCTGTGGTATAACTGCTGGATTTATTTTATTCCAACACTTAGAAACTGTCAGCAAAGCAAAACTTCATGATTGGATGATCCTGTGTCACGTCCACAGTGTCAAACATGCACAGAGACAGTAAGATAAGATAGAACTTTATTAATCCCTCGGGTGGGTTCCTCTTGCAAGGTTTCTTTTCCTGCTGGTGCCAGCTTTTTAAAGTGGATGTCAGCGTGGACAGCGGCCATATGCATGCCAGTTATGGGAGTCAGCTAGCGTACATATTGATTGACCGGATGATTAACTTATAGTCGGGCAGACGGCAAGTTGGAGCAATACGGCGATTCCAGGAAATTTGAAATTTTAATTTTAATTTCAATTCAGGTTAGATTTTTTTTTTGTGCGCAACGCAAATTTTCTGTGCCCAGAGACCGCGCAGTGCACAATTGCGCACTGCGCAGCTTAGAGGGAACATTGCCTCTTGGCCAGAACACTGTTAAATAAGACATTTTTAATGTCAGACTTTTTAGGATAAATAAAGGATATATAAACTGCCAAATACTGATTGCAGCTCCTACTTTTTAACAGGAATGTTGTTTGTGGCACAGAATGACTTGATATCATTGATGGGACATATGTTTGACATGTGTTTTACAGGTCATAGGCCAACACTCATTTACAGCACTTTAAATCCAGACAGCTTTTTGACCCTGATATAGGCAGCACCATCCATCCAGGGGCATCACAAATTTGGGGGGGGGGGGGGGGGGGGGGGGGTGTCAAGTGGGGTGTTTCAGCCATTATCACTAGACACCCTGCCAGGGTTGATCAGGCCCTATAGTGTGTCACTGGTTTATGTTAAATTGTTATTTCTCCTCTATTTTCTTCTGTTTAGTTTTCTACAATTTATTTTCTTCTATCAATTCACTGCAAAATGAGAAGTAATACTTACCTCTTTAATATTTAAGGTATTCACTTCTTCAAAGAAATAAAAAAGATGAGAGAAGTAAGACAAAAGAGACAAGATAGGAGAGGGGAGAACCGGAAGGGGGGTGCCTGATCTGGCATCCCACACCTCCCCGCCAGATCAGGCTGTACACTCTACCTCCCCACTGCCTCCCAGAAAAGGGAAAAGAGCAGAGGGGAGAAGAGCGGAACATTTTTTTTCATTCCTCCATTAGGTTTCACTACCATGAGGATAGCTGCACAGGACCCAGGAGGCCCCAAGACAGCTGTGTCAGTCAACCAGTAAAATTTCTATTGTTAGGTTTTTTTACCCTTGTGGGTTGAACAATCCTGGGCGTGTGTCTTGTGGTTAGCTGACTGCCTTTGCTGCCCAAGTGATGTCAACCTTCTTGAGCTAAAGAGGGCTGACATGGCTAGTCATTGGTCCTCTCAGCAGTGTTAGCTAATTCTCTTATAGCCTGCCACAGAGGCGGAGGCAGACATTTGATACACCCGGGGCTTAGCCCTAAAGGGTAGTATGCATGTGTGGCAGGATGAATGTTATTCCTCGGTTCAACCCACTTTCAGCCTGGCGCATTAGGGGGCGCTAGTATAAATAGTGGCCATTTGAGCATTCCTGTATCGCTTACCTGTGATCTCCTTTTTGGTCACCTGACTTCCCTTTGGTGTTGCAGAGATCATTCTGAAGCCTCCATCGTGGCTGGTAGGTGTTTACTCATTGTAGTGTGTACATTACCTTACTTGGTGGTAAACAGATATTGTTTTTAGGTCATAGCTGTAGAAGCCTCCTATGAGCCACTCTGCTCATGTTTCATGACGCGGTTTACTCGGTACGTAATTCAATTTTATTACGATCTCTGCCTTTTATTGTTCTTTAATAGTAATTACTTCTTATGCTTTGCAGGAATTATGGGCCTTAGTTTTACGCAACGCCACGCTAACTGAAGTGCTGCTGCTTTGCTTTGCTTTTACCGTCTGTTCCCGTTGCAAGGTTTCTTTTCCTGCTGGTGCCAGCTTTTTAAAGTGGATGTCAGCGTGGACAGCGGCCATATGCATGCCAGTTATGGGAGTCAGCTAGCGTACATATTGATTGACCGGATGATTAACTTATAGTCGGGCAGACGGCAAGTTGGAGCAATACGGCGATTCCGTTTGCTCCAGATTTTAAAGTTTTATTCAGATTGTATGTTGTTTTTCTGTTGTTTTGATTTGTAGTTTTGATTTTTGTTACGCCACTGGTGGGAGGCCCTTTTTCTAACTGCAGATCACCAGTGTGGTCCTGCAGTTGGGTTATCCCCCAGCGCTACATATTAGTTTTGTTGTAATATATTAAAATTTTCTTTTTTTCTTTTATTCAGATGCGGAGTGCTGACGTGGAGGAGACTAGGGTGCCTTGGTGGTGGGATCCTTTGAGTGCACACACCTGCCTTGTTTAGTTTATTAGTGTGAGTGTGTGATTTTGTGTTGCACTTGTGTCTTGGTGTGTTTTCTTGTTTTTTTTTTTGAGTTGTGCGCAGCATCCCTGCCCCTCCACTGGTAAGCCTCAGCTCTGAATACTTTTTTTTTAAGCATATTTGTACATGGATATTTATGATTGCGCTTTTATACGGTGTTTTAAATAATTATTAATAAATTGTCAAACTGTTTTATCATTGAACCTCGTCTCTGTACTGAGTATAACAAACCTAAGTGCCTTCTTGGTGAGTTAGTGTTACTTCCAGTATTCTCTGGGTGAAATTCCCAGGGTGGCGTTGTCTTTTAAACTGTGAGGCGTACTTACTTTATTCCCACCTTTTGCTGCCACACATGTGGGATTGGGGGGGTTAGAAATGACTGAAAGATTAATAGGCTCTGTTTTGAGTTATGTTAAAAAAAGAATGACTTCATATCGGGAACAATAAATATCACATATGCAGGACACCTTAAACTACTTTTTTAATTAAGCAGCAAGGCAGAACAAAGTCGGGGCTGTATCAAGACACAGTGACTAAACCCCAATTCAACCAGACCCAGAACTGATCCAGAACTAAAACAGGACTACAACAGTTCAAAATCAGGACTACTTAGGACTTAACCAAGACAGAACCACAATCAGAACTAGATGATAGTAGCACTAAAAATCATCATAGACCTGCACTACACTTATTTTTTAATTCTACCAAAGTCCACTATTTAGATTGAGAAAAGTTTATATAATTATTTAGCCTTGTTGTGCAAACAAGCCTGCAGAACTTAATAAATATATAATTTGAAAAATAACAAACCTAAAAAGAAACACTAGGTACGAGATACATGAGTACCTGTGATACTTTTGGTAAACGACCATTTGACTAACATGTGTGTCTCACCTGCTCTTGTTCCGTTCCATTTCTGTTCTGTCCTCATTCTCCATCTCCCTCTCTGTTCCTCTCTCTCCCTCTCTGTCTGTCTGTCTGTTTCTCTCTCTCTCTCTCTCTCTCTCTCTCTCTCTCTCTCTCTCCCTCTGCTCCTCTCTCTCCCTCTTTGTGCTGACAATCAAGCCAAACACCAACATCATCAAATATACAGTGGAAACCAGATATTTATGTACTCTTCAGATCAAAACACAAACACTTTTTTAATTGTAACATCAAATCAGACTAAATGTTTATTTTTTTAGATTGATAAATATAAAAACATATTTGTTAACTTTAAGAGTAAAGAGAGAAACTATCTGTATTTCTTAATTGTAAATGGCACCAAATTGTATTCAAAACTGAGCCACACTTATGGAGCTCCACAATTCTTTTCCTGGTGTTTTGGTTGATATCTCTTGATTTTCCCATGTCACAGAAACAGGCTCTGTGTTTCGCCTTACATGCATCCACAGGTGTGCCACCAATTTACTCACATGGACTCTACTAACCTATCAGAAGCTTCTTCAGCTCAGAATGGAATCGTCTGGAGTTTTCTTATTAATTAACAATAAACTTAGTGTATATGTACTCCTAAATTTGATGAAAGTGATTAAAATAGACAGCTCTGTCTCTCTTTATTCTGACATTTAACTCATTCAAAAGATATTTCAATATTTATTTATCCAAAACAAAACAGGTTTACTCTAAATTGATGTTGTACAGTAAAAAAATTTTCTTGTGTTTTCCATAAAGTGTATGTAAATATCTGGTTTCAACTGTGAATATACTGCTGTGTATTGAAGTTCTTCTTGTTTTGCATAGAAATATACTGAACAACATACAAAACATAATATATAAAATAACATCTACCAGAGTTTTTTTCTTTGAAAGAAGCTCCTTATGTCCATTCTTGTATATCAGTACATTACTGAAACCGATTTATTTAGCCGTGGAGGGAAACAACTGAAAATATGAAATAAACACACATGTAAGCTAAGACTCTCTAAAGAAACAGCATTGTTGTTGTTCTGCTTTTCATTTCGCCATTTGTTGATTCACTCGAAGAGCAAGTAACGTAATATTGGTCAAGTGATCAGTTTGATATCAATCTTTCGTGATGCACCATCATATTTACATTATTTGTACAGTATGAATGATTTGCTCTGGTACCTGGTCAAACTTAAGCTCTCCTCTGTCTGCCTGGCTCCGTTTCTCCAACAGCGCACTCGCAGGCAGCAGCTCCCCCCGCCCCCTCGCTCAATCGCTTAGTGCCTGAGCTCGGATCATACCAATATTAGGGGGGATTTACGCACAGTCGTAAATTCCCACAGTGTGCAATATGTGCTTTGAATATTGTGTGTAGTTTTTGTTTTATACAGTGTCAGCCAGGCATCTAACTATGAAAAAATTACACTCCAAAAGACCCCAGGCTTCTGAACCCCCCCCCCCCCCCCCCACCACCACCACTGGCCTGCCATTGCGCCTGTCCTCTGATCCCAATCTCTCTAAGTGGTCTTGCTGTTGTACTGGCAACAAAGCCCCTGCACCCCACTTCCACCGGGCATACCTTGATCTTCTAGCCTCTGTCCTCTGCCTCAGCTGCCAAGTTTGGCATACTGCAGCTTCTTATGCTCAAATGCTTCCTCAGTTGCATCCTCCCATGGTACCATCAGCTCAATGACATATGTAGACTTTTGGGAGTTAGACCAAAGGACGAGGTCTGGTCGCAAAGTAGCTATTTCTTTGGGAAAAATTAGCCTCTGATCCAAGTCCACTTGCATCTGCCAATCCCTGGCGACCTCCAGCGGGCCCAGGTCTGGGGTTGAAGGGCTAGTCTTTGGCTTGTCCCTCTCCTGGACAAATGCTGATGGATACATGGATGCTCCTCTTGGTTCGTGAAAGGTTGAGCGTTGATGTATTTCCTCTTGCACTCAACTTTCCCAGCTAGACACCTAAGGACCTGGTTGTGTCTCCATGTGTATCTGCCTTGAGTAAAGCTAGTCCTACAACCAACCAGATTTCACTCCTTTCCCATTCTCCCAATTCATCCAGTGACCCTGCTTAGCCAGCGCTACCGCTCTGGCATGTATGGCTGTTTCCTCCTGTCAAAGTACCTCCTCAACGTACCTCCTCCACCACCATTTTTTGACATTCGGTTACAGATGCCTGTTGCCAGAGAGGGAGAGAGAGAGAGTAAAGATAATATGACAAAACTATTTGTATGTTGCTTTAGTTTTCTAGCCGAGTCTAGTGTTAACCTACTAATTTGGTTTTGAATGGTAGTAGCCTTTAGGCTAACATGGTTTACTAATCAGTAAATAGCTAGTTTTAACATCAGTTACACTATTGTAAAATTAAAGGTCAGGGAAGGAGTAGGCTGTTATGGAAAATAGTAATGTAGCTGAATTCTCCCACCCTAAATTCCTTAGGAAGTTTGTGAAGATTAGATCTATTCAGCACGTGTTACATTTGTTAGATTTGTCTACATTTTTATTGACTTCTGGTTAGCTAATATTTACCTTCCTTCCACTCCTTTGTGTATCATATTTGTTAAACTATGTGTTTATAGGGTTAAACTTCAAATCAGTGTTAAAGTGCACATCATGAAAGTTAATACTATACGCTCTTCTATTATTCTGCCTCCTGACATCTGACCCACGTTAACTCATGGACTGAACATACACACACACACACAATGGACAACTGTACCCTCAAACACACAATAATAACATGGAGTGAACCACCACTCACAACCACTAGCACTTTATATAGCCTCTGTAGAAATTATCCACACCCTCACTTACCTTAACTGCACTACTGTATAGCCCTGTGTAAACAATCATTCTGTACATACGATAATTTTTAACCCTACAACTGTTTACAACTTGCATAGTTCCCATTTCTGTATAGCTGTATATCTCAGATTCCTGTAAAGTTATTTATTTCATATTCTGTATAGTTTTTCATATTTATATCCTGTCCATATCCTGTACATAGCTTGTACTCACTACAGCCTGTACATACTTATAGTTATAGAATATTCACAACATACTTCATACCGTGTACATTATAACATAATAGACCCATTTCTGTAATATACTTACATATCTATATTATTGCTAATATATATTGTAATATATCTATATCACTAAGCACTTCTGGATGGATGCAAACTGCATTTCGTTGCCCTGTACCTGTGCATGTGCAATGACAATAAAGTTGAATTCTATTCTATTCTATTCTATTCTATTCTATTCTATTACGTAGCTCCACCTAATATGCTATATTATACTGCAGTTTACCTTCTTTGTATTCTATTAAGTGTCATTTCAATGTAAAGACCATACATCTGAATCTAATATGATTTTCATATTTTTAAAAAACGACTGTATATTATACACAAACAGTATAGAAAGAAACAAAGCTGTTGAGTTTCTGTTGAGTTTGACTTCAGAAAGTTACAGACATCTTTGTGCAAATCTAATAGTAATATTACATTATTCACAATGTCACTTTGATAACATTTTAAGCTAATGCAGGTGTTCACTGGTTTGTTCCATCTGTAGTGTTTTATAGTAATATTAGGTTATAATTTTTCTCATTTTAAACAGACCTGAATAGGCTGCGAAGGCCGGGTCCTCCGAAGGATCCGGCTTATGAAGTGGGACATAGTTGGTGTTAGAGATGGACCGATCTGATATTACGTATCGGTATCGGTCTGATACTGACGTAAATTACTGGATCGGATATAAATAAAATAAATGTAATAAATAAAAAATGTAATACAATCCATTAAATATCAAAAAAGCACCTCACAAAACTTGCAACACGGCGTAACTCGGCTCATAACCGTAGCACGTCGGAGCAGTGTGCGTCACGCGATAGAGCGGCTGTGTGTATTTGTAGCCTCGCTACCAAACCGGCATTTCATCTCTGAGAAAGTGAGGAGGAGTGGACTGAAGTAAAGCAAGTGTGTAAGTTCATCTCTGAATGTTTGTAAAGCATTCCCATGTTAAACTTAACAACCGATACATGGAGCGACTGCCTCTCTCTCTCTCTCTCCTGCTGCTACTTCAATCATGAAACTGCTTAATGATCAGCTGATTGGCTTTTCTGTCAGGAGTCCGTCTCTCTTGTTTGTTTTTGGCCCACTTTGCACCAGAAAGAGGAAACCAGTGGCTGAACAACAGCAGCACGTTTAAGCTTGATAAGCTGTTGTTAGAATTTATTTAATATTACTTTCTACACCAGGATCCTTTTCTACGTAGCTGACGCTGGTAACTGTGCAGGGGCGGATCTAGCAAAGTTTAGCCAGGGGGGCCGATAGGGCATTAACAGGGAAAAGGGGGCACAAAGACATACTTTTCTTTCATATTCTCATTTAAAATGTCTAGCTTTTAATAAATAATTATCTGAATCTTACACCCAAAGTTTTATTCTGATGTAAAATGTATAGAAGTCCATTACTATATATAGTAACTGTTAAGTCTAATATACTATAGCTATACTACTTTTTCCTTTGGGAAGGTACCATCTGTGCAGTCTGCAATTCTATTGAAGAAAGATGTTGAATCTATTTTATTATTCTTGAAAAATAATTTAATTCTGTGCATTTTTTTTTCACACTGCATCAAATTAAAGTTGATTATGGCGATTAAGCATCATGAGGTGGAGGGTGGGGGGTTCCCTATTTTTTTTTTGCTGGGAGTTTGCAACCCTATTAGTTAGGTTGCTTAATATATCTGCTAAGTACTCTTTAAAATACCAGAATAGGAAGGATTGAGTAGGATAAAGTTTATTAGATTGATCAGTATTGCTGAACTATGAAACATTTTGGGTGCAGTGTATTTTTTACATACAGGTATAACAGCTTTAGTGTTGTTGTTTATTTAAACTTGAATATGAAATTTAAAAAAAGCAGTTAAAAAACACACTATATCGGATTCATATTGGTATTGGCAGATATCCAAATTTATGATATCGGTATCGGACATAAAAAAGTGGTATTGTGCCATCTCTAGTTGGTGTTTGTGTTTTTGGTGCAAAACCAGGCCTGGAGAGTTTTCCTGCTTTGGAGCTGGCCACACCTTTTGAGTAATCACACTCATCTGATGCTGATCAGCCTCGTTAAGGGCTCACTACTTAACAGGAACACAGTCAGCATTCCAGCTCACAAGGTGAAAGTGTCTCAGTCGAATGTACTGAAAAGTGTATCTACTGTAGCATCTTGTTTTCCAAGGAGATTTATGGGAATGTGTGGAGGGAGCTGAGCACCATTGTACCTAGACATACCTGAGAGTAGTATTCTCACCACGGACCACGGGGAGAAGTCACTGCATGGGACCTGGGAATCATCACAAGAAGCGATCGCTCACTGTGGATGTGGATTATTTACACTGTTTGTCTTGATTCACGGTAGATAAAAACACTGTCAGCTCAGGAAGTCCTGCGTTTGGGTCCTGATTTTAGAAACCTGACAGTTGCACTGCATGTTTATGCCACAACTAACATTTGGTTTATTTTGTGATTTATTCGTCTTTACAGAACTGCACCACTCTATCTAGAAACAAGAGCAGAAGTATTATTTGCACTTGATTTCAATAAAAGAGCTGCATTCTAACCAATGCCTCCTGGTGGCCACATCTTTTTATGAACCAGCAAATCTACTCCTTAAATCCACTGCAACAGTGCGAGTCCATCAAACCACCTGATCAGCAAAGTCCAATGTCAATAAACGTGTCTACAGTAAAGATACAGAAGTTGCATTAAAATATGCAAACGAACTGTTAACTTACTCTGATACCATGTCTGATGGCAGCCATCCCACTTTCTATTGAAGTGGGGAGTGAGACTGAACATGGGGTTGTGACATGTACTAGACCATATTCCATATGTGCGGGGTATGACTCCAACCCCCTTGGTGTGTGGATACTTCTTTAAGTTTTTCTGACACTGTTATCTATTCAATCTTCAATGATGGGTCAAGATGTCTCATTGTCCTGTGTCGGAATGTTCAATCCTCTGCGGGTGGCTTGATCCTTGTCTGGTGACCTCAGCGATGCCCTCGGACCTTGGAGCACGGAGAAGAGTGAGAAGAGCAGGTGTCTAGGTGAAGCTCAGGCTGTTCTGGCATCGGGGTCTGGCTGGTAAGCGATGTTGCACGTCTTTTTTACCTGTGCTCATCTTATCTCTAAGGGAGAGGCCAGCCACCCTTCGAAGGAAGCCTATTTCCACGTTTGCATCCACGATCTCATTCTTTTGGTCATTACCCACAGCCCGTGACCATAGGTGAGGGTAGGGACATAGATCGACTGGTAAATTGAGAGCTTCGCTTTTACGCTTGGCTATCTCTTCACCACAACAGACCGGTACAGCGTCCGCATCACTGCAGCCACTGCACCAATCTGTCTGTTGATCTCCCGCTCCCTTCTTCCGCTCACTCGTGAACAAGATACTTAAACTCCTCCACTTGGGGCAAGAACTCGTCCCTGACCCAGAGTGGGCACTCCACCCACCATGGCTTCAGATTTGGAGGTGCTGATTCTCGTTCCCACCGCTTCACACTTGGCTGCGAACCGTTCCAAGGCGAGCTGGAGGCCATCCCCTGATGAAGCCAACAGAACCACATCATCTGCAAATGGCAGAGATGAGATCCTGAGACCACCCAAGTGAAAGCCTTCCGCCACTTGGCTATGCCTAGAAATTCTGTCCATAAAAATTATGAACAGAATCGGTGACAAAAGGCAGCCCTGGTGGAACCCGTCACCCATTAGGAATGAGTCCGACTTATTGCCGGCTATGCGGAGCAAGCTCTTCCAACGGTTGTATAAGGACTGAATGACCCGTAGCAATGGGCCAGACACCCCATACTCCTGGAGCACCCCCCACATGACCCCCCGAGGGACAGGGTCTCCAAATCCACAAAACACATGTAGACTGGTTGGGCAAACTCCCATGCACCTTCAAGTATCCTTGAGAGGATAAAGAGCTGATCCAGTGTTCCACGACCAGGACGAAAACCGCATTGTTCTTCCTGTATCCGAGGTTCGACTCACGGACGGACTCTCCTCTCCACCACCCTGGCATAGACTTTCCCAGGGAGGCTGAGGAGTGTGAATCCCCTGTAGTTGAAACACACCCTCTGGTCCCCTTTTTTAAAGATGGGGACTACCACCCCGGTCTGCCAGTCCAGGGGTACTGCCCCTGAACTCCACGCAACATTGTAGAGGCGTGTAAACCAAGACAGCCCTACAACATCCAGAGCCTTCAGGAACTCAGGGGGAACCTCATCCACCCCAGGGGCTCTGCCACCAAGGAGTTGTTCAACTGCCTCAGTGACCTCCCCCCCAAAGATTGGTGGGCCATCCCCTTCGTCCCCAACTCTGCTTCTGCCACGGAAGACGTGCCAGTGGGATTAAGGAGGTCCTCGAAGTATTCCTTTTTTTCCAGTCGAAGTCAGCAGCACTCCACCCGCACTATACACAGTGCAGGTAGCATGAAAGTCTTTTTCCTTGGCTCTCCAAAATCTTCCGACACCCGAGTTATTGCTTCAGCCACCGCCTGCGCCGCATTCTGCTTGGCCTCCATGCTGGTGCGCATGCACCAACCAGCCTGTTACAGTTGCTCCTGCTTTTTCTCGTTAGTTTAGCTTTTCATCTGTTTATTATCTTTCCCTCAATCATGTGGATTGAGAGAGTTTTTGTTCTGCTGGTGGCCGCGAAACTGTTACTTTTATCGAGGAATGGGACCGCGGCACAACATACTGCACGGACTGTTTACTCCAGAGATCAGCTGATTGCCCCGATGCTGGCTGGCTCGCCAGCCAGACCCCCAGACATACCAGCTGAAATTTGGAGAAAAACACATTGGGGATGCAGAGGTCGAGGACAGAAAAGAACAAGAAAGGAGACGTAGAGACAGTGGTTGCTCAAAGCGAAGAGAAGGTACAAACCGTGTCTGCTGTCTATCATAATGGGAAATGTGCGATCATTAACAAATAAAATTGATGAGCTCTCAGCGCTGGTACGGAGTCAGAGGGAACACCAAGAGTGTAGCTTGATGTGTTTCACCAAATCATGGATGCGCCTGGATATTCCGGATGACAACGCATCCATGGAAGGCTTCTACAGTGTTCGGGCGGACAGGGACAGCATCGCTACCGATAAGCGGAAAGGAGGTGGGCTTGCTGTTTTTATTAACAACCGGCGGTGTAACCCTACCCGCATAACAATTAAAGAAAGGATTTGTTGCCTGGACATTGAACTGTGTGCTGTTGGACTCAGGCCGTATTATTTGCCCAGGGAATTTACTCATGCCATCTTGGTGGCTGTTTGCGTCCCTTCCTCTGCTAACCCCACAGCTGCATGTGACACTATCCACTCTGCCATAACCCGGTTACAGACTCAGCACCCGAGTGCCTTCATTGTGATCTCGGGTGACTTCAACCATGTCACCTTGGACAATACACTACCAACATACAAACAATATGTGGACTGTCCCACCAGGGGGGAGAGAATCTTAGACCTACTCTAGGCTAACATTAAGGATGCATACAGCTCCTCCTCTCTGTCCCCACTTGGAAGGTCAGATCACAACCTGATTCACCTCACCCCCCGCTATGTGTGTTACATCCCTCAGCTGGTGCTAATTGGCCACACCTAGTCAGGTGTGGCCAATTAGCAAAGCATACCTGAGGCAAGCTTCCAGGAAGCTCACTTGTCTTTGCCTCGGTGGAACTAGCCATTTTAGCCAACCTGGTATTCCATTTTAAGAAAAAAACTCTTCTCACTAACACTCTGGTGTTCTTTTTTTTTTTTTTTTTAAGTTGCGGCTTTTGAGCCGGGTTGTAACAATGTGCCAATTGTGAGGAGGAAACCTGTGACCACGAGAAGCATTAAGAGGTGGTCAGAGGAGGTCTTAGTGGAACTACAGGGCTGTTTTGAGGTGACCGACTGGGAGAAACTCTGTGAGCCTCACGCCGAGGACATCAATGGGCTTACTGAGTGTTATCACAGACTACATAACTTTCTGCACCGACTCCATTGTTCCAGCTCAGACTGTCCATTGTTTCCCAAATAACAAGCCGTGGGTGACTAAGGACATCAAAGCCCTCCTCAACGACAAGAAGAGGGCTTTCACAGGGAGCAATAAAGTGGAGGTGAGAAGGGTCCAGGTGTTACTAAAGAACAAGATCAGAGAGGCTAAGGACAATTACAGGAGGAAGCTGGAGTGGAAACTACAGCAGAACAGCATGAGAGAGGTGTGGAGAGGCATGAAAACCATCACTGGATTCAGGCCAACCAACAGCAGGGGAGCTGAGGGAGGTGAGAGCTAATAAGTTGAATTTGTTTTTCAACAGATTCGATACTACAGTCACTGCTCACACCCCCACAACCTCACCTGTAGTCAGTCTGGAATCCAGAGTCACACCACTGTGCCAGCCTCTCTCTCCACATAGCACTGTTGCCTCCTGTGAGAGTCCTGACACCCCTCCCCCACCCATCACTTTCACTCAATACCAGGTTGAGATGCAAATGAGGAGACTCCACTCAGGCAAGTCTGATGGACCAGACGGAGTCACCACGTCCTCAAGGCCTGTGCCCCCCAGCTTTGTGGAGTCTTCCATAAACTGTTCATGCTGAGTCTGAGTCTGCAGAGGGTTCCAGTGCTGTGGAAGGCATCATGCCTCGTCCCTGTACCAAAGACGCCCTGTCCCAGTGGCCCCAGGATTACAGGCCTGTGGCACTGACCTCCCACATCATGAAGACCCTGAAAAGACTCATCCTGGACCAGCTGCGACCCATTGTCAGACCACATCAGGATCCCCTTCAGTTCCCTTACCAGCCCCATCTCAGAACTGAGGACGCCATCATCTACCTGCTCAATCGTGTCTACACCCACCTGGACCAGCCAGAGAGCACTGTGAGGGTCATGTTTTTTGACTTTTCCAGTGCTTTCAACACCATCAGGCCGACCCTCCTGGGCGATAGGTTAACAGCAATGCGGGTGGATGCTTCTCTGGTATCCTGGATTGTTGATTACCTGACAAGAAGACCACAATATGTGCGTCTCCCACAGTGTGTGTCTGACAAGGTAATCAGCAACACAGGGGCACCACAGGGGACTGTCCTCTCCCCCTTCCTCTTCACCCTCTACACCACAGACTTCAGCCACTGCACAGAGACCTGCCATCTTCAGAAGTTTTCTGATGACTCTGCAGTGGTTGGATGCATCAGCAGGGATGATGAGACAGAGTACTGGGCTGTGGTCGACTCCTTTGTCACGTGGTGTGAGCAGAATCACCTGCAGCTCAACGTGACAAAGACCAAGGAATTGATAGTGGACTTCAGGAAGACCAGGAAACACTTGACCCCTGTTTCAATCCAGGGGGTCGATGTGGACATTGTGGATCACTATAAATACCTCGGAGTATACATTGACAACAAACCGGACACCTACATGGATGTTATTTATTTGATAATTTTGGCTGTAAAAGGGCCAGAAATCATACTGTAAGTGAGTTCGTTTGCTTTTTTCAGAATGACCTCAGCTTTCATTTCACTTTATTGTATTTTTATGTCAATGAAACAACAGCTTAAAGTGGAAAAAACAATAAAACTGACTTTTTTCAGATTTATAGTAAGTAGAAACTGATATTCAACAGGAACAAAATGTAACACAACATCAACTTAAATATGAACTATACATATGTACAATAAAGGTTTTGAGCCTACACTCAAAAAAATCTGTCGTTGGATCAACACAATTTAATCATAGTGCCTATTTCCACGTGATTTAACCAAGTACAATAACCCATTTTTGGCCATGTCAAACCAACACATGCGTTATTTGGTGGTTTATGTAATCAGATTACGTTGGATCAATGTAGTATATTTGCATTGACTTGAAGTGATTTATTTAAGTATGTAGAGTGAAATTTGTTTTAATTCATTCTACACAAATTACAAACTTTAGGAAAACACAATGAAATCTTGTTGTTTAAACAACTACTGTCAATCAAGGCAATTACTGCTAGTCTTGCTTAATGAACCAATATAGGGGCTGATGATTTCATAGAGACAAACAACCATTTGCACTTACATTCATGGGTAATTTAGAACCAACAATTAACCTAACTCTAATTACACACTGCAAACCAGCCAGATTGTGGCCATTTATATGGCCCACCCTGTAAATGCTACATGATTTAATTATATGATTTAATTACATGATTTAATTACGTTCACCATGGAAACATGAAATTATTTAGTTCACATTACAAGTTTGAATCTTGTACATGTAACAACCACCCAATTTCATCTTTTTTGAGCGTAGGCCACTCAGTTTTTTAAATCTCCAGGCCTTTTTTGGGGCATTGTCACTTCTCCACACCCGCCACTCTGCTCCGTGCGTCATCAATTCTTACATGTGATTGGACTGTCGCTGCTATGCTTTCTTATGATGCACCATAAAGTTTTGTAAAGCTGGTTTTCTCATCTTTCAGTAACTGTTTGAAATGTCTTTCTAGCCCAAATGTCCGAGGAGTTATGGTCGCGCGAAGCACACCTAAGTGGGGTTGACTTTTCTTTTTTCAGAGCAGTAGCTTGCGAACGGTTTGTGCTACCATAATACACCAAATAGTCCCGTAAAGCTCAGCCTCTCTTCTTTCAGTAACTGTGTGAATTTTTTCTCTAGCTAAAATGGTCGATGAATTACGGTAGTGCGAAGCACACATTAGTAAGGTAGATGATAAGAACAGTAAGGTGATAATTTAAAAAAATGAAATTATATTATAAACGCAGTTGTGATATTTATTTTGCTTTAGAAAAGGTATGTCAAACTCATTTTATGGCATGGACCACACACAGCCCACTGAACTTAAATGGTATGGACCAGTGAAACTCCCGTTTCTGTCAATGCATAGAATAAATAGAATTTGTTGAGAAATCTTATTATAAGAAAAAGAAGTGTAACTTCAAAATTAGGGCTCAGTTCTTCTACGTGATCAAGAATTTTGTTATAGTAAATGAAAGAAATCGGGAAGAATGATGAAAGAAAAATTTTCACTGTTTTTTGTAATAGCAGTTTCAACATTTTTTCATATTTATTGATCTGCTGACATTACAATTTGCACATCACAATAGAAAAGCACAAAACCTTCACTTGTACAGCTTTTACACATAAACCATAGTTTTGTCATACAGCTTGTTTAGATCTAGGAATAAAATTTTACTCCTCTGTTCTAATGCAGACATCGCCACAGAAAGAGTAGTAGTTCACTTTATCGTACAATTGAAGTAGTTTTTCATATTTTGTAAAGCAGGTCCAGATTGGATCCTTTGGTATGTCTAGCAGTACCATTTTTTTAGCAGTGTTAGACAAAATCTTTCTGCTTTTGTATCGGCACTACCAAATATTTGTATTGTAATTATCACAGAAACAGTAAAACTTTCAAAATTATGTAACAAAAAGCTTAAGATTACCCATACTGTGCTTTTGAAAACATGGTCCACTGGATAAAGACAATTTTTCTTTTACCATTTATGTTGAAGGAAGAGTGTTGGCTTCATTCATTCAGTATGCTGAACAGCATCTGCAGTGAATCTTTTATTTTGAAACTTGAAAGGCTTCTCTATGTATCTGTACCTGACTTCCTGCTGCCTTTTCCTTCTCTGTGCAAGGTTGATGTAAAAAATAGACATGGTGGTCTACCAAGGCAGAGTGGAGAACCACAAGAAATACACTACAGCACATCTGGTGCACAGCAGACTGTGATGCAAACCCAAAAGGGATTTGTGTCTCTAATTGGGTTTAAACCAGAAACCGTTCACTTGTTAAGCAAAAGTGTTAACCACTACACTATGGAGCCACTACTAAACCTACTACAGCTATCACTATGATATGTGTCATCCTATTAAAATACTGCACTTAAATTCTGTGAGCTCTTTAGAATTATACTTTTTTTCCCCAAATGTTTGTAAAGACACTGCACAAGTGTTTAATTTTTATAAAAACTTGAATTCAAAGATTAAGAGGTGGGCCCCAATACTTTTGTCAATGCAGTGGTGCCAGAAAGGATACTATTGGAAACTATTTGGTTTATCTTAGACATTTGATATGTTATATTTAAAAAGAAAAACATACATATTCAAGGTCATTAACAAGGACAGGTTGTGCTCACTCACAAAATGACCACACTCAGTTGAGGTCCAGTCTGTAACATATTATAATTCATCATAATGAAAATCCCAGTTTGAATCTTCAAGATCCTTGTACAATTTGAACCATTAGGTAAAAAGTAAATATGCAGTAAATGTCATAAATCATTCACAATGATTATTATTATTGTTGTTGTTGTTATGTATTCAAAGTAATTTAATTAAACTGGAAAAAGTATCAATAATGTAAAAACAATATCTATCTATTTATCAATCACGTAAAATCAGTTCTATCAGACAAAGTCCATCTTACTTGATCCAGAAGGACACTTTAAGGCTTTCTGTTGCCTGCTGTTTTGTGATATTTTTCCAAGCAGCAGGAATATCAGCAGGTCTGGCATTATACGCACTAGCAAATTCTTTGTTGTACTTCGCCATCACATATTTCCAGTAGTCGGATGCTTCAAGACTCGCATCTGGAGGGACATTCCAGTCTGGGTACATTTCCTTGTAACACTTATAGGGATGATATTTACCATTTGTAATACTGTTGCAAAAACATGCATCACTGATCACAAGAGAGGAACATATTTCAGTGTCAAGTTTTTGTGTTCTAAAAAACCTATATGAACCCAGACCTTGTGGTCGATGCAGTGAAGCAAAGTGCTCATAATGGGCTCCTCCTCCTGCCTCACAGGGCACGCCACAGAATGGACACTGTTTGCCGCAACCAATCACTCTGGTAAAAAGCTCATTGTGTGGTTTCATATTGAGCTGTTTTAGCTTTCTTTCAAAGTTTGACTTTTTAAATTCACTCGTAAGAATGTTTCCCATGTCATTCACAGACACTGTGAGCCAATCAGCAAACTGTTCCTTATCAGCATTGTTTAGGATCATGAAAGCATCAAAAGCATCCTGGGAAATGACCAGTTTATCAAGATCTTTGCGAATGCTTTCCACAAATGTCTTCAAGTCATGACTCTTTCCTGTTTTTGCCTTGTTGATGGCATCATTTATGCTTCTGATACATGACTGGAGATGTCGGTCCTCAAATTCAAATGCTGTTGACACATTTGAGTAGCGCTCCACTATTTGGTGGTAAATCCATGTTTTTACATAATCCTCATATGAAAAAATATAACTCAGATAGTTTTTTAAATCATTCTTTGAGAGTAAATCCAATAAAACTGAATACTGGAAGGACATTCGTGTGCTGAACTGCTCACATGTCAGCATGTCATCAATGATATTAGGACCCAGGGAGCGATTAACAAAGTCTTCCACAGCAGGCTTCAAGCATTTGTTGGTGAATTCTTCTGCCTTCTTCTGACACTGGTCTCTTTTATTAAAGATGTCTTTGAAATCCTCACGAAACTTTTCCTTGTTTTTCATCAGACATCTGTAGGGATCATTTGCTTGGATGAAATCTTCGTGCATTTTCTGAAACTCTCTGGCTGCAAATCCACAGATGTGCTGTTTCAGAGAAACTTCAAACTCGATGTCTGTCTTAACATCGTGATTGTACTGTAGACTCCCATCAATCATGTGTAGGATCTCCTGGATGTAGGTCTCATGGTAATTGTTTCTGCTTTCCATTTTCTCACTTACAAACTGAGTGCAAAAATTGATGATGCTGTCAGCCAATTGCTGTACAGCCATTGTGTGATCTTGAATGTTGAACATCTTGCTGAGTTTGTGTTTAAATTTGTTGTAGAATCCTTCAGCTGTATATTTGAAAGGCTCTTTTCCACAATCTTCCAGACATTGTTGACTTAATAATGCACATGCATGACTCCCCCTGTGTGACAGATTGATTCGCAGGAAGTGAGATATGCTGGTGAAGACACTGAAGGTCTTTTGTTCACAAAAAGAAAGTTTCTCCAGTGTTTCATTCCACATCTTATCAAACTCTTTTTCCAGCTCTTTGTCTGTCATCTGGACTTTTTTCTTTTTGCATTCATCTATCAACACACAAACTGCATTTTCAATCTCTTGTGTATGGTTCTTTTTAATTTTTTCAATTTCTCTCATCCCCTCTCTGATTTCTGCTGCTGCTGTGAGCTGATTAAAAACAGATCTCTCCATTTCATGCCGAAGGCTCTTTACACTGTTTGAGAATTCCTCTTTGTATCCTTCAACCAGATAAACATGACCCTCTGTTTGCTGAAAATACTGTGTCAGATTTTCGAGAAGTTTTGTCTCCCATCTAGACAGCAGTGTGGAGGCTACACTTTTCAAACATATGAGAAATTCTCTCATGTCAGACGATTCAGATTTTACAGCAACTTTACCAAAATTGGAAATTCTTGTTTCTGTGTTTGTAACCCAGGTGTACATCTCTTTTTTGAATTCCCACTCCCATTTGTTGAATTCTGTGCAGAGTCTCATGTATGCATCAGCTACGAGGCTGTTTCTGAAGCTGAAGATAAAGTTTTCATGCTTTACTGCAGTCCAGAGACTTGTCATCCACTCTTTAAACTCCATGATATCATTAGCAGATGACTCACAGTTTCCCAGCAGTTGGATGATGTTTTTCTTGAGCTCATATACAGCCTCACTGTAGCCTGCATTGACTGGTGCCATTGGTGGGTTTCCATTCCAGAGTCCAGGAATGTACCAGTTCCCAGTGTCTGGACTGTACTCCATCACATCAGTGAAGCTCTTGTTCTCCTCTTTCTTTTCCATTTTGGCTGCTGCCTGGGTCATCTCATTCAACTGTTCCAGGAGCAGTTTCCTGTCTCGTAAGTTCTTCTCATGGGCTGAAACATCGGACACATTCTGGTGAACAAACACACATTTCGGCTTTTTGCCCACCTCCTTCATCCTGAGAAAAGCATGCACAACTATTTGTAGGATGTCCTTCATTTCGGCTGAATTCTCCATTGCAATATTGACAATGGTGACATCACTCAACCCTATAACAAGTGTTGCAAGCTCATTGTCGTGCTCAAAGCTGTTGTCTAGTTGTGCAAGTTCTGGTGACTTTAAGCCCTCAGTGTCAATGATCACCATGAAGTCAAAATTTAGGACCTTTTTCATGTCTTCATTGATTTTGATGAGTAACATAAAGGCACCTCGAGTACATCGACCACTGCTGACTGCAAACTGCACTCCAAACATGGTGTTAAGGAGAGTGGACTTTCCTGTGCTCTGAACTCCAAGAACTGTGACTACACGTATCTTTCTGTTTGGAGAAACCAAGTCACTGAGCTGAGAGAGAACATCACTCACCCATCTGAGAGGGATGTTGGATGCATCTCCATCTACAAGCTCAAGAGGAAATCCATCAAGCAACAACTCTGCACACAGTTTGGGCAGATGCTGCAGCTGTTGACGTGCTGGATGTTTTTTTGGAAGGGACAGTGAAGCTTCATAGATCTGACCCATTTCACGGAAGAAGTGTTCAGTCCCCAGTGAGCTGTTGGAAATTTGTCTGTCAATTTCTTTGATCTCCTCTTTGTTCTCAGAGTTCTTGCATTTTTCTTTATATTTTTCCCGAAGTTCAGACAGTTTTATGCGAGACAGGTTATCGAGGTTCATTCGCATCCATTTCAGGAAATAAAACCTCTCTGTTCCTGGGCTTGATATTGCATTGATGAAACATGTCATAGCTGTGGACATGTCATAAGAGTTCTGCCTTTTCCTCAGTTTTTCTTTCTGCAGCTGAAGTTCACTTTTGTAATCTTCTATATTTTTGGAGCCAACTTTTTTAAGCCGAAATTCTTCCTTCTCTAAGCAGGTCAGTTCTTTCCATATTTCACCTTGCCGTGGAAGCTGATCTTCTTTGAATATATGGATATCTTGAATTTCAGCAGTGATGGCTTCTGCATTTGTCTTTGCAGTCTGGCACTCTGGAGAGTCTTCATCAACCAGGATTCCCAGTTCATGGGCAATTTCTGCCATCTGCTCTGTTTGCATCTTTATCTGTGAGTTCTCAACTACATCACTGATTGTTTTCCTCAAGCCTTTGACAAAATCGGCAGCATTTTTTTGTTTTGTCTTAATAATGATGTTGTTGTTAGTCAAGCCCAACATTGTTGCTACTGTTTCTAAAGTATCTAAACTGAAGCTCTGGCTCTCATAGTTACCTACCAAGAAGATCTGTGCCTTGTGGTGTTGGTTAGTAAGTAGACTGCACTCAGAGTCCAAATGGTCAAAGAACACAAAAACTGCTGCAGATGTCTGACACAGAAAGGAGTATTGTGTTTCAAATGAAGCAATGTCCCCACGAAGGTTAGCTACAGCCACTGGCTGACTGAAAATATCAATGTTTGTGTTTCCACAAGGAAGATACCAAGTAATTTCAGTCAGTCCGTTGGATATTCTTCTTGGACTGTCACCACACTCCATGTTGCGATGAACAAAGGTGTCATGGTACTGCTGAGAATTGCTCAGAACCTTATTGAGAATCTCTGACTTGGACAAGGAGCACTCACCCAGTCTGACAAAAGAGATCATTGGAAGTTCAGAGAGAACGATTCTGTCTTCAATGAAGCCCTTAGACTCTGACAGAGACTGAGGTCTGTACTTTTTAACAATGTCTCTCATGGCCCACAGCATGAGTGTGCACTGTTTCATGTCATGATTAGAAAGCAGCAGAGGAACAGAGAACTGACACATGGACATTTTTAGTGACATTTCCTGCTGTAGAAAACCATCAGAACACAGAAAGAGAGCAGTGATTATATCGAGTGGATTTAACATAACACCTGTCTTTGGGCTATGGACTATATTTTTAAGATCTAACTTTGTACTCCCTAATTGATCGTCACAGTTTGAGTCACAAACAGGTATATATTTCACATTCCTAGCTGTCACATTACCCATCATCAGTTTCTTTAAAAAGTACCATGGAAGATCTGTTTCACACTTGGCAGGTAGATCAGTGATGGTCTTCTCATCAATTTCAAGTATTTTGCTGAGTGACAACTTCACGGTGTAGTGCTGGTCCAAGCCAAGATCCTTCAATAAGCTCTCAAACTGTGTTTCTGTGGATTAAGACAGTGATTATTAAACATATTGTATGGTTAGTTAATTTTCTCAATATGCTTGGATCCAAACTTAAAGTCATCCGGTATAATAATTATATTTGTAGTGTTGACTCAGTAAAACAAGAGTCATGTGACCGTTCTCTGGCATGAAGGATTAGGACCCTAGTGCAAGACTCGTGAGACAGACCGAACTTAAAAAGACTGCTTTTATTAGCTTATAGCTGACACAGTAGCAAAAAATGCTAACACGGCAGAACAGGAGTAAACCGATTACAGGCAAGAGACAAACAGACTTAGAGACGCACATACAACATGAGAGAGGACACAACAAAGAACAGACACAAGCTGAGGGTTTAAATACACAGGAGGAGATTAGGACAGAGTAGGCACATCTGGGAAACACAACAGATTACAGTCTAATTAACAGGACAGGGGAAGCAAAACTGAACACAGACAAGGGACTGTCAAAATAAAACAGGAAGTAACAAAACACGAACGGCAACATGGAGAGGTAAACAAATACAGAGACGGGAACAGGACACATAGAGACCAGACCAAATAGTGTCCCTGTGTTTTTGGCTTGGCTTTGTTGCTAGCTCTCCAGGACTTCCATGTTTACCTGGGGTCCAGCACATTACCTTAATGACCTTGTAGTACCATATCACCCTATTAGAGCACTTCGCTCTCGCTCTGCAGGCCTACTTGTTGTTCCTAGAGTATTTAAAAGTAGAATGGGAGGGAGAGCCTTCAGTTTTCAGGCCCCTCTTCTGTGGAACAAGCTTCCAGTTTGGATTCGGGAGACAGACACTATCTCTACTTTTAAGATTAGGCTTAAAACTTTCCTTTTTGCTAAAGCATATAGTTAGGGCTGGACCAGGTGACCCTGAATCCTTCCTTAGTTATGCTGCAATAGACATAGGCTGCCGGGGATTCCCATGATGCATTGAGTTTTTCCTTTCCAGTCACCTTTCTCGCTCACTATGTGTTAATAGACCTCTCTGCATTGAATCATATCTGTTATTAACCTCTGTCTCTCTTCCACAGCATGTCTTTTATCCTGTCTTCCTTCTCTCACCCCAACCGGTCGCAGCAGATGGCCGCCCCTCCCTGAGCCTGGTTCTGCCGGAGGTTTCTTCCTGTTAAAAGGGAGTTTTTTCTTCCCACTGTTGCCAAAATGCTTGCTCATAGGGGGTCATATGATTGTTGGGTTTTTCTCTGTATCTATGAAGCGCCTTGAGGCAACTTATGTTGTGATTTGGTGCTATATAAATAAAATTGAATTGAATTGAATTGAATTACCCATTGTAGTATACACCAGGGCTCTAGAGTGCGACCAAATTTTTCAGTGGTGCGACTAAAAAAAAAATTTGGTTGCACCTGTGCGACCAACTGTTTGGGTAGCAAAAAAAAAAAAAATCTTCAGCCTTCCCTGTGGTCAACAACAGACACACATTATGCCCCTATCGTGGACTAAACCAATCAGAGATAGTCAGGGGCGGGACCTCTCTGATTGGCCGTGGTCCAGAAGAAAGTGCAGGTGGAAGTGGGAGGTGAGTAGCTTGAATAAAGCGATATCAACTCATTAGATCCTGAATCGACTTTTAAATATAACTGTGTTTTGCCAGAAACGCCAGATTCTCAGATTAAAGCTCACAAAACCATTTCAACAACAACCAAACAGCAAATGACAGCAGGTACACGGATTCCACACAAAGACGTAAACACAGAGCGGACCGACGCATCACAATCAACTTTGTCTTTCTCGGCTTTCTCACTCGACGGCCCGTAGACGGACACGCTGTCGGAGCTTAGCGGTTCTGATGCGTCCGGTCCGCGCTGTGATTACGTCTTTTTGCGCTGATTCTGAGCTGCAGGTTTTGTCTCTCTCCAACCAAAATTCACCGAGCCAGCAGCAAAAGAAGCAGCAAACTGCGCTTCACATTTGATCAATGCGTCATGAATTTTGCTGTTTTGCTTCCACGACTATTAAAATCACACTTCATGCACAGCTAGCTCTCTCTCTATCTCTCTCTGTACTTCAAGAACAGTTTCCCGTCTCCAATCTCTGTTTTCTGTATTATTCATTCGCTTATTACCCACCAGTCTACCGTTGTTTACAGCGCTGTGGCTGCTGTCTTTTTCGTTTTTTCACTTAAATGACCTCGGACAAGAAAGCCTATTTTTTCTGCTGTTCAATACTGAAGTAATTTAAACTTTATATGCAGAACATTGTAGAATATTTTTTAAGGTTATCTGCTATAAAAAGCCAGACCAGGAAAATCTCCTTCATGTTTTTCTGTTTTATTCTCAGTTACTTTCACTCAAAGGCATCTGCTGTGATGTTCACAATTCTGATGAAGTCAGTACTGATAAATGATCAGAGTTATAATATTTCTGACTGTCTGAGGCTAAGTTGAATCGAATCGGGACTTTGAAAACCAGAATCGAATGGATTATAGAAATCAGTGATGATACCCAGCCTTAGTGAGCAGCCTAGGCACGACAGAAGTGGATGTAGCTGTAATAGGAAAAGAACTATTGCTAACTTTTCTGTTAAGGCCTGATCCTTCTGAAATTCATAGCCAGTGCTCTGACACGGTGTCATCAATCTTTGAATGCTGAAAAAGCACAGTGTATCCAGAAAAACACATTATATTATATCAATTATTATAAAATTTGTGTGCGCCTAACTTTTGTGCCGGTACGCCTAACTTTTTAAAGTTAGGTGTACCGGTACGCCCATGGCAAAAAGTTAGTCTAGAGCCCTGTACACTGATCACAACCCTCTTGTTTTCTTTGCTCAAATGTTCAACCACAATCAACTCCTCATGCGATGGGCCCTATCTGCAAGAATACAACTTAGAGATTCGGCATGAAAAAGGATCGGAAAATATACTAGCTGATGGCCTGTCCAGGTTGTGAGTATGACTTGTTTTATTTTCTGCTGTGAACTGTGAAGTCTGTGTATACAAAATCTAGTTTTGTTATTTATTGGGAAGGGTGTTACGGCCCTGAGCCTCGGAAGGAGTGGGACAGCCTTTTTCTCTTCAAGGAAATCTAAGAGTGTCAGGACTCGCTGACCATTGGTTAGCTGGAGTCCCATGCCAGCCTTCCTGTATGCAGAGGTTAAGTATGTCAACCGACATAGACGAATGGCTGCCTAGGGATCCTGTGGTGCTCCATTGTGCTCACCTATGGCTACAAAAGGCTGAAGATCTTTCACTCTGGGGGCTGCTGCTTAGGACTGCCTCCCTCTCTTTGAACTTTGCTCGCTAAAGTCTGTTGACTGAGACTGTTTGAGTCTCTTTTTTAAAATATTTAATAAAGTCTTCATCTTTAAGTAGTGATGTATTAAATCTCCAGTTTTTACTTGGCGTAGTATTATTCTTGTGCATTAGTGTTAAAGATACAGGAGCATGATCGCTGACAGCTATAGGGTGAATCTCAGTGTCTGAAAGTGCTAGCTCTTGCATAGTTCAGTGGCATCATTGCCAGACCTGGCCCATATCTGGATGACATACGTCTTATCATGCCAGAAGTTAGTCAGCAGTGCCGGCTTAATACCAGATCCGGGCCAGACCTGCTATGTGGGTTATTGTGTCTGTTCGTTGATGAGTATAGGCACTACACACATTATGAACTTCTGACATGATACTTTCAGAAATAAAAAAAAATGTTTTGTATCAGATTGAATATATGGCTTTCTAAAATACATTAGATGTTATATTAAAACAGAAATTCTGGTTCTTTTAAACTGTTCCTCATTTGATACCAAATTTGACTGATCTGAGGAACAAAGGAATTAGTTATGATTAGTATTTTTTCACAGTGTTATAGTATAAAGAAATGGCAAATGCCACAAGATCCCATCTATGCCCGATAAGGGCACAGATAATAATATGATTTGTTAAAAATTGAAACATAAAGGACCTCAATTTAGCATCCCTATAACGCATCCCCTACAGATATAAGTTTGGACATTAGACCTCTCCATGATAAAGAGGGAAAATTTAACAGCGACAAACAAATCCTGGCTTCTCTACTTTTCTATATGAAACCAGCAATTACTGAAACAGGAAGATGTTTCAGTAAATACCCCAAAAATATTTTTAATCAAAAGTAATATTGATGGAACCATATGTAATTTTATAATGAATGTAATGATCATTCGCATATGATAATAATTTAGGTCTGTCTGTCCAAATAATATTCCATAGATTGATAGATGTGATTGTATGGTTACTGAATACAGTTTTCTTACTGATATAATTAAATTTTTTTCACAATCATATTTTAAATCATGTCATGTCATAATCAAATTTTCACTTACTTGTTTTAACAGATGTTACTGTTTGCTTGGTTTGCGTTCCATTTTTAAGCTGTGCAGATACATGGAAGGAGTAACACACCCCTGGCTTCAGGCAGCTGAAGGTCAGACTGTTTGTGTCTGTTGCTAGCTCTTGCACAGTTTTCCCCTCGCTGCAACAAGTCACAGTGTAGCTCACTACTTCACCATCAGGAGTGTCCCACTGCAGAGACACCGAATCACTGCATACCTCATTTGCAATAATCTGGATAGGAGGGCTGGGCTCTGTGAAAATGACAAAATTAATTTGACAAAATTTGACATTTAAAAAAATTGGTTTGACATGCTAAGTTTTACATTTATGAGTATTTAAAATTCCTGGTTGCTTTCACATTAGTTTGACAAATCTTTTATAAATTAAACTCACAGCACACCTGAAGAAGTCTGCTAGAAGTAAGAAGTAGACTAACATACTATAGCATGTTAAGAGCACAGAAAAATGCTAAACTTAAAGGACATATTATGCATATTATACAACTGCTTTATACATTAGAGCAATAAAACTGATATCAAGATTTACCTGTAAAGACAGAAGCTGCTGGGACTTCCTCTCCGTTCTCTGCTACCCTTACATGCACTGTCCCCAGATTTAGTTGCTGAATGGCTACAGTCAAACAGTCTTCTCCAATAGGTGTCATGCCTAGAGGAACAGCCTCACTGCCAGCATGGAGAGCAGTTAATTCTCCTCTTGGAGGATTATCTGTCAGAAAATAAAAAAGCTGCTCAGTATCTCCACACTAACAAGTTTAAATGGAGCATTTTTTCTATAGTCAAAAACCCCAGAAAACCCCTGACCAAGAAAGAAGCTTCTACTCCTAAATCAACATTTTCAAGTTTGACTGAAATTACAGCTGCAGCTTGTGCATAATGAACACCATGTTTGATCATAAGGGTATCTATAAGTGCATGTGACACCAGGACATGTCTCAGGTCAATGATCAATTTCGGATAGGCAGAACATGGCTCTGGTGGTGGCTGAAACAAAAACTCAGGGTGTGGGAGGAGTTCAAAGAGTAAACCAACTCAAAAAATCTGTTGGTCTGCCTTCAAGCAATTCTGGCGAACTGTCAGAGAACTCAGGACAGGAAAGTGGTGTTCTACTCCCACCTGGATTCCTTTGGACTTCCACATAGATGATTGAACTACTTTTTAACAAATGCATTGTCTTCAAAGGACAGTTAACTAATGGCCAATCAATGAAAGATTATTAAAACAAAAAGTGATTAAAAAACCTTAACACTTGAGCACTGTAGTATTTGGTGCATTTTGTTTATCTGAATCTGCACTCATGAAGTTTTTTCACTTAGTGTGATGATCAGAATCAATCAGAATCAGAATCAGAATACTTTATTGATCCCTGGGGGAAATTATTTTTTGTTACAGTGCTCCATTTTAAACCAACATTAAGACAAGACAGACAATACGCTAACTAAGAATAGTACAATATATACATATATATACATACATACATACATAAGTCACTTATAAATAAATATTTGGAAAAGAAACATGTGTAGCTGTAGCAGCAAACAGTGTGTTAAGTGGATGCGTTGTACAGGGAGATGGCCACAGGCAGGAATGATTTCCTGTGTCGTTCAGTGGTGCTTTTCGGTAATCTCAGTCTCTCACTGAACGAGCTCCTGTGGCTGACCAACATGTCATGGAGTGGGTGGGAGGTGTTATCCAACATTGTCTTTATCTTGGACAGCATCCGCCTCTCCGACACCACCTTGAGGGAGTCCAGCTCCATCCCCACAACATTGCTGGCCTTACGGATTAGTTTATTAAGTCTGTTGGCATCTGCGACCCTCAGCCTGCTCCCCCAGCATGCAACAGCATAGAGGATCGCACTGGCCACAACAGACTCATAGAAAATCCTCAGCATTTTCTGGCAGATGTTGAAGGACCTCAGTCGCCTCAAAAAATAGAGACGACTCTGGCCCTTCCTGTAAAGTGCTGTGGTGTTTTTAGCCCAGTCCAGTTTATTGTCAATGTGTACTCCAAGGTATTTATAGTCCTCCACAATGTCAACACTGACCCCCTGGATTGAAACAGGGGTCAAGTGTTTCCTGGTCTTCCTGAAGTCCACGATCAGTTCCTTGGTCTTTGCCACGTTGAGCTGCAGATGATTCTGCTCACACCACGTGACAAAGGAGTCGACCACAGCCCGGTACTCTGTCTCATCATCCCTGCTGATGCATCCAACCACCGCAGAGTCATCAGAAAACTTCTGAAGATGGCAGGTCTCTGTGCAGTGGCTGAAGTCTGTGGTGTAGAGGGTGAAGAGGAAGGGGGAGAGGACAGTCCCCTGTGGTGCCCCTGTATTGCTAATCACCTTGTCAGACACACACTGTGGGAGACGTACATATTGTGGTCTTCCTGTCAGGTAATCAACAATCCAGGACACCAGAGAAGCATCCACCTGCATCGCTGCTAACTTATCACCCAGGAGGGTCGGCCTGATGGTGTTGAAAGCACTGGAAAAGTCAAAAAACATGACCCTCACAGTGCTCGCCGGCTGGTCCAGATGGGTCTAGACACGATTGAGCAGGTAGATGATGGCGTCCTCAGTTCCGAGACGAGGCTGATAAGCGAACTGAAGGGGATCTAGATGTGGTCTTACTATGGGTTGCAGCTGGTCCAGGATGAGCCTTTCCAGGGTCTTCATGATGTGGGAGGTCAGTGCCACGGGCCTGTAATCCTGGGGGCCACTGGGACGAGGCGTCTTTGGTACAGGGACGAGGCATGATGTCTTCCACATCACCGGGACCCTCTGCAGACTCAGACTCAGCATAAACAGTTTATGAAAGACTCCACACAGCTGGGGGGCACAGGTCTTGAGGACAAGGGGACTCACTCCGTCTGGTCCAGCAGACTTGCCTGAGTGAAGTCTCCTCATTTGCATCTCAACCTGGTATTGAGTGAAGGTGATGGGTGGGGGAGGGGTTTCAGGAATCTCACAGGAGGCAACATGTGAAGAGAGAGGCTGGCACAGTGGTGTGGCTCTGGATTCCAGGCTGACTGCAGGTGAGGTTGTGGGGGTGGGAGCAGACACTGTGGTGTCGAATCTATTGAAAAACAGATTCAACTCATTGGCTCTATTCTCACCTCCCTCAGTTCCCCTGCTGTTGGTTGGCCTGAATCCAGTGATGGTCTTCATGCCCCTCCACACCTCTCTCATGCTGTTCTGCTGGAGTTTCCACTCCAGCTTCCTCCTGTAATTGTCCTTAGCCTCTCTGATCTTGTCCTTTAGTAACACCTGGATCTTCCTCACCTCCTCTTTGTTGCCCCCTCTGAAAGCCCTCTTCTTGTTGTTGAGGAGGGCTTTGATGTCCTTAGTCACCCACGGCTTGTTATTTGGGTAACAATGAACAGTCTGAGCTGGAACAATGGAGTCGGTGCAGAAAGTTATGTAGCCTGTGATACACTCAGTAAGCCCATTGATGTCCTCGGCGTGAGACTCACAGAGTGTTTCCCAGTCGGTCACCTCGAAACAGCCCTGTAGTTCCGCTATTGCCTCCTCTGACCACCTCCTGACAGTCCTGGTGGTCACAGGTTCCCTCCTCACAATTGGCACATAGCGGGGGGTGAGGTGAATCAGGTTATGATCTGACCTACCAAGTGGGGGGAGGGAGGAGGAGCTGTATGCATCCTTGACGTTAGCATACAGTAAGTCTAAAGTTTTCTCTCCCCTGGTGGGACAGTCCACATATTGTTTGAATGTTGGTAGTGTATTGTCCAGTGATACATGGTTGAAGTCACCCAAGATCACAATAAAGGCACTCGGGTGCTGAGTCTGTAGCCGAGCTATGGCAGAGTGGATAGTGTCACATGCAGCTGTGGGGTTAGCAGAGGGGGGTACATAAACAGCCACCAAGATGACGTGAGAGAATTCCCTGGGTAAATAATACGGCCTGAGTCCAACAGCACACAGTTCAGTGTCCGGGCAACAAATCCTTTCTTTGATTGTTATGTTGGCAGGGTTACACCACCGGTTGTTAACTAAAACAGCAAGCCCACCTCCTTTACGCTTACCGCTAGCGATGCTGTCCCTGTCCGCCCGAACAGTGTGGAAGCCTTCTACGGAAGCATTCTCATCGGGAATGACCTGGTGCAGCCAGGGAATCAGAGAATCTTCTTCCGGCTCAACGAAGGTATCCACTGCATCATGGAACTCCTTTAAATTAGTTCATGAGTTATTCAGTTATTATGCTGTTATATTCTAATACAGTTCTATTCCCATATCATACATTTGTTTACCTCTTCCTCCTCTGAATCATTCATTGTGAATCGACTGTCAGTCATCCCACATGTGTTCCAGTTTGTTCAAAGGTAGTCTCACTACAAGCAGCAGGAAAAAGGCTTGAAAGGTTAACTTTAGAAAACATGCACCTAAAAGGAAACAGAATAAATCTACAGTATGAGTACTATTGTATATTCATTCTGCAGTTTATCCTGGTAAACCACAATAGAAGTAGATTGTTGTTTAGCAGTTTTAGATTTATTCTTATTAAAAATAAATTATTTAAAAAGTTAAAACCAAAAATAATAATGAATTTAAGAACTTATAAAGTCACCCATTACACCTTTTTCATCACCTCTTACATGTTATTTTCAGCACTCTCTTGTGTCTTCTCATTTATTCTTTCTTGTGCAATAGTTGTCCACTCCCTATCTATCTTTGATGCTGTCTCTCTCACTCACTTACTCTCTGATGTACTTTGAATTAAAGAGTTAAAGACACAGCTACATAGAATTCATTCAGATAAATCATTTATGACAAACTACTCCACATTGTAATCTTCTGTTATATCAGTGCTATAGTTGAACTCTACAGTATACAGAAGAAACATTTACTGTCAGATTCTCCACCTATTAAAGTTGCACAGTAACTGTGTCATGTTTAAAATGCACACATCATCATTGTCTTTTCCTGTTTGCCATCTAATGCTTAGTATTTATTCAAGTGAGTAGTTTGTGAAAGATTTGGACCTATTAAGTCTTTTCTTGTGTTTGGGACTTCATAAGAGACCATGTTGTTGTAGTGATATGTGACTAGACTGGAGAACAAATTGCTGACAGCATAGGTGGGGCAATTGGAGTAAAGCTTCTGAGCAAACCAGTCTAGTTTGCTTGGAAGCTTTCACGTTTGCAGTTTTGTCTTATTATCCGATATTTTAAATAAAACAAACAAACAAACAAAACACTACATTTTAGGAAATATTAGTGAGGGTGTTCTTGTTTGTTTGTTTCTACTTGAACACTAAAGTGGCCCTCCAATGAGATGACAATGCCAGCAGTGGCCCGCGGCTCATTTGACACCCCTGATCTACAGTGTATTATTTCCTGTATTTAAGGTTCTCAGGTGTTTACTAATGTACCACGTGTGGCAATATAGATATCATTCTTATTCTGTTCTATTCTGACTGAGTTTATAGACAGGAAACATGTTAATTAACCATGACTTAGCTTACTATGACCTTGTCCTTGACATCATTAACTATTTTGTAGTTTGTTTAGGCATAAGTTGGTAGTATTATAGCATACTCTTTATCAGTTCACAATGGCAAGCAAAGGAAATTGTGCTCTACTTACTGTGCAGTTTGTTATTTTGTTAATGCCATATGTTTTTGTGTGTACAGTGATCCCTCATGTATTGGGGGAGTTACATTGTAAAAATAACCTGCGATAGGTGAAATTCATGAAGTAGCTAACTTTATTTTTTTAAAATTATTATAGATGTTTTAAGGCACTCGCCGATGTTTTAGAATGAAATAAAAGGGACCCGCAGGTGCCTTTGACGGTGCCGAAAAATACGGTAACTTCTACCTTCCTTTAGCATGTCCAGAAGTCCAACTTTTTGTGTGATGGTTAGCATCTTCCTCTGCCTTTTAGGTGCTATTGCTGGTGCCTTTGATGGTGCAAAACGTTGTTGTTGTGTTTGTTGGGGAGAGAACTTACAAACATGCAGTGCAGCACTTCAGAGTCAGACTGCTAGCGATCGAAGATTTACGTAAATTTGACAAGCTGAACGCAATCTGTACTGTACAGGAGGCACGGCACGATTGATTGACAGCCAATCAGGACGCAGAACACAATGCGCTCTACCCCCCCCCCAAAAAAAAAAAAATAAAAAAATAAAAAAGAACAAAAACAAAAAAACAGCGAGGCTGCGAAAGGTGAACCGTGTTATAACGAGGGACCACTGTACACACACACACACACACACACACACACACACACACACACACAAAGATAAGAGCAACTCAGTTCACCTGAGAAGTAACTCACCAGTAACTCTAAAGGTATTATAGAGCCGGGTGTCAACCAGCCACCTGTGCAAACAGACTATTCTGAGACATTTCTGTTCTTTGAGTCCTATCAGTTAAAGCATTCTGACAAACTTATTTCTTATTTCTTATTTCACGGGTATTTTTTTAGGACTTTCCTTTTCACAGAGCAAAACTTTGGGAGGAGAGTATTAATTATTAATATAGTAGCAATACCAGTATTTTATTGAAATTGAGCAGACCTCAGCTGAACTCTTCTTTTCTTTCTTTAATGGTTTTGATAATTTCGGAGTACAAGAAGATAAATGAAGAATTTTAAGAATAGTGACTTACCTTTGACAGAAAAATTTTCATGTCCAAAAATCAGAAAAGTGCAGTTCTTTCGTCTTGGAGTTGATCCCTGTCAAACATCACCAGTAGCACTGGGCAGGAATGCAGCCTAACTATTATCCCTTAGCAAATTCAGCCCTCGCCTTTTATTCTGCTGGATGTAGTCATGCTAACTTTCGTTTCCTGGGAAATCACACACCCTGGTGTTGGAGTGATGTGGGTGTGGTTTAAGTGAAATCTCTTTCTTTTTCTTTGCCTGTTTCTTATTGCATAGACTGGGGATTTGTCCAAAGCCTGAGAGAGAGAATCTTTATGGCTATATTCTTATCTATCCCTGTGTCACTCTATGACAAATGGGTTAGGCTCCAGCACCCTGGCAACTCAAAGTTTGGATCCAAAAATGGATGAATGGGGGGAAAGAAGAAAAAACATTTATGAGTTGCTGTTTGCATTTACACATGGAGATCGGTACATAAAATTACATGCATGCAGAGTGACGTTCACATAGTTTCTTTTTAAAACTTCTGTCTGTCAAAATTTGGCCTTATTAGTGTGTCAGACTTTAAGAAGTACCTGCAGCCTCAAATAGCCTGGAGAAAAAAACAGAGCAATGATGGCACTGTAACAGTATTTGTATTTAGACAGAGATGGCTTGGGAGTAGATGGTAAATAATTTTTCATGTTTGTCTATACATCATACAGGTCAGCTGTTACACACAGGTTTATATGGTGTAATAGTTTCTGATAATGCAGCTCTACTCTGGATAAGTCTCCTCATTATCTTTCACATCACACCAACAACTAACAGACACATTGACCTTTATATAAAACCATATTGATTTTCTTCTCCAGCTTTTGTTAATTTATCTGAACTGCCTTGCTGTTTTCAGAGAGAAACACATGTAAAACCTGCGTTTACACTTTATTATTTTTGTTAAGACAAAACTCCCCGCCTCACACTCTTTCATTGGCTGCATTCATTTCTGAGCTGGGTTTTTGCGCTGGTGCATACCATTTTTAAATCTGGCTTTGAATCTCATGATGATGGCTTTGACCATTAATTTTGACTTGTTGGGTCTTGCATGAACTACTCCCTAAAGTGGTAAATGAATTTTAACCAATTAAGCTAACATATGTTATGTTTTTTCTGTGCATTTGGAGCAATCATCTCTGAGGATAGTTACTTTAACTTTTTTTCCCTAGGAACAGTGCATGATTAATAAGCTTGCATGAAAACAAAACCAAAACTACTGCAAATTGTCATTGTTTTATCTCAGTAAGGTTAGGGTGTAGTTTCACTTTCATTTCCAAGGAAATCACACACCCTACTATTGGAAGGATCTGAATGGGGGTACCAATACAGAGTTATTGTTAATGATATATAGAGCCAACATAAAGATAAAATCTATCATTCACAATGGTTGTATGGCATATGGATCAGCTGCCCCTTCAAGAAGCTTGTAGAGCTTTCAGTCAAAAGGTCTACAAGTAGCATTTTTTATCACCCCAATTAAAAATTCTGTAAGGGCCAGTCCCTTTTACTAGATATGGGTGAAATTGCAAAAAAAAGAAAAGAAAAGAAAAAAGAAAAAAAAAAGAAAAAAAATAAATAAATAAACTTAAACTGAAGTACTTAATACAAATAAAAGGACAGAATGAAATTATTCAAATTTAAACCCTGTTTAGCCAACACTGGAAATATGTGGGATCAGCAAGGAATTTCAAAACATATGTGAGCAGTTGTGAACTTCAATGTGTGGCCAGTCTGCTGGTTAATTGCACATCATGGCTGATGTGCATTCCAAAGTTAACTTATGCAAGCAAGAGAAAGAAATCAGAATATATGGGTTCCATCACATGCAGGATTTGAAGGCAATAAAGGAGCTGATTATTTAGCCAAAAATTCAGTACATGAGCACAGAAGAGGATTTTATTTGCAGTATGGGCCAGCAGAATGCATGGAATTTATAAATAAATTACAAAATGAAAATGGCAAAATCTATGGGAAAATTATAAAAAGGTACCTTGAGGTAACCAAGGTTACAATTCAGTGATTCAACATAAGAGAAAATGTAACTCTGTGGACCATACAGATATAAAATGATCCTGTAAAAAATTTAAAAAGGGAAAATATGTAAGATCACATATGCAAGTGAAAGAAAAGTAAATTCTAAATACTGAGTAAGAAAGTCACATACTTATAACCGATATATGATTGTTTAAAATGCTAAAGATGTAAATACTTGCCATCAGATCCCTCAGCAACAGACAATTTGTATGGACTTCTTTTTAATTAACTGTCCTAATAAAACAAATAACAAATAACAAATAAATCAGTCATCTATAACAAACATAATTATTATCTGACAAAGCAAAAATAAGCTCATGTACATCTGTCAATAAGCTTGTGAATAGCCTTATATATTTTCTTCAATTTTATTATAATTACTTAAATCAGTAACTAAAAAATTCTTGAGTGAAAGCAAACACACATAAAATAAACCTGAATAACTGCACTTTTAAAGCTTATTTTAAATGATAGTCATTAAAGTGCATGAGAAATGTATTTAAGTTTGTCTATGAAATATTAGTTTTTCTTCTATATGACAAAAACTGAAACTAAATGATATGACATGATATCTGGAATGTGTTCTAGATGAGGAGGAATATAAGTTGTTACTTGATGTTTTTTTGAGGCTTTTTTCTGCCTGCTCTTTTGTGATGACATTCCAAGTTTCAGGAATATCAGCAGGTTCTGCCTTATATTCTCTGGCAAAGTCTTTGTTTTACTTTGCCATTACATATTTCCAGTAGTCTGAATCTGGAGGGATTTTCCAGTCTGGATAAATTTCTTTGTAACACTTGTAAGGGTGCTTTTTGTAGCACTGCATCTAAAACGGCCGTTACTGATCATGAGAGAAGAGCATATGTCAGTGACAAGTTTCTTTGTTACATGCCAAGTGTATTTACCCAGACCCTCTGGCCTATGCACTGAAGCAGAGTGCTTAGTAAGGACTTTTCCTCCTCCATCACATGGAACTTTGCAGAATGGACACTGTTTGCCACAACCAACCAGTTTGTTGAAAAACTCATTTTCAGGCTGCACATGGAGATGCTGTAGTTTCATTTCAAAGTTCAATGTTTGAAACTCTTTTCTCAGATCTTTTTCCATCTAATTCACAGACACTATGAGCCAGTCAGCAAACTGTTCTTGTCAGCATTGTTCAAAAACATGAAAGCACCAAGAGCAATGACCAGTTTATCACCAAGTTCTTTGTGAATATCTTCAGATGTTGTTGACACAGTTTTGGTTGAGTTTCCACTATTTGGTTGAGTATGTCTTTACATAATCCTGAGAAAATATATTTCTAGTAGTTTTTAAAATCCTCCTTCAAAAGCAGATCCAGTAAAATTGAACACTGGAAGGACATTCGTGTGCTGAACTGCTCACATGTCTGCATTTCATCAATGATTTTAGGACCCAGGGACTGATTGATAAAGTCTTCAACAGCAGGCTTCAAGCACTGGTTGGTGAATTCTTCTGCTTTCTTTTGACATTGGTCTTCTTTATTAACCACATGTTTGAAGTCATCACAAAACCTGTCCTTGTTTTTAATCAAACATATGTAGGGATCATTTTCTTTATGCGCTTTTGTAAACTCTCTGGCAGCAATTCCACAGACATGCTTTTTTAGAAGAACTTCAAACTCACGGTCTGCCTTGACGTCTTGATTTTTCTCAAGGTTCTCATCAGTGATGTGTAGGATCTCCTACGTGTCACAGTACATCTTTTTCCTTCTCACTTTTTCTCTCACAAATTGAGTGAAAGCATCAATGATGCTGTCAGCCAGTTTTTGTGCAGCCATTATGTAATCTTGAATGTTGAAAATCTTTTCCATTTTGGCTGCTGCCTGGGTCATCTCATTTAACTGTTCCAGGAGCAGTTTCCTGTCTTGTGAGTTCTTCTCATGGGCTGAAACATCGGACACATTCTGGTGAACAAACACACATTTAGGCTTTTTGCCCACCTCCTTCATCCTGAGAAAAGCATGCACAACTATTTGTAAGATGTCCTTCATTTCAGTTGAATTCTCCATTGCAATATTAACAATGGTGACATCACTCAGCCCCACAACAAGTGTAGCAAGCTCATTGTCGTGCTCATAGCTGTTGTTCAGTTGTGCAAGTTCTGGTGACTTTAAGCCCTCAGTGTCAATGATCAGCATGAAGTCACAGTTTAGGACCTTTTTCATGTCTTCACTGATTTTGATGAGCAGCATAAAGGCACCTCGAGTACATCGACCACTGCTGACTGCAAGCTGCACTCCAAACATGGTGTTAAGGAGAGTGGACTTTCCTGTGCTTTGAACTCCAAGAACTGTGACTACACGTATCTTTCTGTTTGGAGACACCAAGTCACTGAGCTGAGAGAGAACATCACTCACCCATCTGAGAGGGATGTTGGATGCATCTCCATCTACAAGCTCAAGAGGAAATCCATCAAGCAACAACTCTGCACACAGTTTGGGCAGATGCTGCAACTGCTGACGTGCTGGATCTGTTTGTGGAAGGGACAGTGAAGCTTCATAGATCTGACCCATTTCACGGAAGAAGTGTTCAGTCCCCAGTGAGCTGTTGGAAATTTGTCTGTCAATCGCCTTGATCTCCTCTTTGTTCTCAGAGTTCTTGCATTTTTCTTTATATTTCTCCCGAAGTTCCGACAGTTTTATGCGAGACAGGTTATCGAGGTTCATTCGCATCCATTTCAAGAAATAAAACCTCTCTGTTCCTGGGCTTGATATTGCATTGATGAAACATGTCATAGCTGTGGACATGTCATAAGAGTTCTGCCTTTTCCTCAGTTTTTCTTTCTGCAGCTGAAGTTCACTTTTGTAATCTTCTATATTTTTGGAGCCAACTTTTTTAAGCCGAAATTCTTCCTTCTCTAAGCAGGTCAGTTCTTTCCATATTTCACCTTGCCGTTGAAGCTGATCTTCTTTGAATATATGGATATCTTGAATTTCAGCAGTGATGGCTTCTGCATTTTTCCTTGATATCTGGCACTCTGGAGAGTCTTCATCAACCAGGATTCCCAGTTCATGGGCAATTTCTGCCATCTGCTCTGTTTGCATCTTTATCTGTGAGTTCTCAACTACATCACTGATTGTTTTCCTCAAGCCTTTGACAAAATTGGCAGCATTTTTTTGTTTTGTCTTAATAATGATGTTGTTGTTAGTCAAGCCCAACATTGTTGCTACTGTTTCTAAAGTATCTAAACTGAAGCTCTGGCTCTCATAGTTACCTACCAAGAAGATCTGTGCCTTGTGGTGTTGGTTAGTAAGTAGACTGCACTCAGAGTCCAAATGGTCAAAGAACACAAAAACTGCTGCAGATGTCTGACACAGAAAGGAGTATTGTGTTTCAAATGAAGCAATGTCCCCACGAAGGTTAGCTACAGCCACTGGCTGACTGAAAATATCAATGTTTGTGTTTCCACAAGGAAGATACCAAGTAATTTCAGTCAGTCCGTTGGATATTCTTCTTGGACTGTCACCACACTCCATGTTGCGATGAACAAAGGTGTCATGGTACTGCTGAGAATTGCTCAGAAGTTTATTGAGAATCTCTGACTTGGACGAGGAGCACTCACCCAGTCTGACAAAAGAGATCATTGGAAGTTCAGAGAGAACGATTCTGTCTTCAATGAAGCCCTTAGACTCTGACAGAGACTGAGGTCTGTACTTTTTAACAATATCTCTCATGGCCCACAGCATGAGTGTGCACTGTTTCGTGTCTTGATTGGAAAGCAGCAGAGGAACAGAGAACTGACACATGGACATTTTTAGTGACATTTCCTGCTGTAGAAAACCATCAGAATTGTTACACCCCTGAAAACAGGGGGAAAAGAATCACGAGAGTGATTATGACTTGCGTCTCTCATGGAGTAGTTTATTGCAGCAAAAATGAGCAGAAATGTTTCACATTCTGTACTGCTAAATGTCACACGGTGGAAGAAAAACACTAAATAATAAACCGAAATACTGAAGTGCTTACTATACATATACTTGAGCAGGTTTCCTGACAAAATGGCTGACAATCGCAGCATTTTTAGCTCCTGCAGTTATCTTAATGGCCATTACACAGTACAAAACACAGCTCAAAACCGCCACGTATATGTGCACAAAACTGTAATATAATGCTTCTAACGCTTACAAAACAATGAAGGATTACCTCTTAAATATGTTAACAGTGTACACATTGGAAATATATCAACTTTTAAACACTTTTTACCTGAAAACAGGGGGAAAATGCTGGGGGAGCAGGCTGAGGGTCGCAGATGCCAACAGACTTAATAAACTGATCCGTAAGGCCAGCAATGTTGTGGGGATGGAGCTGGACTCCCTCAAGGTGGTGTCGGAGAGGCGGATGCTGTCCAAGATAAAGACAATGTTGGATAACACCTCCCACCCACTCCATGACATGCTGGTCAGTCACAGGAGCTCGTTCAGTGAGAGACTGAGATTACCGAAAAGCACCACTGAATGACACAGGAAATCTTTCCTGCCTGTGGCCATCTCCCTGTACAACGCATCCACTTAACACACTGTTTGCTGCTACAACTACACATGTTTCTTTTCCAACTATTTATTTATAAGTGACTTATGTATGTATGTATGTATGTATGTATATATATGTATATATTGTACTATTCTTAGTTAGCGTATTGTCTGTCTTGTCTTAATGTTGGTTTAAAATGGAGCACTGTAACAAAAAATAATTTCCCCCAGGGATCAATAAAGTATTCTGATTCTGATTCTGATTCTGAAAAGAATCATGAGAGTGATTATGACTTGCGTCTCTCATGCAGTAGTTTATTGCAGTGAGGAGAACGCGCGAAAGCCCCCTAGTGGGGAATAGAGACACTACTAATCAATCCCAGAAAAGGCTTAGCCGATCACTGATGTATAGATTGTAGTTCTCTTAAGTAACATGAAAGCCATTAATATAACATGAAAAATAATAAACTCTTAACCATTTTCTTACCATATTTACATTATTTTCATCCTTATATCAACTGATATGAATTAGTATTAACTGAACAGTTTTATACGCAGTAGTCCTTCAACCTGTCACACTCTCCCCCACTCAAAAAATGTCGTCCCGACATTATACCAACAAGATGCTTTTCAGTCTATATTCTCTTGTAGTCAGGACATCAACAGTAGGGTGAACCAATGTCCTCAATTCTGTAGGTTTAAGATCTGTTTCACCACAGTCCATCACTGGTGATTGAAGACAAAGTCTATAACCAGTCCATATGTGAGTCTTCACAAAGTCTATTGTCTATGGTTATAATCCACAGATGGGGAAAAGTTCATGTCTTTTTCTTGATGACAGTCTGTAAGTACAGTTCTCAAGTCATCAGTGAAAAAGTGTCAACTTACATTTGCTGGAGTCCATACAGGGCAGTATGACTGCACAGCTGGAAACCATGGAACCAGGCCCAGGTACACAGGAAGCAGTTGCAGTGCTGGCTGAACACTGTAGCAAGATGGGGTGCCCAGTTGGTCATACGTCATCCGTCTTGGCGGGTGTCTCTCTCGCTGTGTTGGTGTTGGTGCAAGAGTAGGGGCTGAAGCTGCGGGCTGAGACGTTGCTGTGAGAAGTTCTTGTTCTGATGGCTGGGACACAGGTTGAGGTGGTGCGTAATGACAGCGGTATTCATCAACACTGCCCTCATCATCAGAGTCTGGCACAACAGCGACAGGTTTATCAGTCTTTTTCTGTTCATGTCTTGTACGATTATCTTTTTCAGGCACTTTTTCAAAAGGTAAGTGGTCACATGACATAAGCAAGTTTCTGTGAAGCACTCTAGAGTGCCCTCTGCCTCTCTCCGGTCTTACCTCAAAGATGGGGAGGTCAGGCCCCATTTTTCTGACTACTGTGTGAACAGTGTCCTCCCAATAGTCTCTCAGTTTCCCTGGGCCTCCTCTAGGTGTCAGGTTTTTGACCAGAACTCTCTCGCCAGGTTGTAACACAGAACTCCTTACTTTTGTGTCGTAGTGTCTTTTGCCCTTTTCAGCAGCTTTCTTTGCATTCTCATTTTGCTATAGAGTATGCTTGTTCCATGCCCTTTCTCCATTTTTCAACATAGTCTCTGTGGTCACTAAAATCTGTTTCTGAGTACAGTCCAAAGAGCATATCTACTGGTAGCCTGGGTGACCGTCCAAACAGTAGGTAAAATGGGGAGTAGCCAGTGACTTCGCAACGTGTGCAATTATATGCATACATTAACTTGTTGATAGATTCCTTCCAGTTTGACTTTTGTGTTTCAGTTAGCGTTCTAAGCATTTGCAACAATGTCCTGTTCATACGTTCAACTTGACCGTTCCCCATTGGGTGATAGGGTGTTGTCCTAGAACCGGCCATGCCACAAAGTTTCTTGAGCTGACTGAATAGCTGATTTTCAAATTCACCTTCTTGGTCATGGTGAATGCGACAGGGGAAGCCAAACTTTAGGGCATAGTCATTGAATATCAGGTTTGCAGCAGTTTTGCCTGACTTTGAGGTGGTGGCATAGGCTTGGGCAAAACGTGTGAAGTGGTCAGTTATCACTAGAATATATTCATAACCGCCTTTGCATTTTTCAAGATGGAGAAAGTCTATACACACCAGCCATAGCTGGACTGGCCATCGGGCATACCGGGCAATTGCCCGGTGGGCCGCTGGCGATTTTTTGTTTTTATGGGCCGATGGATTTTTTTTTTTTTTTTTTTTTAGGAAGGGTATATATAATGAAAGGTGTTGGATTGGCCAATTGGTCATGATCGACTCTGGGCTGGACCAATTACAGCCGAGGAGGCCGGATGCACCCTCCCCCCTATTTAGCAATCACGTGATTTTCGCGCATTGCATGCCGGGAACTCGTGGCAAAACAATCCAAGTACCGCATTAAATGCAAGCGTTTGCAGCACCGCAAAACGTTCATTCTCCGGTTCCAATACCTTCTTGTTTTTTCTTTGCCGCACAAAAAAGGAATGTACAAAACAAAAGGAGAACAATGCTGGTCCGTACAAAGACAGACTCGACGAAAAGACAAAGAAAAGATACGAGGAAAAATCAAAGGAGTGAAAGGGTCAGACCCTTACGAGCACACAGAGGGACAAAAGACGTTAGCGTGCTGCCCAACTTTCACCACGCTCATATTTATAATCATACGGTTCTTGGAGTGAGTGCACACACTCATGAAGTTTAGTAACTTCAGGTCACTGCAACAAGCCCAGGTACAGTTTACCGACGGATGGGTGCAGGACCTTGAAATGCACCGTGTAGAACGAAAGACCATCGTACGAACAAAGGTAAGTTTACCAGTCTCACAAATCGTTGTCATAAATACACATTCGTTAACCGTTTATTAATAGGACCTTTGAGCTCAACGGTAATTAATTAGTAGTGGAAATAATTTCTGGTAGCATTACAGAAATGTAGCAATGACAATAATATTGTATGCTGTAATCGCACTGGGGAATTAGTGATACAAAACAACAGTTTTATCCTGTGAATAAAAGTATATGTTTTTGTCAGTGTACCATGGTAATAACAGAAGCGAAACGCAATATTGTGTCAGGACAATTTACTATTTATGCACAATAAATAAAGGAGCATAGCGCGACCATTTCTGTTCAGCGCCAGACTTGTAACCTATATCACCAATTATGTTAAGAAAAATGACGTATTAACTACTACAAAACTCTGTGGGAATGCTTGGAGCAGACTAACATGTGAGCTGGAGTGTTCTGGGACGTTATATTTGGTATATCCAGACCATCCGTCGGCTCTTACTTCGGAAACATGGCTTAAAAAATTTCTCTTCAACTACGTAATCCGATAAAAAAAAAAAACGATCTCTTTACCCGTCGGCTTTCCATGGCTGTCATGCGACCAGCTATTGCAGTTAATAATACAACAGCTTCTTGGCATTTTTTGGGTTTCTTTTATGCTCGATGTCTGCCTGCATGTGTGGCCAAAAGAAGCGTTCACGTATCAAAGACACTGTGCGATCAACACCTTGATGGCCGATATTATTGTGCAGCTCTTCAAGTACAGTCTTTTTGAACTGATCTGGTAGGACTAGCTGTTTCCGGGCAGAAGTGAGTCTGTACAAGGTGCCATTGTTATCTAGTCTTAACTTGCCCCACTCTCTGAACAAGCAGTTTGTCTTAGGGTCAAATGTTCTTAGCTCTTTGGGCAGTGGTTTTGAATCTGTCTGTTTACACTGTAATACAGGGCTTATAACAGGATCAGACTTTTGCGCTTCATTAAGCTGTTCTTTTGGAATGGGTGTGAATGTTGCTTCTGCTGGCTCACCTTCTGCTGTGACTGACATTGCTGCAGCTGAGAGTGTCCATGCGGCAGGTGTGTCTTTCTGTACCTCAATGGCCTGGATAGCAGCTGCAATAGTGTCCGGTGGCACTTCCTCAGAGCAGTCTCTCATTAAGGTTTCTACATCAAGTGGCATTCTTGATAAAGCATCTGCATCACTGTTTTCCTTCCCTGGTTTGTACTTAATGGGGCAATCGTGGCTCAAGAGTTGGGAGTTCGCCTTGTAATCGGAAGGTTGCCGGTTCGAGCCCCAGCTTGGACAGTCTCGGTCGTTGTGTCCTTGGGCAAGACACTTCACCCGTTGCCTACTGGTGGTGGTCAGAGGGCCCGGTGGTGCCAGTGTCCGGCAGCCTCGCCTCTGTCAGTGCGCCCCAGGGTGGCTGTGGCTACAATGTAGCTTACCATCACCAGTGTGTGAATGTGTGCGTGAATGGGTGGATGACTGGATATGTAAAGCGCTTTGGGGTCCTTAGGGACTAGTAAAGCGCTATATAAATACAGGCCATTTACCATAATGGTGAAGTGAAAATCAGCGAGCTCAGCAACCCATCTTGATGTGGTGGCATTCAGTTTGGCTGTTGACAGAATGTACGTTAGCGGGTTGTTATCGCTGTAGACAGTAAATGTTGGGGCATAGTACAAATAGTCTCTCAATTTGTCAGTGATAGAACACTTCAATGCTAAAAATTCTAGTTTTCCTGCATGGAAGTGGTAGTTTTTTTTCAGCCGCTGTTAGAGTACGGGAGCCATAAGCAATAACTCGCAGCTTACCATCTTGTCTCTGGTACAACACTGCGCCTAGACCTTTGTGTGAGGCGTCTGTGTGTACGATGAACGGCTGTGTGAAATCTGGGAACCCCAGCACTGGTGGGTGGAGCAAACAGTCTAGTAGTTCCTCAAGCGCACGTTGATGCTGGTCAGTCCACACGATTTGTTTTGAGGAGGGCACAACTTGACTGGCTCTCTTTGGTCTTGCCCTTGGCCCTTTTGTGGTGTCTGAGTTCTCTGGGGTTTTGTCAGCTTTTAACAGTTCATACAAACAACTGAGAAGTCTTTTATGTATTGTCTGTAGTAGGAGAGAAGGCCTAACATTTTTCTGAGCTGACCAACATTTTGTGGTTTTATACCTTTGAGTGCTTTGACTGCTTCAAAGTCTGCAGGATCCACTTTACTGCCTTCTGCAGACACTATTCTGCCCAAATAGCGCACCTCAGACTTAAACATGTCGCACTTACTTGGCTTAAGCTTTATATCAAAGCCTCTCAATCTCTGGAGCACTTTTCTCACGTCCTCCAAGTGATCTTTGAACGTTTTGCTGTAAACTAATGTGTCATCCAGATAGGGGATGCAGATGTTGTCGCGAAGCCCATCCAGGCACTCTTCCATACAGCGCTGAAATGCTGCAGGGGCATTCATAAGTCCAAAGGGGATGCAAATCCACTCATATAATCCCCAGGGCGTCACAAAAGCAGTGAGTGGACGACTTTCTTCTGACATGAACCCCTGGTGGTACGCTTTCCCCTGATCTAAAAGCGAAAACCAGGAGTTTCCACCCAAACTGTCCATAATGTCCTGGACACTTGGGTTGGGCTGGCGATCAGGATGGGTTTTCCGATTCAGGTCTCTGTAGTCTATGCACAGTCTTAAAGTACCATCTTTTTTTCTAACACAAACAACTGGTGAGGAGTATGACGAGTCTGATTTTCTGACCCAGCCTTGTGCTATTAAATCATGCAGGTAACTTTTCATCTCTTGGTAGAGCGGCCGTGGCACAAGGTGGTGTCCTGTGGTGTCCCACAGGGCTCAGTTTTAGGTCCATTACTATTTTCTTTTTATATGCTTCCTTTAGCTAGTATCATTCAATCTTTTAGCAACCTGTCTTATCATTTTTATGCTGATGACATTCAGCTCCATATGTCCTTTAAGCCTCATCAGCTGGATAGGCTGTCCACCCTAGTCCAGTGCTTAACCCAGGTTTCTGATTGGCTTTCAAGCAACTACCTTGTTCTAAATACTAACAAGACCGAGACCATGATCATAGCTCCTCCTGAGCTACATTCTAAAATCAGTCAGGTTCTTGCCTCTTTCTGTCCATCTGTCAAGTCAAATATTCGAAATCTTGGAGTAATATTTGACTCTTCTCTGGGCCTTGACTCTCATGTAAAATCTTTGTCTCGTTCCTGTTTCTATCATTTAAGAAACATATCTAAACTGCGACATATGGTTTCCTCAGCTGAACTGGAAAAACTCATTCATGCATTTGTGTCATCACACTTAGATTACTGTAATTCCCTGTTTACAAGCTTGGATAAATCATCTCTCTCTCGCCTCCAGACAATACAAAACGCAGCAGCCAGATTACTAACTCGCTCTACCAAGCGTGTTCACATCACTCCCATCTTATATTCTCTACATTGGCTCCCAATAGAGTTTAGAATTCGCTTTAAAATTCTTGTTTTAACATACAGAGCACTAAATGGCCAGGCTCCAGATTACTTATCCAAGCTTCTTTTAAAATACACTGCTGCTCGTCATCTCCGCTCACAGACTCAGAGTCTCTTAGTTGTTCCCCGTACACGATTGAAGACAAAAGGGGACAGAGCCTTTCAGTCTGTTGCACCAAGGCTGTGGAACAGTTTACCACTACAATTACGTTTGCTTGACTCTGTGGATTCTTTTAAAAAACAGTTAAAAACTCTTCTGTTCAAACAAGCCTTTTGTTGATCTACATATTTTATTTTATTTTTTTTACATTATTTACATTTGATCTTTTACATTGTATATAATGTCTACTGATTTTATTGTTTATTTTAATATTTTAATATTTGTGTACAGCACTTTGTGATTGCCTGTCTGCGAAAAGCGCTTAATAAATAAAGTTTACTTACTTACTTACTTAAGTCTGGGTCAAATATCATGACCATGTCTTGTTTAAATGGCCCTGCTGCTATACGACCCTCAACATGCATGTGGCTTTTTTTAGGTACAGTAATACAGTCTTTCTTTGTCATCACTTTGTACTCGTCAACTGCATCTGCACTAACAGCCTGAACAGCCTGTATAAAAGCTTTCACCTTGTGTCTTTTGAGGCTGGGAAATGCTTTTCTCACTGTGCTGTACAGTTTAGCTTGGTCAGTCTTATTCACAATGTATTCAATTACATTGTAGCCTATAATAGGGCATGTGAGCTGAAAACCTTTCATTACCAACATGGGGATGGTCAATTTCTCAGTTTGTTCAGTTCCGGAAACAAGTTGGAAGGTTGTCTCAACCCACCCAAGATATGGCATGTTGGTCCCATTTGCTGCGGTCAGGGTGAGTTCAGATGTATCCATAATATCTGCTACATCTCTCAGCTCTGTGTGTGGCAGATAGTACTTTTTCCACTTCTCATCGATGATTGATACCTGTGAGGCTGAGTCCCATAGAGCTTGAAGCCTGTGGCCGTCCAGGAGACACTCAACCAGACATTGCCTGCCCACCAGAGATGTGACTTTGTGAGGGGAATTTACATGAATAGAATAGAATAGAATAGCCTTTATTGTCATTGTACAGAGTACAACGAAATTGGAGTGCCACTCCCTTGGTGCAAGTTTCAATAATAAATATAAATGTAAAATATAAAAAGTACAAAAAAACAATCGTAAGTACTCAAACAATAGTATGTACAATATATACAGGATAGCATCATTAATATAATGACAGTATGAATAGCAGCATAATATAATGACAGTGACGGTATGGAATAGGTTCAATTGTTTTTGTGCTTATTTACTACGGTGATGGCTCTGGGAAAGAAGCTATCCCTGAATCTGTTTGTCCTGGTTTTATGTGACCTGTACCGTCGGCCTGACAGTAATAGTTCAAACAGTTGGTTGCTGGGGTGAGAGTGGTCCTTGATGATATTGCCAGCTCTGCTGAGGTACCGAGAGTTTGCAGTGACCTCCAGGCTGGGCAGAGAGCAGCCAGTGATCTTCTGGGCTGTGTTGATGACCCTCTGCAGTACTTTCCTGTCCGCAGCTGAGCACCCTGCATACCATGTTGTTATGCCGTACGTTAGGATGCTCTCTATGGTGGCTCTGTAAAATGTCACCAGCAGCCTCTCCTCCAGGTTGTTCCTCCTGAGCACTCTCAGAAAGTGGAGACGCTGCTGGGCCTTTTTAACCACCGCCGTAGTATTTGCAGTCCAGGAGAGGTCATCAGATATCTGCACGCCCAGAAACCTCATGGAGTGTACCCTCTCCACACAGCTCCCGTGAATGTAAAGTGGGGCCGGGTCTGCTCTGCCCTTCCTGAGCTGGCGACAGTGGTACCTGGACAGTCTCATTTTCTTTCTTGGTCTTTAAGCCAGTGCATTGTCTCTTATGTTGTCTCCAGTGTTGTTTCTGGCATGTTCTTGAACAATAAAGTGCGTTTTTACATGCTGAACACTGTCTCATGCCTGACTTTTCTTGTTTATAGTTGGAGCAATGTTGGGACTTGTGGATGATGGGCATGGTTAACACTCGTCCCTCGGTGGTAACCATTGCTGGTTTAAATGTTTCTCTTTATATGGTCTCATACCTCTGCTTCTACAACCAGCCTGAAAGTGTTCTCTACTCCCACAGAGGTAGCAGTGGGTGCAGCGCTTGTTGACTCCATTCTGCTGGCAGATGTGGCACCTCCTCTCACAGCAGGCTGGACTACCTGTGTAGTGCTGTACAGGATACTGAGGGGGTGGTGGTCTTTGACGGGGGCCCTGGAAGCTATAATACTGCTGGTCCCTATCATACTGCATAACTGGTGGTGGGGCATATGACTGAGGACCAGGCACCGGCTGCTGTAGAGTCTCTTTAATCTGAGCTATCTCTGCACTGAGACCTTTCAGGGAGGCTACACCTGTCTTAAGCTCCGCTAACTCAGTTAAAAGCTCGGGTGGTATCTTAGCTTTAACTTCTTTTACAGGGTTCTTAGCCGGTGACACATCAATCTGACTGCACTGCACTCACACTTGTAGCAGTCTGTGATGCTAAACATCTCTTCTTGTTTTTCCTTTCTGCCTCATTGGCACAAGCCATATTTAACCTCTCTAACAGGAGTTCATCAGGTGTCTTAGAGTCTAACAGGAGTGGCTGCATATCTATCCTGACACTGTCACTCTGGAAGCCTGTGAGTATGGTGTGCAAACACATACGCTGGACAAAAGCTGGGTCGTATTTGAGTCCTGACTCTGATTCTTGGGAAGCAAATAAGACGTTCTGCTTTAGATCTAAAACTCTCATCAGGAAGCTTTGAGCAGTCTCTTTTGGGGTTCAACCAAGCCTATATTCAGACCCATCTCAGTGGACTGGATCAGACAAATGTGGAAACACTAATGAGTCTTTGGCCACACAGTTTGTCTGAATTAATTAATTAAATTCTCCCAACACATTAAAAATGAAGGCAATAATACATCACTAACATAATTTCAAGATCTGTTGATTGACATTCTATGGACAGAAAGACAATTTTAAATCCACATCACTGAGGTCATTTTAACTTAACACTGACCGAAGTTTAACTCTGCAGATCATGACAGATATAGAATGAATGTTCCATTAAAACGTTTAAAAAATACATATAGATACATATAAGATTACATATGTCAGAGCAGGAAAAGATAATTTTAAATACAGAATAACAAAGTCAAATATTTAGCATATACTCAGATTTGCTTCAAAAACCTCAAACATGTAAATATTTTACATCAGATCCCCCAGATACAGCACTGTTAGCTTTTTCATTTTGACTGTCCTATTAAAAGAATGGAGACTGAGTCATCTATAACACACATAGTGACTATCTGAAACAAAGCAAAGGGATGTTCATATGCATGTGCGAATGTACATGAGCTAATGATTAGCGTTAAATTTTTTTTTAGTTTTAATATAATTACTTGAATTAATTACTTAAAAGTGCAAAAAACCTGTGAGCAGATTATTTTTCAAACAGAGGTAAAAGTAACCAAAAACTTCTTTAAAAAACTTGCTTTAAATCATATTGTTTAATATGTATGTGGGTGTTAAAATATTTTAAGGTTTGTCTTATGAAATACTAGTTTTTCTTTCTATCTCACAAAAACAAAAATTACAATATCTGGGATGTGTTCTTCTGTACACAAGAACAAAAATGAGAAGGTATGTAAGTTGTTACTTGATGTTAAATGATTTCTTGAGGCTTTTTTCTGCCTGCTCTTTTGTGATGTCATTCCAACTTTCAGGAATATCAGCAGGGTTTGCATTATATTCTTTGGCAAGGTCCGTGTTGTACTTTGCCATTACATATTTCCAGTAGTCTGATGCCTCAAGGCTCGAATCTGGAGGGATTTTCCAGTCTGGGTAAATTTCCTTGTAATTCTTGTAAGGGTGCCATCTACCATTTGTATCAATGCAGCTAAAACACTGCTCACTGATCACAGAGGAAGAGCATATGTCAGTGACAAGTTTGTTTGTTACATGCCAAGTGTATTTACCCAGACCCTGTGGCCTATGCACTGCAGCAAAATGCTCATTATGTTTTCCTCCTCCTGCATCACAGACAACTTTGCAGAATGGACACTGTTTGCCACAACCAACCAGTTTGTTGAAAAGCTCATTCTCAGGCTGCACATGGAGCTGCTGTAGTTTCACTTCAAAGTTCAGTGTCTGAAACTCTTTTCTCAGAACTTGTTCCATCTCATTCACAGACACTGTGAGCCAGTCAGCAAATTGTTTCTTGTCAGCATTGTTCAAAAACATGAAAGCACCAAGAGCATCTTTGGAAATTACCAGTTTATCACCAAGTTCTTTACAAATATCTTCAACAAATGTCTTCACATTATCACTCTTTCTTGTTTTTGCCTTGTTGATGGCATCTTTTATGGTTCTGATACATGACTGGAGATGTCTGTCCTCAAACTCAGATATTGTTGAGCAGTGCTCCAGTATTTGGTTGAGTAGCCATGTCTTTACATAATCCTGATATGAGAAAATATATCTCTGGTAGTTTTTAAAATCCTCCTTCGAAAGCAGATCCAGTAAAATTGAACACTGGAAGGACATTCGTGTGCTGAACTGCTCACATGTCTGCATTTCATCAATGATTTTAGGACCCAGGGACTGATTGATAAAGTCTTCAACAGCAGGCTTCAAGCACTGGTTGGTGAATTCTTCTGCTTTCTTTTGACATTGGTCTTCTTTATTAACCACATGTTTGAAATCATCACAAAACCTGTCCTTGTTCTTAATCAAACATTTGTAGGGATCATTTTCTTCATACACTTTCTTAAACTCTATGGCTGCAATTCCACAGATGTGCTGTTTTAGAAAAACTTCAAACATAATGTCTCCCTTGACGTCTTGGTTTTTCTCAAGGTTCTCATCAGTGATGTGTAGGATCTCCTTGATGTATGTGTCACAGTACATTTTTTTCCTTCTCACTTTTTCACTCACAAACTGAGTGCAAACATCTATGATGCTGTCAGCCAGTTTTTGTGCAGCCATTATGTAATCTTGAATGTCAAAAAACATACCTACTTCCTCAACTCTATTTGAGTATCTTTCAGCTGTATATCTGAAAGGTACCAAACCACAATCTTCCAGCCTTTTTTCTAAGAGTTCAAGTGTAACGTCCCCTTTATGTTTCAGGCTTTCTCTCAGATAAGATGATGCATTGGTAAAGATTTGCTCAGCTTGCTTTTCAGAACAAGGAAGTTTCTTCAGTGTTTCACACCACATCTTGAGAAACTTATTTTCAAGTTCTGTCTCTCCCATCGGAACATTATTTTTCCAACACTCATTAATCAGTAGCCAAACTGCATTTTCAATCTCTTTTATGTGATTCTCTTTGATTCGATCAATTTCTATCATTTCCTGTGTGATTTCTGCTGCTGCTGTGAGTTGATTAAAAACACTCCTTTCCATTTCACGCCGAAGGCTCTTTACATTGCTTGAAAATTCCTCTTTATATCCTTCGACAAGATGAACATGACCGTCTGTTTTCTTAAAATATTGTCTCAGATTTTCTAGAAGTCTTGTCTCCCATGTGGACAGCACTGTGGAGGCTTCAATTTTCAAACGTTTGAGAAATTCTCTGATGTCAGAAAACTGAGATTTTGCTACAATTGTACCAAAATTGGAAATTCTTGTTTCTGCGTTTGTTACCCAGGTGTACATCTCTTTTTTGAATTCCCACTCCCATTTGTTGAATTCTGTGCAGAGTCTCATGTATAAATCAGCTACGAGATTGTTTCTGAAGCTGAAGATGAAGCTTTCGTGCTTTACTGCATTCCATAGGTTTGACATCCACTCTTTAAAATCCAAGATATCCTTGGCCGATGACTCACAGTTTCCCAGCAGTTGGATGATGTGTTTCTTGAGCTCATATACAGCCTCACTGTAGCCTGCACTGACTGGTGCCATTGGCGGGTTTCCATTCCAGAGTCCAGGAATGTACCAGTTCCCAGTGTCTGGACTGTACTCCATCACATCAGTGAAGCTCTTGTTCTCCTCTTTCTTTTCCATTCTAGCTGCTGCCTGGGTCATCTCATTTAACTGTTCCAGGAGCAGTTTCCTGTCTCGTAAGTTCTTCTCATGGGCTGAAACATCGGACACATTCTGGTGAACAAACACACATTTAGGCTTTTTGCCCACCTCCTTCATCCTGAGAAAAGCATGCACAACTATTTGTAGGATGTCCTTCATTTCAGTCGAATTCTCCATTGCAACATTGACAATGGTGACATCACTCAGCCCCACAACAAGTGTAGCAAGCTCATTGTCGTGCTCATAGCTGTTGTCCAGTTGTGCAAGTTCTGGTGACTTTAAGCCCTCAGTGTCAATGATCAGCATGAAGTCACAGTTTAGGACTTTTTTCATATCTTCATCGATTTTGATGAGCGACATAAAAGCACCTCGAGTACATCGACCACTGCTGACTGCAAACTGCACTCCAAACATGGTGTTAAGGAGAGTGGACTTTCCTGTGCCCTGAACTCCAAGAACTGTGACTACCAGGATCTTTCTGTTTGGAGAAACCAAGTCACTGAGCTGAGAGAGAACATCACTCACCCATCTGAGAGGGATGTTGGATGCATCTCCATCTACAAGCTCAAGGGGAAATCCATCAAGCAACAACTGTGCACACAGTTTGGGCAGATGCTGCAGCTGTTGACGTTCTGGATCTGTTTGTGGAAGGGACAGTGAGGCTTCATAGATCTGACCCATTTCACGGAAGAAGTGTTCAGTCCCCAGTGAGCTGTTGGAAATTTGTCTGTCAATTTCCTTGATCTCTTCTTTGTTCTCAGAGTTCTTAAATTTTTCTTTATATTTTTCCCGAAGTTCAGACAATTTTACATGAGACAGGTTATCGAGGTTCATTTGCATCAATTTCAGGAAATAAAACCTCTCTGTTCCTGGGCTTGATATTGCATTGATGAAACATGTCATAGCTGTCGACATGTTATAAGAGTTCTGCTTTTTCCGCAGTTCTTTTTTCTGTAACAGAAGTTCACTTCTGTAATCTTCAATATTTCTAGACCCGATATGTTGAAGTCGAAATTCTTCCTTCTCTAAGCAGGTCAGTTTTTTCCATATTTCACCTTGACGTGGAAGCTGATCTTCTTTGTATTTATGGATGTCATGAATTTCAGCAGTGATGGCTTCTGCATTTGTCTTTGCAGTCTGACACTCTGGAGAGTCTTCATCAACCAGGATTCCCAGTTTATAGGCAATGTCTGCCATCTGCTCTATTGTCATCTTAATCTTTGAGTTCTTCACCACATCTCTGACTTTTTTTCTCAAAGTTTGTACAAAATCTGCATCATTTTTCTGTTTCTTCTTAGTTATGATGTTGTTGTTACTCAAGCCCAATTTGTTTGCTACTGTTCTTAAAACCTCGTTATTACTTTCACCATTACCAACCAAGAAGATCTGTGTCTTTTGGTTTATGTTAGTGAGTAGACTGCACTCAGACTCATCCAAATCGCCGAAGAACACAAAAACTGCTGCAGATGTCTGACACAGAAAGGAGTATTGTGTTTCAAAAGATTCAATGTCCCCACGAAGGTTAGCTACAGCCACTGGCTGACTGAAAATATCAATGTTTGTGTTTCCACCAGGAAGATACCAAGTAATCTCAGTCAGTCCGTTGGATATTGCTCTTGGACTGTCACCACACTCCATGTTGCGGTGAACAAAGGTGTCATGGTACTGCTGAGAATTGCTCAGAAGCTTATTGAGAATCTCTGACTTGGACGAGGAGCACTCACCCAGTCTGACAAAAGAGATCATTGGAAGTTCAGAGAGAACGATTCTGTCTTCAATGAAGCCCTTGGACTCTGACAGAGACTGAGGTCTGTACTTTTTAACAATGTCTCTCATGGCCCACAGCATGAGTGTGCACTGATTGGTGTCACAATTGGGAAGCAGCAGAGGAACAGAGAACTGACACATGGACATTTTTAGTGCCATTTCCTGCTGTACAAAACCATCAGAACACAGAAAGAGAGCAGTGATTATGTCGAGTGGGTTTGGCATGTCTGTGATCAATGATTGATCATTATGTTTTATCCTATTTCTAGCTGTGACATTAACCATCATCAGTTCCTTTAGAAAATACCATGGGAGGTCTGATTTATACTTGGCAGGTTCATCATTAATCATCTGCTCATCAATCTCAAGTAATTTGCTACGTGATTGTTTCTCCCTGTAGTACCGCTTCAAGTTCAAGTCCTCCAGTATGCTCACCAGGTGCCTCCCTGTTGATATAAAAAATTTTGTTATTTCTGTAACCATCTTAATGACTACCGGTATGTTTCTTACACATACAAATCTAATAACATCGTTCGCATAAAACGACCACTTCCTGTGGTAGTCTTATAGCTTTCATATATATACATAGGTATACTGCAAGGTATATCGTATCATTGTTCAAGTGTTTACTACACATTGGGAGGGTTTTTTAAATCGTTTGTTTTCCTAGAAATTAAAATCATCAAATTAGTCTTTTATACTTAGTTTAAACAATGTTTAGTTACTTGTTTATGCAAAGTATTCATCACTGTGATTTGTTTTGTATTATAAAAGCTTTAAAAAACAAAACAAATAAAAGCTATAAAAGCATTTCTTTAAGTTTAGTTTCTTAGTTTTAGTGATGTGTTGATAGGTTCATTTTAGGGGTATCGTCTTCTTTAAATATTGCTAATCTAGAGTGTCTTTCTTTTCTAGTCTAGACTAGACTATTTCGCTGATCTACAAATACTAAAGTTAGATTCCACTATGCTGTTCAGATAGTAAACTCGTCTGGAAAGAGATCCTGTTCAAAATTGGCTAACTCTATTTTTAAGATTCTTCAAAAACGCTATCCACTGTACAGATTAAACTAAACAACTAGCCGAGGAAAATGGGTAGATGGATGGATAGGTAATAGTAATTTTCTCAGTATCTGTACCATGAATGTAAATTTCTAAAATTTAGATTTGACAAATTATACGAAACAGCATTAAATTTAGCTAAATTCACACTGATAACTGTTATATTTGGGATAACCTTACAGTGGAACTTTAAAATATTACTTCCAACCTACAAGTTTGTTTTTCACCTATTTTGAATGTGCAGTATTATCACACAACTTTTCAAATAAACAAAAAGTATAATGAAATTACTTTATAAAGACATTTCCATGTTTACACTGAGACTTAGCAAGTCCATGCACCCGTTCCCTGTGTAACACATTTTTGTTTGTTTTTTGTATTTTAAATAGCTATGACTTAAATTTACTTACTTGTGTGTGTATGTCTGCTGCAGCTGGTCACAATGTAGGTCTTAGCTTCACCAGCAGGAGTCTCCAAATGCTGAGACACTAACTCACTGTCGATATTAAACAGTGTTTTTTTCACATGACAACAAGGAGCTGTGGGAAAAATAATAGTAATAGTGATTGATAATGTTTTTATTTAAACGACTTATAGAGATTTCATCATGCAGCTTTTTGCTGAAACATGAAATTGCATAAAAATGTATTTTACCTCCTGCATCAGTCTGTTGGCGGGGATCTTTGCAGATACTGCATGGAGTTGGAGGGGTCTCTACTTCCTCGCAGTAAAGCTCAACAAACAAGTCTTCGGCACTGATTTTCTTTTGATAAATGATTAATTCTATATTAAAAAACAAATACATAATAATCTCCTAATTTTTTATTCAAGTACAAAGTAGCTGCTTACCTTCATTGTGGGTGCAGTCCCTAACACCCCACTGTTGCTTTAGGTTATTCCAGCAGTGTCTCTCTGATTACTATAATGAAAGTAAAGTGATTATTCTTCAAAGATTATTTCCTAAATGGAAGTTTAGCTGTCAAAATGAAACTCAAATGTCAAACTAGACAACCAACTCCCCGACTCTCCGTGGAGTTGGTTTTCTAGTTTGCAGGGGTGAAAAAATGAGTAGTGGTCTAATTTGGATATATAAAACATATATAAATATATATATTTCAAAAACAAGGCAAGAAGAGAAAATATGAAAACTGGATCTGAAAACACTGATCATGATTTTCCGGAATAGATGGAAGCACATAATTAAGAAGGGAGAGATTCAAGGATTCAGGAAAAACAAAAGGCTGCTTTCATGACGAGCCATATTAACCCTATAATGCACTTTGTATCATATGTGATACATGAGCTTCTTAGACCTCTAGCTCATTAACATGATCAATACTTGCTATAATTTCAAATTGTTATGGACATAACTCTTTTTTTTTTGTCTAAAATTAACATTGTTGTTAAGAAAAAGTTGCCAAAGACGTCCAATGTATCAAATGCGATATATATATATATATATATATATATATATATATATATATATATATATATATATATATATATATATATATATATATAACATCTCAGTTCCATAAAATCTGAATTTTCTGGCTATGTTTTGATGGGTTGGGTCTTACAGGGTTAATACCTAAAGTGTAGCTGTTAATTGAGACATTGGTACATACTGCAGTGGAGTGTACGACTGTACTAATCTGATTAAAAGCTGTTTCAATATCTATTAATAAACAAAATTAAATATATACATAGTATGTGTATGCATATGGTGGGGCTTGTGGACCAGAAATGCCGGAGCCAATTTTTTGTCCCAGTCCAGCCCTGGTGAAAACCCAGCCCATTTCAATCATATGTATTATATTCCTGGATCATAATAAACAAGATAGATTGAGTTGAACTTTAATTAATTAACAGTATGTAAATTAAAGTAATTTAATTATTAATAATTAATAAGTATTTGTTTTACAATAATTTACACAAATTACTGCACTGCAGCACTAATTTACATACTGTAAAAATAATTATTATGACTTTGGAAAGAGAATACTAAAGCTCATAAGACGTAAGTTTAACTAATGGGTAATTATAGGAACATGGCACCTGTAGTACATTGAGAGACATGTATAAAGTTGGAATGGGCTGAAAGCATTAACAAACAATCCACTTCTTAGCATTTTTGCATTTATAGCATTTATACTTGTGCAACAGTATTTGCTGGCACATCACCAAGAGGTGCATTTCAGATTATGTGTAGGTAACGGAAGCATAAATTCCCTAGGTTGTCTGCTAGTGGTCAGTGTGCCAAAGGTGGCTTCACAATGGACTGGAAAATCAGTTTTGATGGTTCACTAGCTAGTTTTTTTGTTTTGTGTTTTTGTCTTCCTAATCGTATGCATAATGAAAGCATCACTGATGAAAAAAAGACTATAAAACAACCTACCTTTATAGTAGATATCTGATCACGGCAAAATGCTGTTCTCTGATCCAGTGTTTGTTTGTTCTTTTTCTTTCTTCTTTCCTCTTTTCTACAATATTCACAGTAAAACTGCTGTTCTGTTTCTATCCCTGTAACAGTCTACTGCTACTGTCCCTATAGCAGTGTACTGATGGTGATTCTGAGCTCTCCTTTTATATTGTTAGGCGAATACTTTCATTTTCACTTAGGTGAGGCAGCAATTTTTTTTCACTTTCACAGTCACAATCAACCAGTCAAGCTTCAGTTAATGATTGAGGCATTTTAAGAAAAAGAAATGGTATGAAAAAAAAGCTTATATTGGAATAAGATCAGCAAATCTTTTCCTCATATTTGACTGATGGTTTTGTATATGCAATTTTATTTTCATTGAAATTGTAGTTAGTTTTAAAAGTGCTTCAAAATGATTGCCCAAATAGACCACATTTGACAAAAGTACTCAGTCACCCATCGAAATCATTGCAGAGAGATAAGATTAGTTTTGTATTAAATTAAATGCTGTAATTAAAAGTTAAAACCAGATGTACATAACTGATCGCAGGAATAACCTCAGGAGAACAAAGCATCACTAAATGTTTAAGTCAGCTGGTTTTCACCAACTTCACAGTCGGAGGTTCTGATATGTTGGTCTCTCACATGAAATAATTAGTTCAGACACTGACAAAAATAAAAACATAACATGCTTAGTAGGGTAGGACTCACAGATGTGAAAGAGCTGAAAAAGTTTGTCTGCATTCCAGCAAACAATTAGCTGGGGCTTGTGAGTTTGTGGCAGAGACTAACTTTGTCATCCAGGAAATGTGGATAATAAGGAAACAGTTAAAACAACACTGAAAAAAAATTGTTTTCCCTTTTCTTATTTTTCAGTTTATACATCCTTGATTCCTTTGACTTCATTTCCTTGAGGGAGACAAACTCACTTGACCAGTTTGTCTACCTCTAATAAAAAGACAATCAGTATTAGTAAGCACACCAATTGTTATTGCGAACTAAAGGACACCATTTTTGGAAGTGCAGTGATTAGCACTACCACCTCAATTCAAAACCATGAACTGGCTGGGGGGATTCTGTCACAGCTGTGAGGAAGGTATGGATGAATGGATGAAGGAGAGGTGAAGAGTAGTTATCCATTCATAGTTTCTGTCTCACTCAAAGGGTAGCCTAACTAATTACAATTCAGCCTTTCATATCCTCCTGAGACCCAGGGGAAAAAAAGTATTTTAATTTTGATCTTTTTCCAGATAAATCAAGTGTTGGGATGGTAACACATTACAAAAACAAAATTGTTTTTAACTAATTTTATTTAAATTTTACAACATGTGCACTTCAGTGCACAAGGGGAGTTCATTGATCACGAATGTGAAACTAACAAAATTCAAGAGCTATTTAAGAAAATTAAATGCTCCACTGAAATTTTTGTAAGCAGGATATTAAAACTTATTTATATAACAATATCATAAAAATGTAGATCATGGGTCAACTTAGAAGTCACTGACACTTCACTAGCTGTAAGCCACTGGTTCAGGAACAAGTGATTGCACTGGGCTTTCTATTTCACAAAAGTCAATTCATTTATGATATCTGAGGAACTAATGTGATTTTTTTATTTGGAGACACAAAGGAACATTTGGCACTTCCCACATCTCACATATGTTTTACTGTTGCACCCAACCATTCTACAACTGAAATGCCTTGGACTGTTAACCATTTCAGGCAAGTGGAGTGAACCATATTTTGTTACTCTCATCTGGTTGGGGCTTCCTTTTCTTGATTTTTGGAGAGAACTCTTCATTACTGGTATTATTCAGGTCTTGTTCACATGTTTTTTTCCCAGGTTTCTCAGCCAAGAGGAGCTTGAACTCCAGAAACTGTGAGTTCTTTTCACAGATTGAGATCATTGACAACTTTCAGCAACGACGTGATCTTGTAGAAACAATCAGGTGTCATGGATTCAGCTATAATTGCGACTCTTGTTTTTTTACTTTACTGGAAAACATTCCTGCATTTTACCCATATTTTATTTTTAACTCAAAATCAAAAATTCCAGATTCTCCTACATGTTGGTTTTGGACCAGATAGAACGACAGTTTTCAGGTGGCCCTGTGTCTTTCTCTATTACATCTGCCACTGCATCTTGATAATCTTTGTGTGGCTCCTCCTGGGTTCTCACCCTCTCCTATCTGGCTCACATGACTCTCATCTTCTGAAGAATCTATGTTTGAATCTCCCTCAATGATTCTGTTAAGAATTCTCTCCGCCTTTGTCAAAGAGTTGTCTACTAGGAAAAAGTGAAATAAATATAAGTACAAAGTCCTCTGTGAAATTAAATAAGCTTAATTCTTAAAAACACCTCAAATTACTTACTAGATGTTTATTTTTGAAAATTTATCAAAATCCGATTTCAAAAAACATTTTAAATGTAAATATCATGCTTACCTTTCTTTCTTCCATAAAATGTGCTTGTGGGCATGCCAGCCATTTTGAAAAGGTGGGAAAAAGACAATTGGCAAGGCCACACCCCCACACATGTGATATCATTTTAAAGGTACTGTTGTCCTCTCTAAGAAACATCAGGACTTAGAAGAGTGGCAAGTAGAGTATGAGAGGTACAAGAAAAAACTAAATGTGTACTGCAGTGCACAAAAATGAATAATTAGCTCCATGCGCTTGAAGGATGTTTCAAGCGCATGGAGCTAATTATTCCAGTTGTGGATGAAAAATATGCCCCGGCACTTTTTCTCTGTCTCTGTGCCAAGGCAGTGGTGCACGGTGGGCTATAGAGCAGATGTGCTAGCTAGCTCTACCATCCACCAAAATCAGAGGCAGTTCCTTCACCCTGCTCAGAACCAAGATTTCCTCACGAGTTTTGGTTGGCCTCAAAGTGTTTCTGTTCAATTCATCAGGACAGCCCGAGAACGTGTTGATCAGGAAAGTGTGTCATGGGTAAACTCAGATAATCAGGTTGTGATCCAGCCTGTGTAATGTCACTGAGTGGCCACTTCCCAAACTGTTTATATGTGCCACTTCTTAATTATTGTTCATCTTGACCAATACATGGCAGTTTTACATTTTAAGAAATCTAAATGTGTATATAACAACAACAACAACATGAAAATTAAGCTTTAAGCAGATTGTATTTTATTTTAGGTGTTAAATGCAAACTCTGGTAAAGGTGACCGATAATAGCAGACATTTGCTTACAGTGGGGCAAAAAAGTATTTAGTCAGCCACCGATTGTGCAAGTTCCCCCACTTAAAATGATGACAGAGGTCAGTAATTTGCACCAGAGGTACACTTCAACTGTGAGAGACAGAATGTGAAAAAAAAATCCATGAATCCACATGGTAGGATTTGTAAAGAATTTATTCGTAAATCAGGGTGGCAAATAAGTATTTGGTCAATAACAAAAATACAACTCAATACTTTGTAACATAACCTTTGTTGGCAATAACAGAGGTCAAACGTTTACTATAGGTCTTTACCAGGTTTGCACACACAGTAGCTGGTATTTTGGCCCATTCCTCCATGCAGATCTTCTCGAGAGCAGTGATGTTTTGGGGCTGTCGCTGAGCAACACGGACTTTCAACTCCCGCCACAGATTTTCTATGGGGTTGAGGTCTGGAGACTGGCTAGGCCACTCCAGGACTTTCAAATGCTTCTTACGGAGCCACTCCTTTGTTGCCCGGGCGGTGTGTTTTGGATCATTGTCATGTTGGAAGACCCAGCCTCGTTTCATCTTCAAGGTTCTCACTGATGGAAGGAGGTTTTGGCTCAAAATCTCACGATACATGGCCCCATTCATTCTGTCCTTAACACGGATCAGTCGTCCTGTCCCCTTGGCAGAAAAACAGCCCCATAGCATGATGTTTCCATCCCCATGCTTCACAGTAGGTATGGTGTTCTTGGGATGCAACTCAGTATTCTTCTTCCTCCAAACACGACGAGTTGAGTTTCTACCAAAAAGTTCTACTTTGGTTTCATCTGACCACATGACATTCTCCCAATCCTCTGCTGTATCATCCATGTGCTCTCTGGCAAACTTCAGACGGGCCTGGACATGCACTGGCTTCAGCAGCGGAACACGTCTGGCACTGCGGGATTTGATTCCCTGCCGTTGTAGTGTGTTACTGATGGTGACCTTTGTTACTTTGGTCCCAGCTCTCTGCTGGTCATTCATCCGGTCCCCCGTGTGGTTCTGGGATCTTTGCTCACCGTTCTCATGATCATTTTGACCCCACGGGATGAGATCTTGCGTGGAGCCCCAGATCGAGGGAGATTATCAGTGGTCTTGTATGTCTTCCATTTTCTGATGATTGCTCCCACAGTTGATTTTTTCACACCAAGCTGCTTGCCTATTGTAGATTCACTCTTCCCAGTCTGGTGCAGGTCTACAATACTTTTCCTGGTGTCCTTCGAAAGCTCTTTGGTCTTGGCCATGGCGGAGTTTGGAGTCTGACTGTTTGAGGCTGTGGACAGGTGTCTTTTATACAGATGATGAGTTCAAACAGGTGCCATTCATACAGGTAACGAGTGGGGGACAGAAAAGGTTCTTACAGAAGACGTTACAGGTCTGTGAGAGCCAGAGATTTTCCTTGTTTGAGGTGACCAAATACTTATGTGGGGCGATTGTGGCTCAAGAGTTAGGAGTTCGCCTTGTAATCGGAAGGTTGCCGGTTCGAACCCCGGCTTGGACAGTCTCGGTTGTTGTGTCCTTGGGCAAGACACTTCACCCGTTGCCTACTGGTGGTGGTCAGAGGGCCCGGTGGCGCCAGTGTCCGGCAGCCTCGCCTCTGTCAGTGCGCCCCAGGGTGGCTGTGGCTACAATGTAGCTTGCCATCACCAGTGTGTGAATGTGTGTGTGAATGGGTGGATGACTGGATATGTAAAGCGCTTTGGGGTCCTTAGGGACTAGTAAAAGCGCTATATAAATACAGGCCTTTTACCATTTATTTTCCACCCTAATTTACGAATAAATTCTTTACAAATCCTACCATGTGGATTCATGGATTTTTTTTTTCACATTCTGTCTCTCACAGTTGAAGTGTACCTCTGGTGCAAATTACTGACCTCTGTCATCATTTTAAGTGGGGGAACTTGCACAATCGGTGGCTGACTAAATACTTTTTTGCCCCACTGTATATTTTCTTATGAGACATAGCGGTTAATGTGTGCTATTAATTAGTCTAAATTTCCTTATCATGTTTTATTCATTGTTTGTATCACTGCAGATAAATAGGTATCACTGATCATGAAAGAAGACTTTAAAGAAAACCTTAGCTGTCAACTGATTACCCTATATATATACATATATATATGTATGTATGTATATATGTATATATATATATATATATATATATATATATATATATATATATATGTGTGTATATATATATATATATATATATATATATATATATATATATATATATATATATATATATATATATATGTATGTATGTATGTATGTATGTATATGTATGTATATATGTATATATATATATGTATGTATATATGTGTATATATATGTATGTATGTATGTATGTATATATGTGTATATATATGTATGTATGTATGTATGTATATATGTGTATATATATGTATGTATGTATGTATGTATGTATGTATGTATATATGTATGTATATATATATATGTGTGTGGGAACATAGCACGAGTTTTGGTTGGCCTTAAAGTGTTTCTGACAAACTCACAAACAAACCCCCACAAAATGAAAGAAGACCGCTTCTAGAGATGGGTTTTCTCTCTCTCTCTACATGACTTGAGGACAAGAGGTTCCCAATGTGAAGTAGGGAGGAGTTGTCTGGCCTTCTCTTGCTAGACAAGCCCAGTGCAGAAGATGAAAGTGAGACACAGTACTGAAGACCAATAGGTTTAAATCACTGCTTTCGTCCAACTTTTTCACCAATAAAAGGTCTGTTCAATAGGGACTGTCATTCTTTTCCTTTTGTCTGCTGCCAGGCACCAGTTATCATGTCTACAGCGGCCATGGCACATTCCTTTATACTGATATATCTGCAAGATTCTAAGTAATTATTCAATCCTTAAGAAACTAAAGATTCTACTAATCCCAAATAAAAGTCAAACCCAACACTACTATTATGAGGGTCCCCCCAGAAATGTCCTTCTTGCCCTGGCTATGCCTTAAGGTCTTGTCCATGAAAATCAAAAGCAGGATCAGAGACAAGAGGCAACCCTGGTGGATTTCAGCACTCATTGAAATGGGCTTGACTTTGTGCCAAGCATGGATGTACTCTGTCTTTTCCACTATGATCGAACAGGCTCCTGCCCTATATGGCTGTAAATTTAATAAGTGGGTAAAGTATGATGGGTGTGACAAATGGGTGTGTGATACTCAAGATTCCAAGATTCTTTATTTGTCACATGCATAGTCATACAAGTACAACACACAGTGAAATCTGTCCTGAACTGCTCCTTGACTGTGCAAAACATTATGAACAATAACTAAATTTAAATTAAAAAGTAAAAACAGAAACTTTAAATTAAAAAAACAAAAATGTACATTGTGCAGTGTTTGTGCCATATTAGCACAGCAATGTATTAACAGAGCAATGAAAGTAGATTAAACAAAATGACCAAAGTAATGTAAACAGAGACACCAGAGTAATATTGTGTAAAGTAAAGAGTGATCAGAGTAAATGGTAACGTATTCGAAACCATCAATGTGGGTGTTTGGGAAATGCAGTCACCAGCAGGATGAACCTCGGTGAGATGTCCTATAGTAGGTTGAGGTCAACTTTACCCCCAACTTCTCAACGTCTGTACGTGTGTTTCTAGTCTTCAAATAGTTGTTTTTTAAGGATAAATAGAAAGGCTGGCCTACAGGGAAGCCCCAGCCAACAGGTAGCTGGGGCTTTTGAGTTTGAGCCAAAGATGGACTAACTTTGCCATCCAGGAAATGCAGATAGAAAGGTAACAATTTATAAAATGCAGATTAAGATTCTTGCTCCTCTTCTTATTTTTCAGTTTGCACATCCTCCATCCCTTTCCTTCTTTCCTAGAGGTAGAAAAACTCACTTTACCAGTTTGTCTGCCTGTAGTTCACAACAATGACTCATCTGTTTACTAACATTGCTTGTCTTTTTTTTAATTAAAGGATATCATTTTTGGCAGCATAGTGGTGTGGCACCATCATATCATAGGTTCGGAATTTTAATCCAGTAGCTGGCCAGGTTGATTTGGTTTTGCATGGATCCCCTCCTGATATGCCAGCTTTTCCCCACAGTCCAAGGACATGCAATTTAGATTAACTGGTGATTCTAAATATGTCACGGGTAATGGGGGAAATACAGACTCAGTCGCGGAGCTCTGGATGCGAAGCAAACAGTGCGTTTATTTACAGTGCTCAAAACAGTCACAAAGCGAAGTACAAAAATCCAACGGTGGTGATCATCTCCAAATTCCCAGTGGTGTGCAGGTGAGTCTCCCAAGTGATTATCTGAGTGTGTTTCTCCTCCGAGGGCTTAATCCAGCGGACTCCTTCTCTCCAACCTTCTGCTCCGTATCACTTCCTCCTATAAACAAGTGACGACAGCTACAGGTGAGAAGGGTAGCCGGCTAAGGCTATGTTAAAAGTAAGAAAACACTCTTTACTACCGAGCCTCCAGTACAATCCAGCGTCGACTGCCATCCAGACACATAGTTAAGTACCTCAGTCCACAACGAGGATGATCAGTGACAGCTGGATGGCAAATTAGGTGCAGGTGTGTCAGCCACTGGGTGGAGGAGGAGAGAGAGAGAAGCACACACATACACACACAGACAGGTCGCTCCGGGAAGGACCGTCCGACCATGACAGTACCCCCCCTCTAACGGGAGCCCCCGGGCGACCCACGAAACTTGTCAGGGTGCCGACGGCGGAACTCTCTCACCATAGCGTGGTCGAGAACCGCAGACCGCGGCACCCAGGAACGCTCTTCCGGACCGTACCCCGCCCAATCCACCAAAAACTGGAAGCCCCTACCGCGGCGCCTGGCATCCATTATGCGAGTAATGGAATACGCCGGAGCGCCAGCGATATCCAGGGCGGGTGGCGGGGGCCTGGGAGGCGGGCACAACGGGCTGGTCCGGACCGGCCTAATTTGAGAAACATGAAACACGTCGTGTACCTTCATGTTGCGCGGGAGGGCCAGTCGGACAGTCACTGGATTCAGGATGGCTTGCACAGAAAAGGGTCCAAGGAACCGGGGAGCCAGCTTCTTGGACTCAGTCCGCAGAGTGATGTTCTTAGAGGAAAGCCACACCTGCTGGCCCACCCGATAGGCCGGTGTAGGGACGCGGCGGCGGTCAGCCAGTCTCTTGTTTTGAGCGCTCGTACGCAGCAGTGCCGCTCGAGTTGCCCGCCAGATCCGTCGACAGCGCCTCATGTGATGTTGCACGGAAGGCACGGCCACCTCTCCCTCCGTGATGCAGAGGAGCGGGGGTTGATACCCCAGGGACGCCTCGAAGGGAGAGACACCCGTAGCGGCCGACGTGCTAGAGTTATGGGCGTATTCGGCCCACGCCAACTGCTCACTCCATGACGACTGGTTGGAGGAAACGACGCAGCGCAGCATGGCCTCCAGCTCCTGGTTCGCTCGCTCAGTCTGCCCATTAGTCTGCGGGTGGAACCCAGAGGACAGGCTGACCTGGACCCCCAGCTCGGTACAAAACATCTTCCATACCCGCGAGGTGAACTGGGGCCCACGGTCAGAAACAATGTCCAGAGGAATGCCGTGAAGGCGGAAAACATGTTGGGTCAAGAGCTGGGCAGTCTCTAGAGCGGTGGGAAGTTTGGTAAGGGCAACAAAATGGGCAGCCTTAGAAAAACGGTCAACGATGGTGAGTATAACAGTTTTACCAGAGGACGGAGGGAGGCCAGTGATGAAGTCCAGAGCGACGTGCGACCACGGCCGGCTGGGGACAGGCAGTGGTCTGAGGAGTCCCGATGGAGGGGAGTTGGACGTCTTATTTCGGGCGCACACAGGACATGCGGCCACATACTCCCGGACGTCCTGAGAGAGAGAGGGCCACCAAAACAGCCTTTGTAAGAAGGTGACAGTTCGGTTCCTGCCCGGATGGCAGGTAAACCGTGCGGTGTGTGCCCAGTGGATGACCTTACCCCTGACCGCTGAGGGAACGTACAATCTACCTGCTGGACTGGTGCCGGGGTCGGGTTCTTGTCGCTGAGCATCTTGGACCACCCTTTCTATCTCCCAGGTGAGGGTCCCCACGATGCATGAGGCTGGCAGAATGGGTTTCTCCTTCTCCTCAGGGTCCGTGTCTGGCGTGAACTGGCGCGACAAGGCGTCTGGCTTCGTATTCCGGGACCCGGGCCTGTAGGTGATGGTTAGGTTAAACCGTGCAAAAAACAGTGCCCACCTGGCCTGTCGGGCATTCAGGCGCTTAGCCGCTTGGAGGTAGGCGAGGTTCTTGTGGTCCGTCCACACGATAACAGGATGTTCGCTCCCCTCCAACCAGTGCCGCCACTCCTCCAGCGCCAACTTGATGGCAAGAAGCTCCCGGTCGCCCACGTCATAATTCCTTTCAGCCTGAGTGAGCCGACGGGAGAAAAAGGCACAGGGGTGTAATTTACCTGCCTTGCGCTGAGAGAGAACCGCCCCAACTCCAGAATCAGAAGCGTCCACCTCCACCACAAACGGCAGGGCGAGGTCAGCCTGGGCCAGGATGGGGGCCGAGGCAAACAAGCTCTTGAGACGGTCGAATGCTTGCTGAGCCGCTGGAGACCACTGGTACGGCTGTTTGGGCGACGTGAGTTGGGTAAGAGGCAATGCCACCTTACCGAAGTCCCGGATGAAGCGTCTGTAGAAGTTGCTGAATCCCAGAAAACTTTGCAACTTCTTCCGAGTGCCGGGCACAGGCCACTCCAACACAGCTTTGACCTTAGCCGGGTCTGCTCGCAACCGGCCCTGTTCAATGATGAAACCCAGAAAAGAGACAGTTGAGGCATGAAACTCACATTTCTCCGCTTTACAAAACAGCCGATTCTCCAGCAGGCGGTGCAACACCAGTCTCACATGCTTAACATGCTCAGCTCCGGACCTGGAGAAAATCAGAATGTCATCAAGGTAGACGAACACGAAGTGGTTTAAAAAATCTCGTAGGACGTCATTTACCAGGGCTTGGAAAATGGCAGGGGCGTTAGTGAGTCCGAACGGCATTACCAGGTACTCGAAGTGGCCCAGATGGGTGTTGAAGGCCGTCTTCCACTCGTCCCCCTCGCGGATGCGGACCAGGTGATAAGCATTGCGGAGATCAAGTTTGGTGAAATGGGTGGCTCCTTGAAGGAGTTCAAAAGCTGAGGTGAGCAGAGGTAGAGGATATTTGTTTTTGATAGTGATCTTGTTCAGTCCCCGATAGTCAATGCAGGGGCGTAGGGACGCATCTTTCTTTTTAACAAAAAAGAAGCCTGCACCCAAGGGAGAGGTGGAGGGACGGATGATGCCTGCTGCCAGGGAGTCTGTGATGTAGCGCTCCATAGACTCGCGCTCAGGTTTCGAGATACTGTAGAGTCGGCTAGTGGGCAAGGGGGCGCCTGAGAGCAAATCAATCCCGCAGTCGTACGGACGATGGGGGGGCAGCGATTGGGCCCCGTCTTTGCTAAAGACTCGACCTAGATCATGATATTCGGCTGGCACGGTTGACAAGTCGAGGCGAGAGGGCGGCCCCGCAAGATCGTCTGACATGCAACCCGGCACAGCAGAGCGTAAACACTGCTCATGGCAACGGGTGCTCCACCCTACGATACATCCCTTGGCCCAATCAATCTGTGGATTGTGTCGCTGGAGCCAGGGGAATCCCAAAACTAAGGGTGTGTCAGGTGCCTTGAAGAGAAACAGGAACATCTGTTCAGTGTGGTTGCCGGAGAGAGTGAGTGTGATTTCTTGAGTGCGGTGAGTGACAGCGGCTAAAGGCCTGCCATTAAGCGCTGACACCTGGAGTGTTTCCGGGAGAGGAACAACAGGCAAACCCATCTTGTGGGCCAAGGCCTCATCCAAAAAACTTTGTTCAGCTCCTGAGTCTATTAGTGCATCACAAGAATGGGTGCGGGAAAGAAACCATAATTTAGCAGGGCAGCTGAGGTGGAGGAATGTATTCACCGGCGCACCCGTCAGTATCCCCACCTTTACTGACGGGCTGAGTCTTTTAGCCGTGAGGGACAGGAGTCCGCGAAATGCCCCTTCTTCCCGCACACAAAACACTCACCCACCAGTTGTCTTCTTCTCCGGGTGAATTTAGTCCGTCCGAGCTGCATGGGTTGCTCCTCGTCAGCAGGTGAGTCCGTTCCCTCCTCTCTCCACTCGAGAGAGGGGAGTCCAGTCGAAACTCCTACGACCCCTACTGACCGTCGCCCATCTCCAGTCCGCCTGCCAAACTCCCGCATATGGTCGTCTAGACTGATACACATGTTAACCAGGGCACTTAACGATTTAGGAAGCTCTTTAGTGGCCAACTCACGTTTGACATTCTCATTTAAGCTGTTTAGGAATGCTCCTCGGAGCGCCTTTTCCTCCCAACCCGTCTCCTCGGCCAGGATCCAAAAGTCCACGGAGAAGTCTGCCACGCTTCGCCGGCCCTGCTTTAAAGTAAACATGCGATGAGCAGCACTGTCAGGGTTAGAGCCTTTGTCAAACACACACCGAAATTTGCTCAAAAAATCACTATATGAGATGGAGGATTGGGCGCTCAGGACTGCTTGAGCCCAGAGTAGCGCTCGTCCAGTCATGAGCTCCACCATGAGGGTGATCTTGGCGATATCAGAGGCATAAGCTCGAGTCTGCTGCCTAAAAATCAGAGAGCATTGAGCCAAAAACCCCCGGCTCTTGTCCAACTCTCCACTGAATTTTTCAGGTATAGGGAACGTGTGTTCTCGCTGAGGCGGAGGCGGAGATGGGGGAAGGGGACAGGCCGCCGCTATATTTAGAAGCTCCACTGGTGGTTGTGGTGGTGTACTGGGCTCTGGTGGTTGAATGGGTGCCCTAGGTGTAGCAAGCAACATACCTTTCAGTTCAGATACCACCTGTAGTAGCGCGGACTGCTCCTTGGCAACATGCTGCAGCATCTGTTCATGCCGCTCCAACCGTTCAGCTTGAAGCGCGAGCTCGCGCTGGACGGGGGTTGAGTCCGCTGAGTCCATAGCTGGCTGGATTGTTCTGTCACGGGTAATGGGGGAAATACAGACTCAGTCGCGGAGCTCTGGATGCGAAGCAAACAGTGCGTTTATTTACAGTGCTCAAAACAGTCACAAAGCGAAGTACAAAAATCCAACGGTGGTGATCATCTCCAAATTCCCAGTGGTGTGCAGGTGAGTCTCCCAAGTGATTATCTGAGTGTGTTTCTCCTCCGAGGGCTTAATCCAGCGGACTCCTTCTCTCCAACCTTCTGCTCCGTATCACTTCCTCCTATAAACAAGTGACGACAGCTACAGGTGAGAAGGGTAGCCGGCTAAGGCTATGTTAAAAGTAAGAAAACACTCTTTACTACCGAGCCTCCAGTACAATCCAGCGTCGACTGCCATCCAGACACATAGTTAAGTACCTCAGTCCACAACGAGGATGATCAGTGACAGCTGGATGGCAAATTAGGTGCAGGTGTGTCAGCCACTGGGTGGAGGAGGAGAGAGAGAGAAGCACACACATACACACACAGACAGGTCGCTCCGGGAAGGACCGTCCGACCATGACAAAATAGGGTGTATGTGGGAATAAATCACCATCTGTCTCCCTGCATTGGCCACGTGATCGACTCTTGTGACTATGAATTGGATAACAGGAAGAAAATGAATGAATTGAACATTTTAGGCTTGGACCAAACACAGAATAACTTTGGCATCGAGGCACTGCAGATAACAAGGCAAAAGTTAAACAATGCAGAAATAAATTCCCCTCTTCTTATTTTTCAATTTGTACATCCTTAATTCCTTCATGCTCATTTCCTTACTTCTCTCTTTGTGTCCCTCCCACCAGAGAAATGAACAGATGAGAAATGAAAAACCTGAATATCAGGCATTTAAACAAACAAGATGTTTTTGCGTTAGAGCCGTCTTTATTATCATCATCATCATTATCAAAGCAATGCCAGCTGAATATGATATTTGGCCCAGCCGTACATGGTTTTGTTACAGCAGAATAATCCTAAAATATTTTATGATTTCAAATATCAGATGTGACTGAAAGATTAGAGCTCTCTTCTAAGTGCCCGTTAGTAAATGCTTTATTAATTGATCAACATGCTGCGTTACTTTGCTTTCACCATATCTGGCTGAAGAAACTAATCAACAACCCTGAATCATAATGAATGAAGCACAGGAGGAGGCGTGGCAGGAAACTTTCACTCTGGCTTTGTGCACCCTAACTGGAAGAACTGCTTGAATTTTTTGTAAGTAAGTCCCTTACTCAGAGTTTTTTTCTCATTTTGCAGATCTTTAAAAGCATAGTGGTGTAATACTAAACCATAGCAGTTTAATTTTAATTTAATTTTAATCGAGTTGTTGGCTGCATTGATTTTGTCTTGCATGGATCCCCTCCTGATGCACCAACTTTTTTCCCCACAGTCCAAGAGTGTACAAGTTAGTGTAGACTCTTGGACAGTTGGTGATTCTCAGTGTACTGTATGTGAGTTTTACTCTGCATTAGCCCCCTTCATGGACCCTGTGACGATGAACTGGGTAAATGGAAGAAAATGGATGATTGGACTTTTGACAATAACGTTGCCATCCAGGAACTGCAAGTAGCAAAGCAGCAGTTAAAGACAACACAGAAGTAAATTATTTCCCCTCTTCATATTTTTCTGTTTGTACATCCTTAATTCCTTTGTTCTCATTTCCTTAATTCTCTCGTGTCCCTCCCATCAGAGGTATGAGCAGAAAGATACAGAGTCAGCAGGCACTTGCTTAGTCATTTTTAGCCGTCATTTGAACCAATATCAGTTGAATATGATGTTTGACACAGCTATGTGTGATTTATTACACGATTTTGTTACAGAAGACTAAAATATTTAATGATTTCAGATATCTGTCAAAATCTGTGATAGCAGATCATGAGATTTGAAGAGGAGGACCCAAAAGCAGACATCTGTAGACTAAAGTAGTTTTAAACAAAAGCGAGCCATTTATTAAAGGCTGGAAGATGGTACAAGTGGCAGGCGAAACGTGAACCAACACCTCAATAAATAAACTAAACTGGGCAGACTAAACCTAAAACTAAGACACCGGGAAGCCCAAACATGAGACCTGACGAGGAACCATGGACAAACCAACAAAGGGAAACAGGCACAATATAAGGATAGGAGAGTAATGGTAACATGGCGGGGACAAACAGACATAACAACACAGAGGAAGCAAAACTAAACACACTGAACACAGGAAGCAACACTGTCAAAGTAACACAGGAAACACTAAGAAGCAGACTAATTAACACAACTTGACACAGGAGCTGGGACAAAGGAATGCACATGGGAACCAGACGGACTTGGGAGACAACGGGAGGAGACACAAAGAAGGGGAGCGCAGAAACATTTAAGAGAGACGAGACAGAAACAGAGGGACACAGAGGGAGAGGAAGATATTCATGGTGGGCTTGGGAGAAAATACATGAAAGCACAATACAGACAGGGGAGACATAGAATTAGGGCTGCTCAATTAATCGAATTTTAATCACGATTACGATCTGGGCTTTCAACAATCATTAAAAATGACTGAGCCAATTATTAGCCCCTCCCTCATGCTTTACTCTCGCGCTGCTCCGTGTGGCAAATCAAGCGCACTGCTCTGCATTTCGAACACGCGTCACAACAATTAAGAGGACCCAAGGGAAGCTCGGAAAGCTAAGCAGAAGTTATTTGGAGAGGAGTGGACTGCCGTTGGTTGAAAAGAGAGGTAAAAAAAAAAAAAAACTTCAGTGGTGTGGAAACATTATGGGTTCGCGGAGTCAGACGTGGATCAAGTAGACACAGTGTGTAAACTTTGCTATGGTGTCGTAGCTGCACCACAGAGCAACACTGCAAAGTTTACATTTTTTATTTATTTCTTATATTGCAAACATTTGCACTGTTATCAGTATTTGCACACTATTTTATATTATTTTTTAAAGTCATTATTCAATACATTGTTATTGTTAACCCTTTAAAGCCGGTCAGAACAGCATGCTCGTTTTGTATAACTATTTTTAAATCCCTGTAGAACCTGAACCGCTAAGCTAGCACAATAAATTTTTTTCCATATGAAACCAGAGGAGTTGTACTTACATCTTATGCCATCAGCTTGTCCTAGGTCACGGTTTCCTTCCACATATAGCTTTGCAAAAATTGCATAAAAAGCGCTTGCAGGAACAAAAACATAATATTCCAGAAACACGCTTTGCCGATCCGATCAGCTGTTCTTAACACTTCCCACATTGAAAAAGACGTCAACGCGAACTATCGCAAGTGACGTCATTTTCGCGGAAAATGTAGTTTTTTACTTGTAGGCCTTAGAACTCGAATTGCACTGCTGGAAATAGTTTATTTTGATGCACATGCACATTCTTTGCAAATTTGCATCATAGGATTGTTTTTTTGTTTTTCCTGCAGTATATAAAAATTGCTGTATCTCCAAAAATAAAACTATGAAGACACTCAAAATAAATTTCCTGTTGTTGTAAACTATTTTTTGCAACTTTTTTGTATTTAAAGATTTGAGGGATAAACCTCTTAAATTTCTCCAAGTAGAAATATATGTAAAAAAACAACAAAAACGATTTTCAATTTTTTTGTAGTTTATTGCACTTTTTTGCAATTAATGTAGTTACTATGGACTTAATACATACACATCTGGGAGGAATCTGGGCTGACGGGACAGGGGAAACGTAAACTGATCACACTCACATACGACACGGACCTTCACAACCTGACCAGGGCGGGCGGAGGGGGCCCAGGATGGAGGGACAGAGTCCAAAAAGGCCCAGACGGCCAAGTTCAGGGGGCCGACAGCGCAGGAGGCCAAAACAGTGCAGTTCCGGAGACCGACCGTGCGGACGGCAACGGCGAGGAAGCAGTTATGGAGGCCGACTGTGCGGACGGCAACGGCGAGGAAGCAGTTCCGGAGGCCGACTGTGCGGACGGCAACGGCGAGGAAGCAGTTCCGGGGGCCGACCGTGCGGACGGCAACGGCGAGGAAGCAGTTCCGGAGGCCGACCGTGCGGACGGCAACGGCGAGGAAGCAGTTCCGGGGGCCGACCGTGCGGACGGCAACAGCGGCGTGGATTCAAGTCCGGAGGCCGGCCACGCGGAAGGCAGTGGTGGCGTTGAGGAGGGCGTCCACGGTGGCGAAAATGCCCAACAAGCGGCCTGGCAGATGACCGACGATGTGGAGGTAGTAGTAGGGGACCTGAAGGCTGCGTGGCCCCTGCAGCCCCAGGCGAAGCGGAGGCTGGACCAGACGAGGCGGAAGCTGAGGCTGGACCAGACGAGGCGGAAGCGGAGGCTGGACCAGACGAGGCGGAAGCGGAGGCTGGACCAGACGAGGCGGAAGCTGATGAGGAGGCGGAAGCCGAGGCTGGACCAGGCGAGGCGGAAGCTGATGAGGAGGCGGAAGCCGAGGCTGGACCAGGCGAAGCTGATGAGGAGGCGGAAGCCGAGGCTGGACCCGGCGAAGCTGATGAGGAGGCGGAAGCCGAGGCTGGACCAGGCGAAGCTGATGAGGAGGCGGAAGCCGAGGCTGGACCAGGCGAGGCTGATGGCGATGCTGAAGCAGAAGCTGGACCAGGCGATGCTGAAGCAGAAACTGGACCAGGCGATGCTGAAGCAGAAGCTGGACCAGACGAGGATGAAGACACGGAGGCTGGACCAGACGAGGATGAAGACACGGAGGCTGGACCAGATGAGGATGAAGACACGGAGGCTGGACCAGGCGAGGATGAAGCAGTGGCTGGACCAGGCGAAGTGGATGAAGCCAAAGCAGACGCTGGACCAGGCGAGGAGGATGCTGAAGCAGATGCTGGACCAGGCGAGGAGGATGCTGAAGCAGATGCTGAAACCGGACCAGGCGAGGCCGAAGACACGGGGACTGGATCAGGCGAGGCCGAAGACTCTGAGGCCGCAGCAGGCGAGGATGATGAGGCCGCAGCAGGCGAGGATGATGAAGCTGCAGCAGGCGAGGATGATGAAGCTGCAGCAGGCGAAGATGACGAGGCTGCAGCAGGCGGCTGGACGGGCTCCTCGGGCCCCCCAGCTGACGAGGCAGGCGGCTGGATGGGCTCCTCGGGCCCCCCAGCGAAAACAGTCTCAGAACCAGTGGGCACTGAAGCCCCTGGCACACACAGGACAGAACCAGCAGGTGCGGAGACCTCTGGCAGAGACGGAAAAGAACCAGCAGGCACACGGGCCTCTGGCAGGGACGCAACAGAACCAGCAGGCACACGGGCCTCTGGCAGGGACGCAACAGAACCAGCAGGCACACGGGCCTCTGGCAGACACAAAGTGGACTGCAGCTGCACTGAGCAGTGACTCAGCTCAGGCAGCGATAGTCCGGTGCAGTCCTCAGCTGGCTTCTTAACCTCCAGGGGTCCAGAGTCAGCTGGGGGCTGAACCCCAGCCTCTGGGGAGGCCCTGGAGCGTGTCGCAGTCTCAGAACTGGCCAGCTCTTGAGGAATGTTTCCATTGTTTTTGGGTTTGTCTCTCTGCTTAGAGTACGAAGTTGTTGAACTGTCCGTTATGGGTTGGACTGACATGGCTTGCTGTACAGGAGGAGTAGGTGAAGGTGATGGCTGAACAGGTGGTGGAGCAACTGACACAGGATGCAGGGCTGGTGGCTGCTGAACAGGAGGCTGAACTGAGGATAAAGCTAATGATTCTTCTGCCAACCGGGCTTCTGACTGGGCCATGGATTGTAACAGGGTTTGTAATAAGTCTGGCTGTGACTGTAATTGAGCTATGGATTGTGAGGCTGAATGTGGCGGAGGTGGCGACTGGGCTTCTGGCCGGGCGGCTAACTGAGCTTCTGGCCGGGCGGCTAACTGAGCTTCTGGCCGGGCGGCTAACTGAGCTTCTGGCGATAAACAGTCTTTGTCCTGTGCCATACAGAACATCACCCCTGAGTAAACAGTCCCACAGTTCAGACCAATAATACTGTCCTGTCCACTCACCACAGCTGGCCGCTCGGAAATCCCCAGGTCCGACTGTGGCGAGGAGCGTCGGCAGCGTGAACGCCGTTTCCCCCTTGAAGGCTGGGTTGACGGGCCGGGCAGAACATCCTCTGTCGGACCGGGCAGTGAAGCATGAGTTGCAGGGTGGGTGGTAGCAGCCGGGGGGTGAATACGGAGTCCGTTCAGAATGAAATTCTGTGCGAGCGGGTGAAGTGAGCTGAGCAGCCAGGGGAGACCAGAAACCAAGCGCTGTAGCCGATTAGCCACGGCTTGGCGAAATTCTCTCCCCTCGTGCTCCAGCCACGCGTTAATTAATTTGTCCACGGAGTAAACAATGTCCTCCCGGAGCTCCTTGGGCGGGTTGAATGCTGCTGGGTCCATAGTGGCCGGTTCGTTCTGTCACGGCTGCCGAGGCGAGCCGTGTGGAGTTAGAAGAAGGACCCAAGATGCAGGCAGTGGATGAGATGCCGGTGAGTTTATTTATACAGGGGTGAGAAGGCAAACAGGCAAGAGGGAAGACAAAACTAAAGACCTGAACTGGGAAAGCTAAATGACAAACCTGAGATGAAACAAAAAGGGATGAGAGGCAGAGAGACGAGCAGGACACCGAGTAACCCAGACTGACACGGAGGAACACAGACTGACACGGAGGAACACAGACTGACACGGAGGAACACAGACGAACCGGCAACAGGCAGGTGAACACACAGGGCTTAAATACACACACACAAGTAATCAGGGGATGAGAGACAGGAGGGCAACACAGCTGGGAGGAATCTGGGCTGACGGGACAGGGGAAACATAAACTGATCACACTCACATATGACACGGACCTTCACAATAAAACAGGAAACTCAGACACATGGAACCAGACAAGACATTGAACTAAACAGACAGATTCACAAACAGATGGGGTGACACCATAGACAGACAGATACAGACGCAGACTCAGAGGCAGACCGAATATAACACAGAACTTAAACAATCATCATCTAGAAAATGATAACAAACTAAAAGCGCTGGGTCACCGACCCAGGACCATGACAGTAAGTTGCCCTAACTTAATTTTCTTAAGTAAAACTTTACTCAATTTTTTGGGGGGCAATGAGTTTGCATTGTTTTTTGAGTTCTGTGTACTAATTAGATTTTATAGTGTGGGACGTCCCATTGCTCCTGTTACCTTTCTTCCACAGAAGGGCCGCGTTCCATTTCAATGTGACACCAGCCCCATTTTCTATGAACTGGAACCATTTAGGTTAAACCCTGGAGTTACTGAAATAATGTTTCTGATCATACCCCCAGTTGCACCTCCAGATTTTTTTCATTAAGGCTACCATATGGGGGCCACTAAAAATATTTGGGTGGCAAAACAGAATTTCCTGTTTTATTATGCTGTTGTGAAATATGGGTTCCTTGAAAAATATGGCAATAGAGACAGAAAAAAATTATACACCTGTTTGATTTCCTGCTATAAAAGATATCACTGAAAATAAGTACATATGAACAACAAATAAGATGTTGAAATCCATAATAGTTCGTTTTAAGCAGTAAATTTTGTGGGGCCCAAAATTTGCTGCTAGTGTAACCGGTGTGATTCTGCTTTGTGTCTGATAAAAAAGGTAAAAGTAAGAAAGACCTCCAAGTAAATAATTTGCCCACTCCAGCTCCTCTCCCACAAGGGAATTGTAATAATAATAATGGATTGGATTTATATAGCGCTTTTCAAGGCACCCAAAGCGCTTTACAATGCCACTATTCATTCACTCTCACATTCACACACTGGTGGAGGCAAGCTACAGGGCTGGCATTTATTTTTACATTAAACATAACGTATGCATTTACACGTAACATATTTGACATAAGATAAAACAAAAACAACAACATGAAATCCAACATACCTGATAAAAAAAAGGTAAAAGAAAGAAAGACCTTTGGTGCCAAAACCCTGGGATTCGCTCGAGGCCCAGAGAGGATGATTTGTCAGAGCTGAGATCGTGAAACGAGGCGAACAGAGAGCTAGCTCACATGATTAAAAGGTAAGCACGACCTTTTTATTTTCGAACCGTGCATATTGTTTAAAGCCTAAATTATCTGTTCGCTAAGTTGAACGTATCGCAGTGTAAATTCACTCAGTAGAAAAAAAGGCGGCTAGCTCAGTGCATTAAAACAAGAGACTTTTTTAAGAACTCCAAGTTGATGTTTAGCGCCCCGTAAGAACATCTCAGTGCGTTAAAGCAGGAGACGTTTGTTACGGATTAATAGAATCTGTGTTTCATCCGTGGCGGTGTGTGATCCGTCTTAGTTATTAGGAAAAAAGTGGCGGTGTGTGATCCATCCCCGTGTGTTAAAGCAGGAAATGTGTGTTACTATTAGTTAGAAAGCGGGGCCGTGTGCGCTCCGAGTTTGGCAACTCCACCCTTGGTTGGACACATCCTTGGGATTTGCCGGGTTGGTGACCTGGGCACCGGGGTCAGTGTTGGGAAGGTTACTTTTAAAATGTATTCCATTACAGAATACAGATTACATGCCCCAAAATGTATTCTGTAACGTATTCCGTTACGTTACTCAATGACAGTAACGTATTCTGAATACTTTGGATTACTTAATATATTATCATGCTTTTTACAACAACGTGAATGTACTATTGCAGTGTGAGTTATTACTATTACTGAAGGTCCGCGACTCCGAACTGTAGTAAAGGGACCTCTGACTAATACGGCGGGGTCCCTGTCGGCTCATAGCCGAAAAATAGCTTTACTTTGTTGTGTGGGTCAACTTTTCTTGCGAGAGACAGAGAGAGGCGTTTTAAGACTGCTCCAACGGAACTTATTGTTTCGGAGGAAAACACGAACACGGTGTACAGTCGAGTCTTAATAGCTTACTTACAACTGGGCTCGTCAGGCACTCTTCTTGGCTGCAGTGGTTATTATTATATTTACATGCTTCCAGCTCCCGTTTTTGCTCGATGACAACTCGTACTTTGCCTTTTTCTCCCTCCCTCACTCACAGACACATTAACGTGTATGGCAGTCCATTCTCCCTGCAGCACGGACTACACTACCCATGATGCTACATTCTTTAGAGCTATGCTTGTAGCATTCTGCCTGTTAGCTTAGCACAACAACAACAACAACAACAAAAGGAGCTCTCTCACCCAGGAAACACACAGTCGCAGAGAGAGAGAGAGAGAGAGAGAGAGCGTCGCCCTGTAACCATGGCAACCGTAACGCTGCCGCCTGGAACAACAGAGCGTAGCTGTCAAACAAAACCCAAACAGTCCTGACCCGCGACAAAATGAAACTGGAAAGTACCGCAGTGTAATCCATTTATTTCAACAAAGTAACTGTATTCTGAATACCACCTTTTTAAACGGTAACTGTAACGGAATACAGTTACTCATATTTTGTATTTTAAATACATAACGGCGGTACATGTATTCCGTTACTCCCCAACACTGACCGGGGTGCCCTAAATAACTAAAACTAGGTGTTGGATCCTAGTCACGGTTGATAACCTGCATGAGAGTGGGGGCAAGTTGCTTTGTTAGTGAGAGAACGACTGCTTGGCTCGTCCCACTGACTGCAGTGTGTGTAGACGGTGTAGTGTGTGTGAAAGCGCCGTTAGAGTCGGCATCTCGTCTGAAGTACGGGAGTCAATTAAAGTAACAAAAAGAATTTGTGTCTAAAAGTGTGTGTTTGTGGTGTGTAGTAATCGCAGCAGGCGGCCATGTCGCGAATTGTTGCAAACTGTGAAGTCAATTGGGGGGTTTAATTTGGTTTTATATTTTTTGGGGAAGAGTAGCCACGGTATCGAGTCCGTGGCGCAGTTTGAATGATTTGTGAAGTGTACAAGAGCGGACGGCACCCGCTCTGTGTGCTGATTAGGGCGTTGTCCAGAATCAGCAGAAGTGTCTCGCAGAAAGTTTGAATGGGACTGTGAGAAGCATGAAGTGTGTGTGAGCCAGCCTCGAGGGGCGGGTTCACAGGTGGAACGAACGAAGAGTAAAATGTGCGTGTGTGTGAGAGAGAAAGACAAGGTGGGGGCGAGTGACCAGCCTGTGAGTGTGTGTGAATTCCTTGATGACAAAAAGGGAGACAAAGTAGATTAGTTGATTTTCTGTGAAATAATAATAGTTAAGAAATCGTAGTGATCAAATAGGAGAAAGTGAACTGAAAATAAAGAAAGAAAATAAACAGTGGATTAGTGTTGAAGTAATGATAAATAAATTGATAAAATTAACAGTGACATTTAAAGGTGATCAAGTACTATAATAAAGGTTTTGTGAAATGACTACTGAGTTCCGGTGCCGTCTCTGGATGCCTCGACGAATAAAAGAACCGGGGTAAAACTGATTTCGCAACAGACCTCCAAGTAAATAATTTGCCCACTCCAGCTCCTACGACCAAATACAAACAGTGGGGAAGAGAGTTAGCACAACCCACCACAACTTCCAAACTGTATTCATGCTAGCATTAATTTATTTATAGGTGTAGATAACAGCAATGTTATGTTTGTCCATACTGCCTCCTGTTGCTGCTGTTACGGAGAGTTCCAGCAGGTGTCGCTGTGGTTCTCTCTAGGGCAGGGGTGTCAAACTCAAATACACAGTGGGCCAAAATTCAAAACTAGAACAAGGTCGCGGGCTAACATTAATATTTATTGAAAAATATCTTCCTCCAGATTTAAGAATGAATCTCTTCTTATGGACTCAAACATATGGAAGCCCGTTTCCGCCACTAAAAAAAAAAAAAAAAAAGCTAGTATCCATAACTCGAAATTTCGAGTTACTTTTCTCAAAATTTCGAGTTAGCTCTGCCAATCAAAAATATACGTGAATGAGGTCGCTTTCTTGTTACCCGGAAGCATATGGCGCAGGACCGCGCACTCAAAAACGGATCCCAACAAATTAAAGTATGTTTGCTGATAGTAACACCATGTGATTCAGCTAATAACACAGGGATTTCATCATTTGTGAAGCCAGGCTGAAAACACTCAGCAATCTGTGCATTCACGACTGGATGTAATACCGGTAGCTTAGCTGTAGCATTTGTAGCTGAGGGCTTCAGCTTCCGGGTAACATGGAAATGACGTCATTCACGTAGATTACTGATTGGCAGCGCTAACTCGAAATTTCGAGTTGCTTTTCTCAAAATTTTGAGTTAATATGTCGAAATTTCGAGATAATAACTCGAAATTTCGAGAAAATAACTCGAAATTTTGAGTTATGGATCCTTTTTTTTTTTTTTAGTGGTGGAAACGGGCTTCCATACAAAAAACTGAATGTGGAACAAGCAAAGCTTAATACTAAACAATGTATATATTAGCTGTATAATACCAGTAGGCCAGCTCTGATAGTAATTTGGTATGGCGGGCCAGAGTTTGACACCTATGCTCTAGGGGTTCTGTGTACTTCCTGTTATGAGTGTACGGACGTTCATGTTGGCTGCTAATAAACGCCTGGCATACAGTTACAGTGGACTGGTTATTATAAGCAAAACCTACATGGTGTCAGAAGTGGGATATCCTAGAAAGCCTACACAGTCCAAGAAGAAAAGCGGAGCCGGCAAGGACGACGAAAAAAGCAATCACCGCACAACATGGCGGACGGATTCCGGCGCCCAGATCCTCTCATCTTTGACGGCAACGTCGCTGAAAACTGGCGTAAGTTCGAGCGCGAATATGACATCTTTATCGCCGCTGCCCATAGTGACAAAAATGCTAAGACTAAGGCCTATATACTCCTCAATCTGGCGGGACCAGAGGCCATTAAAAGAGAGCGATCATTCACGTATGCCCCCGCAGTAATATCAGCTGAAGGCATAGAAGAAGTCGCCGTGGAATCAAGGGAAGATCCCGCATGTCTAAAGAGAGAGTTCAAGGAAATCTGCAACCCAGAGACCAATGTCATAATGGAGAGGCATAACTTTAACAAAAGACAACAGAAACCCGGTGAAACCATTAAAGCATATGTGAGCACGTTAAAGAACATGGCCAGAACCTGCAGCTTTGGTGCACTACAATCAGAGACAGATTATAACCAGTGACAGCGTCAGACTTTCCCTGCTTAAAGAGACGGAACTCACTCTTGCCAAGGCGGTGCGTATATGCCAAATAAGCGAGCTCACAGATCAACATAGCAAAGCCCTCTCTACACCAAAGCATACTACATCTGCTAGTGTGGACACTGTACAGATTAAACATGGCAAGTTCAAAAGGAAAACAAATAAACTTCTAACGAACATTCAAAATTGCAGAAACTGTGGCGGTTCGCATCCAGCCAAAAGGGAGCAATGTCCTGCTTTCGGACAACAGTGTCACGTCTGCAAAAAATACAATCATTACTGTGATGGATGCATGCAACCACACAACTGAGATACTTAGGTAATATTCATGTGGTCTTTTGTCTTATGTTTACGTTATGCTCTAAAGCTTCTGTGATCATAAGTTAACTAATTTGATATTTTGAGTTACCTGTAATGCATGACAGCACTAAACTATAGCCCAAATGGTGGCATAGACTTTGCTTTGCATTGTTTGTTATTTTATATAGGTATATGTTATATTGATTATATTTCTGCTCTTTCTGAGTTACCTGACCTCCGCTCCAGTCCTTCCTGGTTTGGCTGAAAGAGGAGGCTGAGGGTGGAGCTGGTTTAAATGCAGAAGCCAATAAAGTGGACTGGACCATCTATTGTGATCATGCAGGGGGAATGGGGTTCTTCTTGAATGATGGTTGGCTGTTATCTCTTTAGTTTTCACCTTTGGTGTATATAATGGTTTATTCATTTGCTATATAACTGGAGCTGTTTCTCATTTGGGCAGGTCAGTTTGTTGAGTTATGTTTTTGTTAAGTGACTTTTGAGTAGCGTTCTGTTATGTTAACCTCTTTTACGGGCCCACTTGGTTCTTAAAAACTTTATTTTTGATATCTTGAATTTTTGTAATCATCTTGTCCTTTTTGGGGGTGTTGAAAACACGCAGTTCTTTGAATCTTTGGGCTGAAGGAAGGACAATACTCGGTGTATCAATGCTCAATCAACAATCATTTATTTCCATACAATTCAACAATAAGAGCATTAGAACGTCCGGACGGGAGAGATGCCACCAGAGGGTCAGGCACATGTCTCAAAATGGTGACGGGTTGCTCAGCTTTTTATAGTCTCTAGTGGCCCCCAGCTAGTCGTAAAAGCCAAAACATCACATTTTTTCTCTGTTACAGCGCCTAAGTTATGACCTCGGCAGTTGTTTCTCTGCTTTCTGTAAGGTGGGGGTGTGGAATGTGGTCTATCTATCTCCCCTGTCTTTAGACACAGAGTCTCCTGCTTACAACCTTCTCTTCATGATTCAACAATTAAGCATGTCAAGAAAACAGTGTCACACATTCCCAGCAGATCAAGGATACAGAGTGATGCACATTTATCTAATGAACTAATATGTGAATATGTTCTGTTAACTCAAAAGTATAATGAGAACTAAACTACATACAGCTCACACACTCTATATTAAAGGGTATAATGTGATCTACAGCAGTATTCTAATTCAACTACTTTGATTACATATATAAGGTAACATATAATAACAGAATAATTTAATAATTCCCCCTTTTGATCTCTGAAAGAGATCACTTACAACATGCACTCCAGGGTCGCAAGGTCCAGGTTTTTCTTGATCCTGAGGCCCTCTGTCCCCCTTTAACGGGTGGACCATATGTGGGATGACCTCTGTGTTCACGCAGTTCAGATGCAAGCAAAGTTAGATTTACAACCATAACAGCAGTTACAGATGACTCTCCCATCACTCCCCAATTCTCCCACAGCTTTATTTTGGTGCTCCAGTTTTCCACTCCCATTTTAATGCCCCCTTATACCTTTCAAATGTACTTAGACTAGAACCTCTGTCTAAGGAGCTTTTAACCTTTATTTTTATTGCTGCAGCTACCAGTGTCTTCCAGTTGGGTGATTCTCAGCTTCTTTCTTCGACCTCCGGGGTTAGACCACCCTTTAGTCATTGCACAGTTCTGGGGATTATTCTGCCCCGATTTCAAACAAGGATCTGTGTGTTTTGGGTTCACCGGCGTGTCCCCCTTTTTGCCAAGAGCCTCTCGAACCTCGTTGGTCTGGTGTTCCTGGTTTTCGCCAACCCCTTCATGGTTATTGCTGTGTTTGTGGGATCCATCTTCTCCAGGAGCCCAAACGTCATGACACTTGACCCCAGTTGCTGTCTCGGCAGTCCCTACATCTGTCCCTGCTGTGAAGGGTCCTCACATCTCCGGGTCCCCGTCTGGTGTCTGTTCCTTTCTCTGCAAGAGACAGAAAACCAAAACACCTCTCTCCCTAGCCTTGATAATCTAATATTGTTATCCATTGTTCTTCTAATGATTCAAATTTGGTTTAAAATATTATGTTCAGGACTTATTCTAATCATAATCTATGTGTGTGTAAAAGAAATAAAAAATTAGTGAACCCTTTCTAAGTCTAACACATTATAAGCTTAAGTTTTACCATCGCTAATTTATTAAACACACAAATAAAGTCATAAAATGTTCATAACACCATTGTTTGATGTTCGGACTCAACTCCCCCTTTTTGACACACTCCCATGTGTCAATTCATTGGAGCTAGACACTTAAAAGAGAAGGTTAGTGACATCATATCTGGTAACTGGTCCATCCAGAGCTGTAACATTTTGAAATGTACATACAACAAGCCAAACCACACCTTGGTCACACCAACCCTTTTCTGCCCCGAAGATGTCCAATGCCATCCTAGTATGGACTGTCAAAAGTGGCTTTAACGCTGACTATCCTGACAATCCATTTTATAACGTTTCCTGGTCAGATTTGCCAATCTCTGCACCAGGGTTTTAAACTTTTCGCCATTTCCATTAGTTGTTATTTTTATTTAGTTTCGACTCCAGATTTTCAATTTTTACCAGTTGTAATTAGTTTTTACCAATTCTTTGCTAGTTTAGTGTAGTTTTTATTTTCTGAAAATCCTTAGTTTCAATTTAGTTTTATTTGTGTTTTGCAAAAATTAAGTGTAACAAAATCCCAGTTCCATCATATCAGTCATGCTCTTCTGGTTATCCTTGGGTGTTGAGACTAATAACTATTAACTCTTGCCGCACCGTGTGGTCCTAATTTTGGTTGGAGTGAATTGATAACCTTTTGAAGGCGATTGTTTCACACCTTTATTTAGATGTCCCAGTCCTGTTGTCTCGGGATACATCACGCTGCCTTATCTGGGGTTAGCTGTTTTCTGGGGATGCGGGTTGAGTGGGTGAGCTCTTCAAGGAGGGGGAGTGTGCTCCCCCTGATGAGGTCTTCTAGGTAAGCTAGGTTAACCTTCTTGTGTGAGCTTTTCAAGTGCACTTTAAGGTTAGTGGGACTTTTAGTTTTATAAATGTCCCTCATGACCCCCTGATGACCCAGTATTTCATTTTTGCACACTGTAGTACACATTTTAGTTTTTGCTTGTAGCTCGCATACTCTACTTGCCACTCCTCTAATTCCTGATGTTTCTTAGAGAGGGCAACAGTACCTTTAAAATTATATCACATGTGTGGGGGTGTGGCCTTGCCAATTGTTTTGCCCACCTTTTCAAAATGGCTGGCGTGCCCACAAGCACATTTCATGGAAAAAGAAAGGTAAGCTTGATATTTACATTTAAAATGTTTTGTTAAACTCAGATTTTTATTTTACTCTTTTTGCAAGTACCCCTCCTCGGTGGCGAGAAACTGTTGGTGTGGTCAAGTGGGTGCTCTGGAAACAAACGCTCAGGACAGAACAGTTATCAGTCATGTACTTCCTACAAATTTTGCATATGTTTTATTCCATATTGATCCTCTGAGTGTAATGGTACATTTTAATTTGAATTTATCCAAACTAAACACAATATTTTCTTTATTTACTTTGCTCTTGTTCTTTTGCAGTACCACATCCTATCAAATGTCCCTGTCGATTATATTCTACATTTAATAACTTACTATTTCAAGTGAGAACCTAAATCATGTGGACCAATGTTTATTATTGCATATCTCTATTCTGAATGTGGCCAGTCATTCATAGGTATTGTTCAATTTTGGCGATTTTCCTCTATAAAATTTAATTGACTTTTTACAGTGGCCTGCTATGGTTAATAATAACATATTCCAGTCATGAGTGATATCAATAGTTATCTCCACTGTAGCATTTGGCATTCCCAATAATATAACATGATACCTTAATCAAAACACAGCTAATATAGCACAGTTTTCTTAATGCAAACATCAGTAACTCAAAATCAGCAACCACAGTGTTAAGTCTGCAGTTCATACTTATGTGAAGCTAGAGTCTCCTCCTCCAGTCGCTCTTATCCTCCTGCTCCTGAAAAAACAAAACAAAACAAAGCGAAGCATCCACCCTTCTCTTGTCGGCTGGGTGAATTGTTTATTGGCATTTACTAATCCTAAAGTGGGTGCAGTCATTGTCTCAGTATCAAGTCAGTCAAAGCTTTTAGTCGTCAGTCCATCACAGTCCATTCACATGCATACCTCCATACACATTCATACCAGATGTTGCTGATAATGGAGTCTCACGCGTAACCTATTCGAGCATCCATCACCAGCAAGATGACGTCATCATTTTAAAGGAAAACAATTCCTTGTTGTTTTTTTTTTTTTTTTTTTTGGGCCGGATTGACTCGGTGCAATCCTTTTAGACTCAGAACTTCTCAGTGTTCCCTATAAGTGAATTTCTCCCAAGCCAATTACAATCATGGAGAAGCACACTTTGCAACTGTTTACAGTAATAATATTTTATAGCGCTTTAAATTTCAATCTTTCAGGCCTTGTTTAAAGAGCTGATTGTTAAATCATGAACTCACAAAATATCAACATATCACCACCGGTGGATCACACCTCTCAGATGTTTTTTCTCCAGTGCACTGTAACAAAAACGAAAACAGACATAACCAACAAAACACTAACAACAATAACACAAACTAGGGCCCGTTGCAGACATGTCCAAGCATAAAACTATCCCTCTCTCGCTTACGAGACAGAACACAAGCCAAAGCTCACTGATAAAATCAAGCTAGCGCTAAACCAAAACCAAACAATCAACCAGAAATTCACAGGAACATTTTGCTTCCTGCCGGGACAATATTGTGTGGGAATGAGAACCTCAGGTGCCGTAACACCTTTTGTTCCTCCTTGAATTAAAACTCAATCACAGAAAATGCCGTACTCCAACCTAAACTTACACTATTACTTCATCATTTTCACTCTGTGCCACTGTTCCTCATCAGGGCTGTGTGAAGCACAGCAAAGAATTCAGTCAAGGCCTTGAGCCATAAACAGACATCACGCACAGACATTGTTTTCATAACCAAACCGTTTTAGAGCTTATTCCTAAAATCTACATAAATGCCTTCTAGGTGACATATAACACATTCTAAGTAATCAATGGCTCCTCATAATAATTATGCATTGGGATGTTTGTGTGCAGCATTTTGCATATCAGCATAAGCAAAGCATTCTTCATTGCATCAGCGTGTATGTGTGTGTGCGTGTGGATCACTCTTTATTGCACAAGCGTGTGCATGTGTATGTGTGTGCATCACTTCTCAGTGAATCAACATTCCCGTGTGTGTGTGTGTGTGTGTGTGTTTCTCTTCATTCTGAGTCAGTGCATGTAGATGTGTGTGTTTGTGTGGGTGTTTGTGTTCATCACTTTCCTGTTCTGGTGTTCTGGGTAAACCACGGCCTGAAGCATGCCCTGGGGTCCTGCCCCCCCCTCCTTTTTCAGTTTGTTTGCGACCATTGCTGCTGCTGCTGCTCAAAATTCAGTCCGTCCTGGTTCTGACCCCAATTGGGGCAGTCCTTTCTCCAGTGTCGATGTTCACCGCAGGTGAAACCTGCATCTTCTTCTGTGTTTTTGTCCATTCTGAGGTGCCTTCTGTCCTCAGTTACTCCTCTTGTCTCGGTCACGCCCTTTTTCGCCACCCGATCATCCGTGTTGGTCCATCACTGTCCTGCACAGTGTGAATGCAAAGTTATCAAGGTCAGCATTCTTTCGCTCGGCCTTACTTTTCATTCGGGCTTGGCGGGCGTCTCGTCACAGCTCTGTCAGCTGACGCAGTCTGGGAATTTTCCCCCGTGTAGTGAAACGGGCCTTAGGTTTAGTGCTCTCCGTCTCGGCTGCATGAGATCACATTCCTGCAGGTCTGTTGACATTCTCAGGTCGTTGTTGTGGGTCCAGCTGTTGCAGCATTTGGTCAGTGTCACGTATGGGGGAGAGCAGGAGTCCAGTCAGCCTCGGCTTTCAGGGCCGGCAAAGCAGCCTGTAATTAAATATGTATAGAAAAAACAAAACAAAACAAAAACAAACAAAAAACAAAAACAAACGAACAGGAAAATGATGTTGTGTTGGCTGTGTTATTCAGAGGGGAGACAATGGGGCCAGGCCCTGTGTCAGCCTTCTCTCCCCCTTTTTTTTGTTTTTTGTCTCCCGATATAATCAACTCCTAACCCACCAAGTTGACAGGACAACACAGGTACATATTAAAATTCTTAAGATCATGTTTAAAAGCCCAAAAAAGGAACTTTCTTTCATTCAGTAATCACTTTTATTAATCAATCAACAGAAAACATGTCACAATTTGACTCTTTTAACCACTAAATTTGTTGCGTCTTGCCTGGTTGGTTAGACCAGTGTTCCTTTTTTTTTTTTTAGTTAAATTGTTGTCCTGCAACCCAGAGGGTTTCTTTGTCAGTAATGTATAGACTTCATCATTTAAGTATGTTAATTTTTCTTTAACCTTGCTGGAAAATCTTCACGTGTTCATGAGTGTAAGCTGTTTCTTCATTGCGTGTATGTGCATTTGTATAAAAGCAGGTTAATTTTATCTTTTCTCAAACTAGGCATTACCTTAAAAGGAGCCTTTCTCTCAGATTTCTCTGCTTGTGTGTGTTTTTGTTTCACCTTTTTGTTGTGATGCTCCGGACGCCTTCCCAACCTCCACAAGTCCGTTGGCCCCAATTTTATGTGTTAAAACTTCTCTTAATTTCTCCTCTAATTCTCTCCTCGCTGCTGTCTTTTTCACAGCTGCTGATTCGTGCTGGGTGTGGTTCCCATTACCTATAATTTTGCTTCGGCCGCTGTGCTTGTGGGGGCAGTTGGTCCAGGTCCGCAGCTTCCTGTATTAACACACTAAGAGATTTATTTTAATTTCATTTTCATCACTTTTAAACCGATAAGCAGGCAACACGCCTACCTTGACAGCGTAAACTGTACGCCAGTCTCCCAACACATTCCTCTCTCTACTCCTCTATAATTCTCCACTGCACACCTCTTACTATCTCTCCTTTTTATTTTTATTACACCACAGAGTAATACACCCAATTATGCCCGTCTATCTCTATGTGGCTCCAAATTCCCTCTTTATTTTAATTTCACACTCGTCAGGGGACAGGCACACAACAATTTCAACCACTGAAACGAGGAATTCAACCTTTTTATATTTCTTTACTAATCTAGACTCAACGTTTGTTCGCAAAATGTGTCTTGTTCTAGTCCGGAAATAAATGTGAACCCGTGATTACACGGCCGTTCCAGTGTTATTTCCGTAGCTATGCGGGGGCCCTCACCTCCCCAAGTCACCACCTCGGCACCCGGACAACGCCGGTCCTGGCCACGCGTCCACGGACAGGAGGGTCGCCACTCCTAGGGCAAAGTTCCACAGGTACACTAGGCATCAACCTTTGATCCTAAAATGTGTATTTGCTCTAATGTCCTCCTAATCAAACACATCAACCGTCACTGTCACTGTGTTCACGCTTCACACTCCACACAAAAAACACTCAGAGCGCGCCTCACTCACACTCTCACTCAGTGCGCGCTTTACCCACAAGACAGCACCCAGAGCGCGCCTCGCAGCTTCACACACACTCTCTCACCCAGAGCGCGCTTTGACACTCACACACAACACTTTTCCTCAGCGGGAATTTTACACAGAAACCTCTGAGCTCAACTATTAGATCTTCTTAAAGCACACTGCACCATAGACCAAAATACCCCTTTCTCTGCGATTATGACCGCCACCACGGGGCAAAGTCGCATCATAAAAGTGATGCTTGCATCCCCGAAGTTATACCTGACATCATAAACCAGGTGTTGCTATGTACTAAATTTTTACTTTGTATTATGACCGCAGCCCTTTATACTCGACTGACGCCACAAACCACCGTCAAAACCTCTATCAAATGTACTAAAACTAGCACCAACCACTACTGCACTTCACGGCCGCACCACCGGAACACGCCGTATCATAAACCAAACCTACGGACGTGTTTCGCTCTCGCGTTGCCAGCGTCCAACTGCACCGTGAAGCCAGCATCTGCTTGTCCTTAAATCAACTTCTATTTCATAGCCGGCAAAAGCCAGGACATCACTGACACCATAAACAAAATAAACAAACCTCGACTTCAATGTACTGAACTAATGGCCGCGTCTTCAGAATAAATTCTAATGTATTATTGCTACAGAAGCCAGTATTAGACAAAATTAAATGTGGAAGGTAAAGTGGCTGCATCTAGTCCAACGTAGTATGTTATTAGTATCTCGGTAGAAGCAGATTACTGCAACTAGACCAACGTAGTATGTTATTAGTATCTCGGTAGAAGCAGTTTATTTAACACACTGGAATTCAGCCTCAACTTATGTTGTTAGTATCTTGCGCCAAAAACCAGACACCGACAAATTTACTGTGAAAATACATGTGACTCAGCGAACAGATTAATTTGGAAAGCCCAATATGCACATTTGGTATTTATAATACAACAGGCTGTGCTTACCTTTTTATTTTTGGACCAGTCCTCTGTTCACCTCGCCTCACGATCTCACCAAAGGTCAAATCTGCACCTCCTCAGCACACCAAAGATCCGGGTCACACGGCACCAAGTTGTTGAAAACACGCAGTTCTTTGAATCTTTGGGCTGAAGGAAGGACAATACTCGGTGTATCAATGCTCAATCAACAATCATTTATTTCCATACAATTCAACAATAAGAGCATTAGAACGTCCGGACGGGAGAGATGCCACCAGAGGGTCAGGCACATGTCTCAAAATGGTGACGGGTTGCTCAGCTTTTTATAGTCTCTAGTGGCCCCCAGCTAGTCGTAAAAGCCAAAACATCACATTTTTTCTCTGTTACAGCGCCTAAGTTATGACCTCGGCAGTTGTTTCTCTGCTTTCTGTAAGGTGGGGGTGTGGAATGTGGTCTATCTATCTCCCCTGTCTTTAGACACAGAGTCTCCTGCTTACAACCTTCTCTTCATGATTCAACAATTAAGCATGTCAAGAAAACAGTGTCACACATTCCCAGCAGATCAAGGATACAGAGTGATGCACATTTATCTAATGAACTAATATGTGAATATGTTCTGTTAACTCAAAAGTATAATGAGAACTAAACTACATACAGCTCACACACTCTATATTAAAGGGTATAATGTGATCTACAGCAGTATTCTAATTCAACTACTTTGATTACATATATAAGGTAACATATAATAACAGAATAATTTAATAGGGGGTATAATAAAACCCATTTTTTGAAGATTACATTTGTGCCTGTGTGTTCCTGGCTGTTTGGATCATGACAATTACAAAAAACAATGCAAATCCGCAAAACCACATCACAGAGGCAAGCAAGTGAACCAAATTTCAGAGGATGCTGACCCAGACAGTGATGAGACATTTTGCATTGAGCACCTAACAATGGAGGGTGAGAACAATCACAACAAAGAAGGATACTGCACAGTCAAAGTTTCTGATAAGGCCCTCAAACTAAAAGTAGACACTGGGGCAAAATGTAACGTAATCTCACTAGACACTTACAGAAAGATCGGCAACAACGAAACCCTATTCAAGTCACAAAAACAGGTAAATCTTGTTGCTTTCGGAGGCACGAAGATCAAGACCACAGGCACAGTTACTCTCAAGTGCAAGCTAGCTGGACAGTTATATGACCTGCAATTCCAAGTTGTAAAACACGATGTGCAACCCATCATCGGATTAAAGGACAGCGTGCGAATGAAACTGGTTAGTTTCAGCAAGGAAGTCTACCAGGTTGACACAGATCAGGATGAGACACTAGCGCAGAAAGTGTTTCATGAATACACAGACCTGTTTGAAGATGAAGTCGGTGACTTACCTGTAACTTACTCAATGAAACTCACTCCAAACGTGTCACCTGTCGTCAACCCTCCAAGACGCGTTCCTGTTCCTATGCAGAAAAGAGTTAAAGAGGAACTCCAAAGAATGCAGGCCCTGGGAGTAATTGAACCAATGGAGGAGCCCACGGAATGGGTATCCAACATGGTCGCAACACACAAAAAGAATACAGATGATGTTCGTATCTGCATTGATCCAAGGGATCTGAACAAGGCACTAATGCAACCTCACCATCCCATGCATACTGTGGAGGAAGTAGCTGCTCAGATGTCGGGAGCAACCATCTTCTCAGTTCTGGATGCAAAGAGCTCCTTCTGGCAAATCAAATTAGATCCTGCCTCATCTCTTCTCACTACATTTGCAACACCTTTCAGCAGATTCAAATTCCTGAGGATGCCCTTTGGCATCAACACCGCTTCTGAAGTCTTCCAGAGAGCCATGGAACAAATATTCATGGGATATCCATGCGCAGTGATTGTGGACGACATTATAGTGGGAGGCAAAGGAATACAGGAGCATGACAAAAATTTAAAAAAGGTTCTGGAGCGGGCCAGACAAGTAAAACTCAAACTGAATCCAAAAAAGTGCAAGTTCAGACTTAAAGAAGTGAGCTACGTGGGACACATATTCACTGACGAAGGGCTAAAAGCAGATCTAACTAAAATCTCCGCGATCAATGAAATGCCACCACCAGAGGACAAGACGTCTCTCCAACGTTTCCTGGGAATGATCAACTACCTGGGCAAGTTCATCCCAAACTTAAGTGAACTGTCAGCACCTCTTCGTCAGTTGCTTCACAAGGATGTGGTGTAGAGCTGGACTCAACATCAGCAGGATGCTTTCAACAAACTTAAAACATGCCTCACTAGCCCACCAGTACTTCAATACTATGACATGCACAAGCCAGTGACTCTCACATGTGACGCTTCCCAGCATGGTCTAGGGGCTGCATGCCTTCAGGACGACAAACCTGTGGCATATGCATGAAGAACTCTAACTCCAGCGGAGAGAAGGTACGCTCAGATAGAGAAGGAGTTACTAGCTGTAGTGTTCGCATGTTACAGGTTTTACGACTACATCTACGGAAAGCCAGTGGTGATTGAAACTGACCACCAGCCTTTGGTCACAATCCAAAACAAACCTTTCCACACAGTCCCGGCACGGCTACAGCGCATGATGCTACGATTACAAAAGTTCAACTTGACCCTGGTGTACAAGAAAGGCAAACACCTTTACATCGCAGACACACTCTCTCGCACACCAACGCTGGATGAGCAACCTCTAAAGGAAGAGGGGCGCGACTTCGAGGTAATGTCACTTCAGCTCATATCACCAAAAGAGCTCACCGAACACACCTCGAAGGACGCTACCCTACAGACACTTTCTCGCTACATCCAGCAGGGGTGGCCAAAACAAGCAAGTAGTGTGCCTATAGAAATAAAACCATTCTTCAGCTACCACGATGAACTAATCATCGACAACAATGTCATTATGAAAGGCAACAGAGCCATCGTTCCAGCATCACTACATGATACCTATCTGCAGGAACTACACAAGGGACATCCAGGCATGGAGTCTACAAAAAGGAGAGCAAGGGACAACGTATTCTGGCTGACAATAAACTCTGACATTGAGAACAAAGTCAAATCATGCAGCATTTGCAACGGTCTAAAGCCTCACCAACAAAAACAACCCCTGAAACTACACCAAATTCCTGATCTTCCCTGGTCCATCACAGCCACAGACATATTCGAATGGGACAATCACCACTACCTCGTGCTCGTGGATTCATATTCTGGATGGTTTGAAATAGATAAACTTGAAAACCTAACATCTGCCTCAGTCATTAACAAACTCAAACACCACTTCTCAGTACATGGGATACCACAGAAACTGTACTCAGACAATGGCACCCAGTTTACCAGCCAGACCTTTCGTGAGTTTGCCACACACTGGGAGTTCATACATGTCACAAGCAGCCCTGAGTTCCCTCAGTCAAATGGACTCAGTGAAAGAGCTGTCCGGAGTGCTAAAAGACTCCTTGAAACATCAAAAAGAGATGGAACTGATTTCTATTTGAACCTGTTACATCTACGCAACACGCCACGAGACAACATTCTTGGCTCACCAGCACAGAGGCTGCTATCAAGACGAACGCGGTCAACCCTTCCTGTGTGCAAAAAACTGCTAACACCAACAGCAAAAGTGACAACCACTATCAAAACTCAACTCACAAAAAAGCGTAAAACTCAAAAACAGCACTACGACAAGTCCAGCAAGCTGCTCAGTCCATTAACACCAAACGAGGTGGTGAGATTACAAACACAGAGAGGACATGACAAGATTGGAGTTGTAAGTAAAGTATGTGCTGTACCTCACTCATATGTCGTTGAGTCGGGTGGAAAAGAATACAGGCGCAACAGACAACATCTTCTGCCTGTGAGCGAGCCTCAACCCGAAAAGCTCGCTACAACTCAAGATGAACTGGACTCATCTCGAAGAGCGGATGAATCTGAACCTTATAAAACACAAACCAACAAACATGAAATAGTTCAAGTTCAACTCGACCCACCACAACATGGCACAAAACAGCAGGAACAGGTGATAACACCTACAAAATGCCAAGTACGTTCTGATGACAACTTGTACCGAACCAGATCTGGTAGAGTGTCTAAACTGAATAGTAAATACGTGGATTAAAAGCACACTGGTGCTGTATTTTCTGTTTTGAAATGTGTTTTATCTTGTGTTATGTTATTGCATACTTGTCGCAGTTATGACAATGATTACTGTGAATTTCATTTGATATTTGAAGCCTCATTTTGTTTTGTAATCCATAACCTGATAAGTTCTTCAATTACGGTGGTGTTGTTTGATTTGGGTTTGCCTGAAAAGTGCAAAACTAAGAAGAAGAAAAAAACTGAAAAGATAACAGCAATGTTGTGTTTGTCCATACTGCCTCCTGTTGCTGCTGTTACGGAGAGTTCCAGCAGGTGTCGCTGTGGTTCCCTCTAGGGGTTATGTGTACTTCCTGTTATGAGTGTACGGACGTTCATGTTGGCTGCTAATAAACGCCTGGCATACAGTTACAGTGGACTGGTTATTATAAGCAAAACCTACAATAGGATTGCACCAAAGAAGAAGAAGAAAAGAATGAGGAGGGGCTCTAACTGATAATGAACATAACTACAGGCTTGGAGGTCCTAAAAGTCAGGTATAAAAGAAGAATGGTTTGGGGGTTAAGAACACATTTTGGGTAATTATAAAATGTGATTTATGACCCTGTTACACTAGGTTGTAGGCACAAGACTTGAATAATAAGCTAAGTCACTAGAAAGTAATATATAAACAATGCTGACAACCTAAATATCCAAAAGAAATGGTGACAAAAACCCAAACATTAATTATTCAAAAAAAGGTGTGAGCCCAAAAATCTCAAAACAAGAGGCAGGTACAGTGATATTTATTAACAGCATGTAGAAGTGTTACTTCTGATGCGTGGAAATCCCACAGTGGAAATATTATTATTATCATTTCTAAGAGTATAACAATTTTAATTGGAATGAAAAGAAAAGCAGAAGATCGATACCAAAACATGCAGTATCGCACACCACTACCCACAATGCATTGCGGCCTGCCGTCAATCCCGAAGCGCGCTAATTTTGAAATAACACACCACGTGATTACGTTGTGCAGCTGAGTCACGTGACGCACAGCAACAAATCGCTGCAGAGCTGGGTAAAGGGGGCGGAGCAAAGTGTGTGCGCTGGAGAGGATTGAGCAGAGAGAGCTGCTTTTTCGTGAAACGGGAGTAAAGTAGTAAACCTACAGGATCATATACAACTACCTACTTTTCAATCGATATCTGCATCGATCTACCCACCGCTGTCTCTTGGATTGTAGCTGTGATCAGCGCGAACCACGTGTGTCTCAGCTTCCTGATCTGTTAACTGTGTTTGGAAAGGCTTCTAGCTTAATCACAGAGTTGTCTTGTTTGTGGGCTCATCTAAAGGTAAGCACGGAGCTAACTTTGATGTGGTTTTAGTTTATGTTTTTCTCTGGTGAGAATAATAGATTGCTTACTATACATTGAAGTTAGGGAGACTGTAGAGTTTGTGATTGCTTGCAATATTATAATATGGCGGTTGCTAGGAGGTAAGAATACATATAACAAAATAATCTTGGAATATGAACAAAAGGATGGAGTGCAGGGGAGGAGAACAACCAACCCCCAGGACATGAAGCCACGGGTACAAGCCTGGGGGAGGGCAATCAGCCTTTAGTGGACAATTATGTTATGAAAAATGACGTATTAACTACTACAAAACACTGACCTTTGTGGAAATGCTTGGAGCAGACTAACAAGTGAGCTGGAGTGTTCTGCGACGTTATATTTGTCTTCGAATGGTGTGAAATGTGAAAGCCTGCATGCCATAGTTTGCCCTAGTGACAAGCCTGCATGCTTGCCACTAGGGCTGGGCCATATTATACCGTTCACGGTAATACCGGTACAATGTTAGGCAACGATAAGAAAATGGACTATTGCGATAGAATATGGGTAAAACACGCATGCGCGGTGCCTTTGTTTTCATACGCACATGGCCGAAAAAGCATGGCGGCAACAGAGAATGAGAAGGGAGAAAGCGGATCGTTGAGTGAAACGGATGAACCAGAATTAGTTTGTAAAAATGGTTCCACTTCAGTAATGTGGAGCTGGTTTGGTGTTTGTCCGTCAGATACACAACAAAGCACATTTTTTTTTTGTAGAAAAAGCAAGCGGGCCCTCATTATTGCCATATTTGTTGGACTAAGGCGCTCGTAAATCTGGGAGTAATCTGGGTCCTAAACTCCGTCACTTCAGGTCCCAAAGTCAAACGAACACTGCAGCATCACTGAGTTAAAAACTTCTAAATTCTTTCTTAAATCTCTGAAGGATACCCGATCTGTACCAGAAACCAGATACAATGCCGGACATTGTTTCTTCTTCTTCTTCTTCGATGTTTATCAGTGGCTTGTACATGCATGTACATGCAGTGCTGCCGTCTTCCTTTTCAGTCAGTTATTACGCTCTTTAATCCTACTATGTATTTCTGCTTCTTTCGGGCTTTTACAAAGCTTCAAAAAAAAGAAAAAAATATATATATATTAGGGGTGCAACGATACACAAAATTCACAATTCAGTTCGATATTTTTTCAATAGAAAAAAATGTTCATGCCTTTGTAATTTGTCATTTATTAAAATTATAAATATATATTTTAACAAGTACAGTTTTTAAATTTAATGTTGCTGAAACAACCAAGTAATAAAAAATAAATCTGATTGAGGAATCACTCATCTTTGGAAATGAGGGTTTATTACAGAGAAATGTCTCTTTCCTAAATAAAAGCTGTACTATACGCTTCTTCTGGGCTATATTCTCAGCAGCATATTAAACACATCAGGTCCCAATAAGGAGAATCGTGTGCTAATGACTCTGGTAAAGTTTGTAGCATGTGTGCTTGTTGTTTTAGTCTGCTTCCACTTGTCTTTGCACTAGGATGATGTCGGCGTAAATGTGCAGTCCTATTCATTGTGTTCCCACTAGTGCTGTCAGCGTTAATCTGAAATGACGTTAACGCCACAACACGGCAAATCTCCGTTAACGAGCTACCGTGGGGCTAACTGCGCTAACACAATAGTTCCCACCCATGTAATTGAGCATTGCGTGGCACATCCAACATACTGTTTTACTTTTGTCCATGACGCGCTTACCTTCAGGGTCATACTTCACATGAAGACCAAAATAGTTCCAAAGGCCAGATCTGAATGGGGGGGTTCAATTTGCCATGTTACAACGAGCTTAGCTACTGTCTTGCTAGCTTGTGCTGCGCTCAGTGGATCTGCGCTCGACAGTGGAGCCTAGGCGGAGTAGTCGAATGCAGATCCACTGAGCTCTCAACACAGACAGCATTATCAGAAGAAAAGTTGATAAAATAAATTAAAATTTTGTATTGTTTGATACATATGCGTACCGAACCGAAAGCACTGTATCGAACGGTTCAATATCGATATCGATTGATACTTTTTTTTTTTACAACAGGAGTAACAGGAGCAGAAGAGTCTGTTGGAGCAGCAGAGGAACAATTTCAGCCATTTGGACTCAGCTCAGCCACTACAGAGGAAAAAATGTCTTCAACACAAAAGGTGAGAAAAACATCACAGACAACACAACACTTATTGAAACTGTGTGTTCAGCTGGTTGGTTTTTAAAAACCTGTTAACAGCAGCTTTATCTTTTCTATCCTGGGCTCATATATACAGAATCTACATTCAAAATCAGAAACCACAGAAGTCACAAGAAAATACAAAGATCATATTTTATCTACACACATTGAAACAACAATATCATCAGTTGAACTGAAAAAAATTTTGTGAAATAAAAGATTTTCTCCGCTGATCAATATTTCCTAATGTCATTTTAATTATACCTCTCTTTGTGTCACATCATTGTAATGTGATACTATCACCAGAAGGTGGTGGTAACACACCAGCAATGTGTTTGTTGACATGTTTGATTCCACTGACGGAGGGAGTTTCAGTTTGTTCCACGACTGCATTTCACTCACTGCCTCTGTCACTGCAGGACCAACATGGAGCAAGAAGTCAGCACTCTCAGGAGGCTGACAAACCTCACAGAAGAAAGGGAGAGAAAACGTACAGCTGTGACTTGTGTGGAAAGTCTTTTACCCTGGCTGGAGGCTTAAAAAGACACCAACTCATGCACAGTGGAGTTAAACCTTACAGCTGTGACTTGTGTGGAAAGTCTTTTACCCTGGCTGGAGCCTTAAAAACACACCAACTCATCCACAGTGGAGTTAAAGCATACAGCTGTGAGTTGTGTGGGAAGTCTTTTACCCAGGCTGGAGCCTTAAAAACACACCAACTCATCCACAGTGGAGTTAAAGCATACAGCTGTGAGTTGTGTGGAAAGTCTTTTATCCTGGCTGAAGATTTAAAGAAACACCAACTCATCCACAGTGGAGTTAAAGCATACAGCTGTGACTTGTGTGGAAAGTCTTTTACCCTGGCTGGAGCCTTAAAGAAACACCAACTCATCCACAGTGGAGTTAAAGCATACAGCTGTGACTTGTGTGGAAAGTCTTTTACCTGGGCTGGAAACTTAAAGAAACACCAACTCATCCACAGTGGAGTTAAAGCATACAGCTGTGACTTGTGTGGAAAGTCTTTTGCCCGGGCAGGAGACTTAAAGAAACACCAACTCATCCACAGTGGAGTTAAAGCATACAGCTGTGACTTGTGTGGAAAGTCTTTTACCCTGGCTGAAGATTTAAAGAAACACCAACTCATCCACAGTGGAGTTAAATCTTACAGCTGTGAATTGTGTGGAAAGTCTTTTACCCTGGCTGGAGCCTTAAAAACACACCAACTCATCCACAGTGGAGTTAAAGCATACAGCTGTGACTTGTGTGGAAAGTCTTTTGCCCGGGCAGGAGACTTAAAGAAACACCAACTCATCCACAGTGGAGTTAAATCTTACAGCTGTGAGTTGTGTGGAAAGTCTTTTACCCTGGCTGGAGGCTTAAAAAAACACCAACTCATCCACAGTGGATTTAAAGCGTACAGCTGTGAATTGTGTGGAAAGTCTTTTACCCTGGCTGGAGGCTTAAAAAAACACCAACTCATCCACAGTGTAGTTTAAGCACACTACTGTGACTTGTGTTGTAAAGCTTTTGCTCAAAGTCGAAACTTACAGAAGCATCTAGTTACCCACTCTGGAATTAAGGCGTACAGCTGCGATTTTTGTGGAAAAAGGTTCAGTGACAAACAGTACCGAAATATTCACCTACGGATTTACACTGGAAATTATGTTTCCTGCTGTGATCAGTGTGGGAAACTGTTTACAACAGATGCACAGTTACAACGACACATGTTTAGCCACTCTGAGGAGAGACCTTACAAAAGTGAACTGTGTGAGAAGACTTTTAAAGTTCCACATCACCTGAAAAAAACACCAACAGATCCACACCAGAAATTAACTCTACAAGTGCAGTTACTGTGAGGATGTATTGATTTTTTTTATCTTGTAATTTTAACCTGATTGTTTGGAACAGGTCTGATCAATAAACTTATGGAGTTATACTGAATGAACAGTTTGGAAAAATGAAGAGTCATTTTCGCTTGGTAAGCTGAGTGTTTTAATGTAAACAGTAAAACGTAGTTGGACATTGGCAGAGATCACTTACGCTGTCATTGTTTAGAAGCAGAGCAACACAGATGGATCCAGTTCTCAACCCTGTCGTCACTGTAGTGTAGTCACCTCCAATCATCAACGGGACCTTAAACCACGTCAACGTAGACACACTGGGCCCTATTTCAGGAAGCCGGTTTAGAAAACTCAGAGTGAAAAACGATACTCAGGGTTGAGTAACCCTGAACTGTCCAACTCGGAATATTCTGTTTCAGAAAGGCTGATAACAAGTAGTTCAATCAACGCGGAGTTGCTTTAACCCCAAGTGAAGCGCGTGCACGAGGATACATAAAGCCCTGATTAGTGGAGCACAGATTAAGCGAGTCACCATGGAGACGGAGGGAAAGAAGGCGCGGTCAATGTATTTTACAGCGCTTGAGGCTGAAATTCTGATGGCAGCATATGCTGATAACATGCAAATTTTGCAGAAAAAAAGTAACACAGCCTCAGCTGCAAAAGAAAGGGAGCATGCATGGCAAAACATAGCTGACAGTCAATGCGTGAGTGTTAATTTAAACATTGATCTAGGGATTTCCACCCATTTAACACGTTATTTATTATATTTCATTTTTTATTTTATACATTTTATTTCGTGATGTGATGTGAGCGCAGGTGCAACCCAACAGGCCCCAAACGTTCCTGGCAACAAGTAAAAATGAAATATAAAAATATAGTCCAAACAGGTAAGGTGTAATTGTATTATGAGCCATAGTGCTTGATCTGTTTGTCCTATGTAAATCAATTGCAGTTAGAGGCTACATTAATTTCCCGCTCTAATCACTCTCTCCCGGCGGAGAGCTCTGCGGAGAATTTGGGCTTCACGATCTACTGGCTCTTCAAGGAAGGGGCACGCCATGTCTGACCTACAGTCAGGTTTCCGACAAAGAGGCGGAGAAAGTCAGGGTTAGTTGAAGTAAACCTGCTAGGGGGCAGGTTAGCTTCACGGAGTGTGTCGTCATAGTAACTCACTCAGGATTAATCTAAACTCGCTTTGTGAAACCGAAAACCCAGAGTTTTCGTTAACTCAGGGTATACTTACTCAGAGTTTGCACTAAACCGGCTTCCTGAAATAGGGCCCTGGGCCCTGTTTCAGGAAGCCGGTTTGGAAAACTCAGAGTGAAAAACGACACTCACGGTTGAGTAACCCCGAACTGTCCAACTCGGAATATTCCGTTTCAGAAAGGCTGATAACAATTAGTTCAGTCAACGCGGAGTTGCTTTAATCCCAAGTGAAGCGCGCGGACGAGGATACATAAAGCCCTGATAAGCGGAGCACAGATTAAGCGAGTCACCATGGAGACGGAGGGAAAGAAGGCGCGGTCAATGTATTTCACAGCGCTTGAGGCCGAAATTCTGATGGCAGCATATGCCGATAACATGCAAATTCCGCGGAAAAAAGTAACACAGCCACAGCTGCAAAAGCATGCATGGCAAAACATAGCCGACAGAGTCAATGCGTGAGTGTTAATTTAAACATTGATCTAGGGATTTCCACCCATTTAACACGTTATTTTATCATATGTTATTTTATTTGTTATTTTATACATTTTATTTTGTGATGTGATGTGAGCGCAGGTGCAACCCAACAGGCCCCAAACGTTCCTGGCAGCAAGTAAAAATGAAATATAAAAATATAGTCCAAACAGGTAAGGTGTAATTGTATTATGAGCCATAGTGCTTGGTCTGTTTGTCCGATGTAAATCAATTGCAGTTAGAGGCTACATTAATTTTCTTTCTGTAAGCACTTATTGAAATTATCTGAGCACATTACAAGTACATATTTGCTTACTCTGTATGCTCAAATGTGGCCCGTTATAGCCAACAGAAAAAAAGCGGAGGCCCGAAAAACAGGTGGGGGTCCTCCACCACCACCACTCACAGAGGCTGAGCAGTTGGCCCTCAGCCAAAACAGTGGGCGCCCTGTGGCCGAAGGCATCTCTGCGGGGACATCCTCTGAGGCAATAACCCCGCAAGACACAAGTGCCTACATAAGGGGTAAATTCAAAATAATACATGATGTGCATACATCCTTTCTTCACAGTCACCTTTGCAGTGCGACACATTCATTTGATAAACTCTTCACCATAATGGATTATTTTGTAGTGAAGTTATTTTCCGACTGATTTTGCCTTCCCTCAGTCTTGGTTGTCTTTGAGAGCATAATGACAATGAAGTGTAAGGTGCTTGGTATGTTTGTTAATTGCCATTTGGTCCCTTGTAAGTTATAAGTGACCTGTATAAACCTCATATTCTATCAGTTGATGGTGATGGTGTACTGCATCTGGTGCAGCCTCCTGTTGAGCCAGACCAACATGCAGTTGTGAGTAATACTCCACGATTATATGAGTTTACAGTAGAACAGCAATGTTGTCTATTTCTTTACTACAGGAAAATAATGAAGAAACATTGACAGCTGTTACAGAGGAGGAAGCAACAGAGACACTTTATGAGGTTTACATCTTTTAATACTTTGTGTACAGGAAATACAGGCGACCAATAAAGCCAGTTGAACAAAAAATCTGTTTATTCTTCTTTCAACATGTTGAGGTGATGGGTCAAAAGAAATGATTGTGACATATGGTGTCTCTGACTGCTCTTCCATCTTGTATGTCCGTGCGAGGGTCAGGATGTTCATGGTTTGGATCACTGCTGATGTTTGGTTCAGAAGGACAGTGTTCTCCTCTAATTGTGGCAATGTTGTGAAGAATCACACATGCCACAATAATGTCACATGCCCTTTCTGGGGTGACCCTGAGTCTTTGCAGGCACTGGAACCGGGCCTTAAGCATTCCGATAGTCATTTCAATTCTGGCTCTTGTCCTGCAATTAGCCAGATTATATCGCTGCTGTGGGCCCGGTTCAGGGTCAGGGTAAGGGGTAAGCAAATAGGGTAAACATGGATACCCCCTATCACCAAGCAAGTAGCCAGTGAACTCTCCTAAGACAGAAGGGTACACTTCAGTTCAAATGTCCCTGAAGCAATTGGTCTTTATATATTTTAAAGTATTCTCAACTCACCATGTCCAAATTTTGTGCTCAGTGTACATTCACGGAATATTTGTGAGTCATGGACAGAGCCTGGCCACTTGGCTTCCACATTTGTGATAATGTTGGCAGCATCACATATGATCTTCACAGTGCAGAGAACACAAATTAGCATCCATTACTATAATGAAATAATTTGTTAGTTTGACATGCTACAGGGAACTATGTACCTGTACATTAATGCTGTGGAAAGACTTCCTGTTCACATAGTCTCCTTCATTTACTGAAGGAGCAATGATTGGAATGTGAGTACCATCTATACAGCCAATCACACCTGGGAACCCTGAAAATAAATGTGCAATTTAAGTAGTAGTCCAAGTATCACCACATCATACATTAAGTTTTGGTCATCCTGATACCTGCAATTTTGTGGCATCCCTCTTTGATAAATCTTGTGGGTCTGTGACCGGGGAACACCACAGACGAGTACAGGAGACGTTTCAGTGCAACTGTAACATTCCTGACTGCCCGACAGACGGTAGCCTTGGAAACGTGCTCAGCGTCACCAATATTATACAGAAAGCTCCCGTTTGCAAGAAACCGAAGTGCAATACAAATAATATGCAATGAACTGAGAGCATGTCCGCGATGTGTCACATGCGTAATATATGGCCTGAGGATGTTATCCAAATAAATTATAGATTGTGCTGAGAAACGGTAACGTTCACACAGGAAATCATCAGGAAGTGATAAAATGTCCAAACGCGCTCTGATCACTCTCTCCCGGCGGTGAGCTCTGCGGAGAATTTGGGCTTCACGATCTACTGGCTCTTCAAGGAAGTGGCACGCCATGTCCGACACTTCCTACTGTCAGGTTTCCGACAAAGGGGCGGAGACAGTCAGGGTTAGTTGTAGTAAACCTGCTAGGGGGCAGGTTAGCTTCACGGAGTGTGTCGTCATAGTGACTCACTCAGGCTGCAGCTGAACTCGCTTTGTGAAACCGAAAACCCAGAGTTTTCGTTAACTCAGGGTATACTTACTCAGTTTTTCCACTAAACCGGCTTCCTGAAACAGGGCCCTGGAGACAAAATGAACTACTGCAAAGAATGTGGGAGAGGCTTCCACACACCAAGTACATAAAAAATACATGAACTCTTCCACAGTGGGGTCAAACAGCACATCTGTGACTAGTGTGGGTCATCCTTCACCACTGCACGTGAGCTTAACGAACAAGAATTAGCAAATCCACACAGGAGAGACACCATACAAGTGCAGACACTGTGACAAAAACTTCTCACAATCAGGTCATCGTAACAAACATGATTGTACACACATGGAAGCGAACTTCAGCTCTGACCAGTGTGACAAGAGCTTCAGGAATCTCAGTTCATACTCCAAACACAAACGATTCCACGCTGTAAATAAACTGTTTCACTGTTACCAATGTGCCAAAACATACACTTCATTATCTGCTCTGTGCAAACATCAGCCTGATCATGCATGGGTCCGTTCTTCGTACCTCGCCAAGTAAGTTAGCTGGATTTGATTGTTGACAATTTTGCGTGATCTTGGATCGTTCAGTTCTCCGAAGCTCATCCGGGACTTGCTGTCATAGCAACAGATCCGTAAGCGTAAACCTGCTTGGGAGCAGGCTTACTTTATGTAAACAGGATTAGATCGCGGCCACTCAGGTATGTCCGCTTCATTTATACAAAAGCAACAGCAATATTTTTCCACTATATTTCCATAAATAAATATTATCAATGTAACTAAAGATAATGCAGTATTTGATTCTTTTATTGATTTCATACAGATACATACAGGTCATTTCCTAAAAAAAGGGAAATGTACTATTGACATTCTATTACATGTATTTGATTATTTCAGATGTAATTCATATTTTAGAGTAGTAATAGTAAATTACTTCGTGTAATCAAGATGAGAGACCACAGCTATAAAAGTGAAGGTGGATTTGGGAAGTCTGTCGCAGCCATGTCCTGTCCGTTTGTACACGAGCAACCCATTGCGGAAGGTGCAAGATTGATAAGGAGAGTTTTCAGAATTCAGCGTATACTGCGTGATAGACAGGATCCTTTAGCTCAGCGCGACAGTGTGCTCATAGAGAGATATCGATTTTCCCGTGAGGGTATTATTTACTTAACCAACTTGTTGACGAGAGGGTGCAGGACCACCACCTGTCTTTTTTTGCTCTGGCCTTTTCTTGGTTACACAGCTGTAGCAACTCCACCAGTGTGTGAATGTGAGAGTGAATGAATAGTGGCATTGTAAAGCGCTTTGGGTGCCTTGAAAAGCGCTATATAAATCCAATCCATTATTATTATTATTATTATTATTAATAAATTACTTACGAGTTTAATTTGTCAGCAACTTTCGTCCAGCCCTCTCTCCTTGCTTTTGCAGCCTTTGCAGTGTTTCCTTGCGTTTTAATTAAACCCTGAAACTCCTGAAATCCCTCAATCAGGAGTTCTTGCTCTGCTGCCGAAAAATACCGAGCGTGCTCCTTCGACATTTTCGCCGACCAATCAAAGGGTTGCAGATCAATGTTTCTACTATCGATGCGTAGCCCCTGTTGGGCCACCCAGTGATCTCACATTACTTCATCCAGCTGTACTAATCGTCAACAACAGGTGTGTTTGGAGACCCGGAATAGCGAGCTCAAAGTTGGCGCGATGATTTGAACTTGGATGTGTCATTTGATCTTGGATGTAGTAAGCGAGGTAGGGATGGGTATCGAAACCCGGTTCTTGTTGAGAACCGGTTCCCACTGTTTCAATTCCTTGGAATTGTTTGCCATTTTTGCAATCGATTCTCTTAGCGATTCCAGTCGCCCCGAATGATGTCACCACGTTGCGGAGCGTCATTTACCTGGCAGGAAACACGGCGGTTCAAACGCTCAAAAGTTTGGTTATACTTTACGAGAACGGATGACAACAGGGCAACTTGCAATACTTGCAAAGTAGATATTTCATTTAAGGGAGGAAACACTACGAATATGCAAAAGCATTTACTCACAAAACACGTGATAACCTGAAATGAATGTCATGTTTTTAATTCCGCTCTCCGGACTCGTGAATCTCAACCCAGCAGCAGCGGTAACGTTTGCACGTCCTGTCCCGTTAATGCGGCAGGTAAATAATCAACAGTGCATATTATGTTAGCGCGATCTGCCTTATTGCAAAACCTGCCATTACTGTGCGCTGCATTTAGGTGACCATGATGAGAGAGACAGACAGATTCTGGCTCAGATGCTGGCAGTTCTCGCTGCAGTCTACCGGTAGCATCTCCTTTCAGGCCAGGATAGACGAATGTCACCAAGCAGTGACTAAGTTTGTGGTAAAAGGCTTGCACCTTGCACAGCAGATGCCCCCAATTTTCGGTAAGTGAATGTGTTTAATTGTAGGCAGGGACATTACTGGATATTCTTGTGTAATTGCTACATAATAATTTATGTTATACTTTGTTATTGCTACAGAAGAATTTTTTTTTATTATTCTACATTTACAATTTTTTTTTTCCTGGGACCCTGTGACACCCCATTGAAGAGCCGTAGGCTGGATCTCTTAACCCTTTAAGACCTACCATAGAACCAAGTCCGCCAGAGCTTATATTATATTTTTACATGCTGTGGAGCCATTTTTGGGAGCATTTCAAGTTGCTATACATCAATACAACCATTATAGCCCAAATTTTAATAATATGTATGCATTAAGTGCATAGTAATTACATAAATTGCAAAAAAAGTGCAATAAACTACAAAAAAATTGAAAATCGTTTTTGATTTTTTAACATATATTTCTAGTTAGAGAAATTTAAGAGGCTTATCCCTCAAAACTGTAAATACAAAAAAGTTGCACAAACTAGTTTCCCACCACAGAAAACTTATTTTGAGTGTCTTCATAGTTTTATTTTTGAAATACACCAATTTTCATATACTGCAGGAAAAACGAAAATAAATATTATAATGCAAATTTGCAAAATAACAGCATATGCATCAAAATAAACTATTTTCAGCAGTGCAATATGAGTCCTCAGCATCCCAGAAACGACACAGAAAGTCATAAAGTCAAACATAACTTTTAAAAACACCAGTATAGGCTCATGGTAAAAAACTACATTTCCGCAAAATGACGTCACTTCCGGTTTCGGCCATGTCATGGCGGACATGCGACAGTTCACGCTGATGGACGTAGGAAGTGTTACAAACAGCTGATCGGATCGGCGAAGCGTGTTTCTGGAATATTATGTTTTTGTTGCTGCAAGCGCTTTTTATGCAATTTTTGCAAAGCTATATGTGGAAGGAAACTGTGACCTAGGACAAGCTGATGGCATAAGATGTAAGTACAACTCCTCCGGTTTCATATGCAAAAAAAAATTATTGTGCTAGCTTACGTGATTGCAGTGCTACCGGGATTTTAAAATAGTTACGCAAAATGGAGCGTGTCCGCTCCGATCGGCTTTAAAGGGTTAAGATCTCACTGCTGGGTTTGTAAGGCCATGTTACTCATAAATTTCTATCTTGTTCAAAGAGAAGATATAAAACAAAGTTCTAAGCTAGCTTAGTGTTCTCCTTTTAAAAAAAAAAAAAAAAAGAATCAATAAGAGAATCGATAAAGAATCAAATTGTTAAACAGAATCGAAAATGGAATCGGAATCGTGAAAATCTTATCAATACCCATCCTTAAAGCGAGGTACGAAGAACGGACCCCTGGACTGAAATCACTGAATCACAATGAATCTGAAGAGAGAGAAAGATCCTCTTCTGGCTTCAGGGTTGGACTTAAAAACCTTGAGATCAGGCTCCACAGAGTTCAGATGGAATCTCCTGTAAAGAGTGTCAGCTGATGTCACATTTGGATCTGATGAGGTAGCTCTGATTTCTGGACCTGCAGTGAATAATCCTGAATGTTACATTTAGGAAGCTGCATGTATAGATATGTACATCTATGCATGCAGCTTCTCTGTCACTGTCACTACATGCAGGGCGATCAAAATTACTGATATGGATATATATATCAATTTCTTTCATTTGAACTTTCTTAGTTTTTCCAAAATTAACTTCTTTTTGTTAAAATGTATTCATTTCAAAGAAATGTTAAATGTTAAAAACGGCAGCACACATAAGGACCCTTTTGTTAATTCAAATTCTATTAAACATCTATTTTTGGCTCCTCCTTTCACTTTAGTGTATTTACTGTATCGTTGAAGTCCACATGTTGTTTTAATGAATTAATTTTGATCCACATGTTCTGCAGCTGTTTTCTTGTTAATTTGAAGTTTGCATTATGAAATCCTGATAATGTTAAAGCGTTAGTTATATTTTATGAACTCTGTGTAAAGTTTGTCTTATTAAACAGTTTGGTGTGAAAAATAAAGAAATGGTCTCAGAACAAGAAGTTTGAGCCCTGATTTCAGATTCAAACTAATTTTTCGGTGGTACATGTGGAGGTTTCTCAGGGGAGGAGACTTGGCTGTTCTCCACTCACACTGGCTGAAATGGTGAAAATGCTGTTATCATAGGATGAAATGAGGATTTGTTCCTCATTAACGAGTTGGGGGCACAAAAAATACTTTTCTTTCTTATTCTCATTTAAAATATCTAGCTTTTATTAAATAATTATCTGAATCTTGCGAACAAAGTTTTTATCTGACGTAAAATGTATAGAAATCATACATATACCAATAAGACAGTGTACATCACTGTCACAACAGCATTTGTTTTCATTCAAAGGCTTTTTGGCTTTAATACCTGGTGGGCCGGTCTCTAGTCAAAATGCCCGATTTTTTTGTCCCAGTCCAGCAGTGTCACCATGCCAGCTGACTGTATGTCATCATCAGCCAGTGTTGTTCTTAGTGGTTAAAATCTCATTCTAATAAGAGTTAAAAGCGCATTCGGTTTTTAGGTTTACAGGGTTACTGAATTATGGTTAACGGTTGGTAGAATTTTTTTTTTAACATTATCTGCCAATTACATCTGCCACCCTTCTCCAAATCTGTGCCCTTACCTGGCCCCCCCCAACAAAAATTTTCTAGACACGCACACACCACTGCTTGGTGGGTATGCAAGTGAAGAGAGAGACTACATCAAAGGACACCATGGTTTCATCTGGATCCAAGGTAAGTTTCTGGACCTTGTCGGTGAGTTCTTGATGTGGTGTGCGGTGTTTCCCACGAGAGGTGCAAGGATGGTAGCAAGTAGTGGTGGGCTGGTGGGGGTTGTTAAGTTGTTTGCATATTAATTATATATATCCATCCATCCATCCATCTTCATCCGCTTTATCCGGGGCCGGGTCGCGGGGGCAGCAGCCTAAGCAAAGAGGCCCAGACCTCCCTCTCCCCAGCCACCTCCTCCAGCTTATCCGGGGGAATACCAAGGCGTTCCCAGGCCAGCCGAGAGATATAATCTCTCCAGCGTGTCCTGGGTCTGCCCTGGGGCCTCCTCCCGGTGGGACATGCCTGGAACACCTCACCCAGGAGGCGCCCAGGGGGCATCCTTGTCAGATGCCCGAACCACCTCAGCTGGCTCCTTTCGAAAATATTATATATATTATATATATTTTTTTTTGTTGTTGAGAATTTTAATTGTAATTTTTGTATTATAGTTTATCAACAGTATTTGTTTTAATTTGTTTACTGGTTTGCGTGCACTTAAGATTTAAAAAAAAAAAAAAAAAGATCGCCACCAGGGCAGACTCGATGGCATTTTCATGCTTCGCAGCATCATTTATTCTTACAATAATCACACGGTTGCTTTAACAGTACATTCAACGGCTTCAGCTCTCCCACTGGCAGCCGTACACATCACCACCACCAACCCTGCAGCGGCATCGCAGAACACACCCTGCCACATACCCCCCTCGCCCGCTTCACCTCACCTCGCGAGCAGGCGAGGGAATCGACCCAGACCATCGACGCCCCATGCCCCAGCCCAGCGACAGGGAAGTGTCCACTCTGGCGGTCGCCCACGCCTCCAGCGGAAGCCCCGGAGCTGGCCTGATGGCCACCCATATGGCAAGCAGCAGCGGCGCAGTAGGCGTGGAAGTGAGCTGGGGCTCACAGGCAGCTATGCAGATGGCCGGCACGCAGGACTGTGCAGCCTGCGTGCCGAAGTGGACAGCATGCACCCCCGCACACCTCGACCTCCGTCTCTCCGCCTCCGGCTCGCCCCAAGCTGTGCGCTGTCCACCCTTACAGTGATCACACGGTTGCTGTAACAGTAGCCTACATTCAACGGCTGCAACCCTCCTGCTGCCAGCTGTACACATCAACACCAAAAACAACAACAGCACAAGCAGCGCACAGGTTTTAAGCCGGCGAGGCATCATTGTAGATGCCGTGAAGGTGAGTCCATCTCATCTGCAGCGGCATCGCAGACCACGAGCCGCAACAATAATAAAACATTTTTTATTTAATTATAAATAAATAATTTCTCCTAATTATGTCCTGGGTTTTAACTAATTAATTATACCAAAGGAAACATCACACAAACACTTAAGGTCATGAAAATTAATTGCGATTTAGCAATTCAATGAGGCATCCACCTTATTTATTGAAAAGTATCGTATCAGTATTGGTATCAGCGATACTGGCCCGAATTTACTTGGTATCGGATTGATACCAAAATATGCAGTATCGCACACCACTAGTTTTTGGGAGTTCCCTTTCAGTCGATTCACTCGGTACAACACGTAAGCATGGGATATCACGCCCTCGCGTGTCCTGGCTGAAGAAACCTTTAATCACGCCTTTAAGGCAGATGACGTGTGATGACGCGCGCACGGCCCCGCCTGCACATATAGCCGCTGTCATCACAGTCATCCCTCAGTTCTTATGCTCTTCACCTCGCTGAGAACACCTCTGCTGAATTGGTCTAGCTAGCTGCTGCTAGTTAGCTCCATTGTCTGCCGACTTGAACTTAGCTTAACTGCCCCTGTTGGTGTTAGCCTCCACCGCACAATTGGTGTGTAGGCTGCCTGCGGAGCGCTAATTTCAAGTTTTCCCGTGCAGTGTTTTGCTTTGCATTTTGGAATGTACTCCAAACCGAAGCGAGCAAAGCAGAAATCTTCTGTTCGCCCCTGTCTTAAGGGATGCGGTTTCTCTTTGCACGACAGCGACCAGCACGATGCCTGCCCTGTCTGCCTGGGGATCGTCCACGCTAGGACAGCATTGACGGAGCCTGAAGCCTGTGCGTTTTGTCGCCAGCTCCGGCGGTCGACCCTGGAAAGTCGGGTGACGTTTGTGGAAAAAGTGCTGGGACGCTCGGCTGTCGCACAGCATGACCCTCTCCTTCCGAGTCTGGAGCCCCGGCTTCGTCCGAGTCCGAAGACGAGGATTTTCCGGTCGATGTCCCCGCAATTAGCTGGGCTGACCACATGGAATATGTTGATGGGTTAGCCAATGACGAGCCGGAACCATGCAGGAGCGCTGACGGGCTTCAGCCTGGGTTGAAACCCGCCAGCGCTCCCCAGGACAATGATGACGTGCTGGACATCGGCCTGGACATTCATGATTTGTCGGAGGATGAGCAGCAGAGCTCATTGTCAGCCCAATGTACCGCCGTTCCTGCGCCGGTCGGCCACGGTGACACCTCTCTTTTCTCCCTGTTTCGCTGTGCTGCTGAGAAGCTGCAGGTGGACTGGCCCTCTCCTCCACCAGCTCAGAAGCCGTCGTGGTTCGCGGGGTTTTTCCTCCCACCGGAGCCCGCAACGGCCAAAAACTGCCTTCCCATGTTCCCAGACTTTCTCTGCGAGCTAACAGCATCATGGGACATACCTCTGTCTACCCGCGTCCCTGTGCCCGGCTATGGACAGTACGTGGAGTTGGACGGTGCCAAGGGGGCTGGCTTAGCTAACCCACCCCCTATGGAGCCGTCTCTGGCTGCTTATCTGGCCCCGTCCCATAACCATGGTGTCGGCGGCCCCGCAACTCTGCCTTCCAAGCAGATTCTCTGCTTCGCAGCTGGAGAGGATTTATCGGGCTCAGGCCGGCACTGCTCGCGCCATGAGCTCCGTCACCATGCTCCAGACATACCAGGCATCGTGCCTGGTGGAGCTCGGATCGCTGGTTCCTGATGACAGCCCGCTGGCACCTCTTCTTAACGAGGTCAGAGTCGCCACAGATTACATCCTCCGTGCGTCTCAAATACGCACTGCCCCCTGTTCTTCTCCATAATCGACCACGATGCACCCTTGGGCATGGACGCGCTAGCACACCAATGGCCAGACGTGCTCCTGTATGCATTTCCCCCAGTGGAAATGATATCTCCAGTTCTAGAGAGAGTGCGTCGGCATTCCCACGCGCTCTGATTCTAGTGGCCCCTTGGTGGCCCACAAGGTCGTGGTATGCAGAGATAATCAGCCTGCTAGCGGCGAGTCCTTGGCAACTTCCTCTCTGCAGGGATCTCCTCTCTCAGGCGGGAGGAGAAGTGTTTCATCCGCTCCCAGATCTGTGGCGCCTTCATGCTTACCTGCTGAGAGGTTAAGCTTGATTGCTAAGGGTTTGCTACCTAGTGTGATAGCGACAATTCAGAGCGCTAGGGCCTCATCTACTAGAGGCTTGTACGCTTACAAATGGCGAGCCTTCGAGCAATGGTGCCAGGACCGCCACATTCTCCCATTTCAGTGCTCCATTGTGGATGTTTTGAAATTCCTGCTGGAGCTGCTGGATAAGGGCCTTTCATTTTCGACAATTAAGGTTTATTTAGCAGCTACAGTGGGGCAAAAAAGTATTTAGTCAGCCACCGGTTGTGCAAGTTCCCCCACCTAAAATGATGACGGAGGTCAGTAATTTGCACCAGAGGTACACTTCAACACTCAGAGAAAGAATGTGAAAAAAAAATCCATGAATCCACATGGTAGGATTTGTAAAGAATTTATTCATAAATCAGGGTGGAAAATAAGTATTTGGTCAATAACAAAAATACAACTCAATACTTTGTAACATAACCTTTGTTGGCAATAACAGAGGTCAAACGTTTACTATAGGTCTTTACCAGGTTTGCACACACAGTAGCTGGTATTTTGGCCCATTCCTCCATGCAGATCTTCTCGAGAGCAGTGATGTTTTGGGGCTGTCGCCGAGCAACACGGACTTTCAACTCCCGCCACAGATTTTCTATGGGGTTGAGGTCTGGAGACTGGCTAGGCCACTCCAGGACTTTCAAATGCTTCTTACGGAGCCACTCCTTTGTTGCCCGGGCGGTGTGTTTTGGATCATTGTCATGTTGGAAGACCCAGCCGCGTTTCATCTTCAAAGTTCTCACTGATGGAAGGAGGTTTTGGCTCAAAATCTCACGATACATGGCCCCATTCATTCTGTCCTTAACACGGATCAGTCGTCCTGTCCCCTTGGCAGAAAAACAGCCCCATAGCATGATGTTTCCACACCCATGCTTCACAGTAGGTATGGTGTTCTTGGGATGCAACGCAGTATTCTTCTTCCCCCAAACACGACGAGTTGAGTTTATACCAAAAAGTTCTACTTTGGTTTATCTGACCACATGACATTCTCCCAATCCTCTGCTGTATCATCCATGTGCTCTCTGGCAAACTTCAGACGGGCCTGGACATGCACTGGCTTCAGCAGCGGAACACGTCTGGCACTGCGGGATTTGATTCCCTGCCGTTGTAGTGTGTTACTGATGGTGACCTTTGTTACTTTGGTTCCAGCTCTCTGCAGGTCATTCACCAGGTCCCCCCGTGTGGTTCTGGGATCTTTGCTCACCGTTCTCATGATCATTTTGACCCCACGGGATGAGATCTTGCGTGGAGCCCCAGATCGAGGGAGATTATCAGTGGTCTTGTATGTCTTCCATTTTCTGATGATTGCTCCCACAGTAGATTTTTTCACACCAAGCTGCTTGCCTATTGTAGATTCACTCTTCCCAGTCTGGTGCAGGTCTACAATACTTTTCCTGGTGTCCTTCGAAAGCTCTTTGGTCTTGGCCATGGCGGAGTTTGGAGTCTGACTGTTTGAGGCTGTGGACAGGTGTCTTTTATACAGATGATGAGTTCAAACAGGTGCCATTCATACAGGTAACGAGTGGGGGACAGAAAAGCTTCTTACAGAAGACATTACAGGTCTGTGAGAGCCAGAGATTTTCCTTGTTTGAGGTGACCAAATACTTATTTTCCACCCTAATTTATGAATAAATTCTTTACAAATCCTACCATGTGAATTCATGGATTTTTTTTTCACATTCTGTCTCTCACAGTTGAAGTGTACCTCTGGTGCAAATTACTGACCTCTGTCATCATTTTAAGTGTGAGAACTTGCACAATCGGTGGCTGACTAAATACTTTTTTGCCCCACTGTATCTGCTTGTCATATTGGCTTTGACGGGGTGACACTAGGTGCACATCCCCAAGCCATACGTTTTCTGAAAGGAGTTCGCCGGCTGAGGCCCGTGCTTATGTCCAGTGTCCCTGCTTGGGACTTGTATTTGGTGCTGGAGGCCCTTTGTAGCCCCTCGTTTGAACCCATTGAGTCTGTGGATATTAAATTTCTTTCATATAAGACTGCATTACTTCTCGCTTTGGCTTCGGCAAAGTGAGTGGGTGACCTTCATGCGCTCTCTGTGCATCCCTCCTGCACACAGTTCTCTTCTGATGGCCACAAGGTCGTATTGCATCTAAATGCTGCCTATTTTTCCAAGATCATGCCTTCATCTTCTAGCTCAATGGAGTTTGAGTTGCTGAGCTTTTGCTCCCCTCCTTTTGCATCTGAGGAGCAGAGGAGGATGCATTCTCTTTGTCCAGTGCGTGTGCTACGCACCTACATTGAGCGCACTCAGAATGTGCGTTTATGTGACCAGCTGTTTGTCTGCTTCGCTGATCCAAATAGAGGTAGAGCTCTGTCCAAACGGAGGCTGTCCCACTGGATTATAGAAGCTATCTCACTGGCATACAGCACCGGTGGTCTTGCTTTGCCCCACGGGGTCAGAGCTCATTCCACCAGGGGGATGGCAACCTCATGGGCTCTTTTTAAAGAGGTGCCTGTAGCTGATATTTGTGCGGCAGCTAGTTGGGCATCAACGCACACTTTTGTGCAGTTTTATCGGTTGGATGCTACAGCCCCTTCGGTGGCTCATGCTGTCCTTTCTGCTGGGTCTACCACTCACTAAGGATGTGGTGGTCCGATTCCGGTTTGGTGGCTGCTCTGTGGGGCGTGTATATATGTCCCATACTTATGTGTTGTACCGAGTGAATCGACTGAAAGGGAACGAATAGTTATGTCTATAACTTCTGTTCCCTGAAGGAGAGGAACGAGGTACAACACAAGGTGGCCCCACTGAGCAGTTTGGCTTGGTGAAGAGCGGCTATCGAACTGAGGGATGACTGTGATGACAGCGGCTATATGTGCAGGCAGGGCCATGCACGTGTCATCACACGTCATCTGCCTTAAAGGCGTGATTAAAGGTTTCTTCAGCCAGGACACGCGAGGGCGTGATATCCCATGCTTATGTGTTGTACCGAGTGAATCGACTGAAAGGGAACAGAAGTTCTAGACATAACTGTTCGATTTGGAGTCAGCGGAGCGGGGGGCTGGCTTACTGGGATTAAGCCCGGGTCCTTTTTTCAGAAGCATGGAGTCTTTTGGAGTGTAATTTGTTAGTTAGATGCCTGACTGACAACTGTATAAAACAAAAACAACACACAAAGCACAGAGCACACCGTCGTAAATTCCCCCTAATTTTGGTATGATCCGAGCTCAGGCACTAGGCGAATGAGCACAGCACCCATGTGAGTGAGGGGGGAGAAGGTGCTGCCTGCCAGTTTGCTGCCGACAGAGGAGAGCTTAAGTTTGACCAGGTACCAAAGTAAATCATTCGTACTGTACAAATAATGTAAATATGACGGTGTATCACAAAAGATTGATATCAAACTGATCACTTGGTTGCGTTACTTGCTCTTCGAGTGAATCAACAAATGGATAAATAAAAAGCCCAACGACAAAGCTGATTTTTTTAGAATCTTAGCTTACATTTCATATTTACAGTTTTTATCCTCCACGGCTAAACAAACTCTCTAAATCGGTTTCAATTGTGTACTGATGTGCACAACAATGGACATAAGGAGCTTCTTTCAAAGAAACAACTCAGGTACATATTATTTTATATATTATGCTTTGTATGTTGTTCAGTATATCTATGCAAAACAAGAGGAATTTCAATACACAGCGGTATATTCACAGTTGAAACCAGTTGTCTATATACACTTTAGGGGGAAAACATAAAAACTTTTTTTTTTTTTTTACTGTTAAGCATCAATTTAGAGTAAACTTGCTTTGTTCTGGATAAATAAATGTTGAAATATCTTTTGAATTAGTTAAATGTCAGAATAAAAAGAGGGAGCTGTCTATTTTAATCACTTACATCAAATTTAGGAGTACATATACACTAAGTTTATTGTTAATTAATAAGAAAACTCCAGACAATTCCATTCTGAGCTGAAGAAGCTTCTGATAGGTTAGTAGAGTCCATATGAGTAAATTGGTGGCACACCTGTGGACGCATATTAGCCAAAACACAGAGCCTGTTTCTGTGACATGGGACAAATCGAGAGATATCAACCAAAACACCTGGAAAAGAATTGTGGAGCTCCATAAGTGTGGCCCAGTTTTGAATACAAAATACAAAAGTTAACAAATATGTTTTTTATATTTATCAATCTAAAAAAATAAACATTTAGTCTGATTTGATGTTACAATTAAAAAAGTGTTTGTGTTTTTATCTGAAGAGTATGTAAATATCTGGTTTCCACTGTATATTTGATGATGTTGGTGTTTGGCTTGATTGTCAGCACAAAGAGGGAGAGAGAGGAGAATGAGGACAGAACAGAGATGGAACAAGAGCAGGTGAGACACACATGTTAGTCAAATGGTTGTTTGCCAAAACTCATCAGAACATGTATCTAGTACCTAGTGTAACTTTTTAGATACCATTTGTTATTTTTCAAATTCTATATTTATTAAGTTATGCAGGCTTATAAAGGCTAAATAATTATATAAACTTTTCTGAATCTAAATAGTGTACTTTGGTAGAATTAAAAAATAAGTGTAGTGCAGGTCTATGATGATTTTTAGTGCTACTATCATCTAGTTTTGATTCTGGTTCTCTTTTGGTTAAGTCCTCAGTAGTCCTGATTTTGAACTGTTGTAGTCCTGTTTTAATTCCGGATCAGTTCTGGGTTTGGTTGAATTGGGGTTTAGTCACTGTGTCTTGATACAGCCCAATTAAAAACTAGTTTAAGGTGATATTTATTTTTTCCTATATGAAGTCATTCTTTTTTGAACAAAACTCAAAACAGAGCCTTATAATCTTTCAGTCATTTCTACCCTCACTTGTGTCGTCATCTGTGATTGACGACACAGGAAATCATTCCTGCCTGTGGCCATCTCCCTGTACAACGCATCCACTTAACACACTGTTTGCTGCTACAACTACACATGTTTCTTTTCCAAATATTTATTTATAAGTGACTTATGTATGTATGTATGTATATATATGTATATATTGTACTATTCTTAGTTAGCGTATTGTCTGTCTTGTCTTAATGTTGGTTTAAAATGGAGCACTGTAACAAAAAATAATTTCCCCCAGGGATCAATAAAGTATTCTGATTCTGATTCTGATTCTGATTTCCTTTCGCTACTCAGCTCTCACACAGTGGCTCAGTTATGCTCCAATCCCTCCATATTGTGGCCAATCACATGCGAGGATATAGGATAATATCATTATGTGAAAAACAGAGAGGGTGAGAGACGCGACGGACGCGCCTAATCCGAGACCAAGGGTCTCGGATTAGGCGGTCTTGACTACAAGTCTAGCACAACCTCACGTGTCTGAATTTACAGTTATGTTTTGGTATATATCACCTTGTCTTTGTCTTGAAGTGGTCATGTGATTGGCTTACCACGACTACTTTATTCTTCCTCAGTCAAACAGCAGCACTCATGAGATTGTTTTGCCCCCTTAGCTCCAGGTGTTGTGCTAGAAAGTGATCGGGAGGGCGCGCAGCTGCTTAAGGCCTTGTGAATTGTTTCTTGTTTCCTGTTTTATTGTGAAGGTCCGTGTCTCATGTGAGTGAATTCAGTTTTGCTTCCCCTGTCTCCTCTTGTCAATTACTTCCAGCTGTGTTGCCCACCTGTGTGTAATCTCCCTGTGTTCTTCTGTGTGTATTCAACTCGTGTCTACTCATGTACTAGTTGCTGTTCTGTCTGTAAGTCTCCTGTGTATTCTCTGTGTTTTCCCTGCCATCCACCTTCTTATGCATCTGCTCACCTTCCTTCATGTTTGCTGTTTAGTAGTGATGGGTAGCTGAGGCCTTGTGAACCGTTTCAGCACATTCCCCAAACTGTATTGATACTGTGTCGACACAGCGTTGCTGTTTTTCTTCATACTGACACCTGCTGGACCTTAAATGTCACTGCTGGCAACTTTCTTGAGACTCACAACAGACACTGATTCAAATACCTAGCCATACTTGTATACACTCTAAGGTATTGTACTTTCCATGGAATCATTTTATATCTTTTATATTTCAAATTTTATAGACATCTTTAAAATATATTGTGAATGACATTAAGTGAAAATTAAAATAAAAGTATTGTAAATGTAATATTACCCATTTAAATGTAATTGACTCAGAATCTATTATAAATTTTTATTCAGAAAAATAAGTTTATCCAATGTTTTTGCATTCAGTCTATTGCTGTTTTTTTTTTTTTTTACACTATTTCCCCATCTGTGCCTGTGAGCTTGAGCTTGGGGTACACAAACTGTAAAGCCAGGTGGAAAAGGTTGGGATAAGATGTTTTGCAGCACGTTAAAGGATAATACTGAACTTGCCTGGAACAGGTGACTGCTCTGATGAAGGCCTAGGCTGTGGCTCAGATGTTGTGTGGGCAATTACTGCAGCACGCTCCATTTTCAGGTGCCTCACTACACTTGGAGGAACTACAAAATCCGAGTGTTTTAAATCTTGGGTCTAAAAGTGTTGAGAGGGTCAACACACTTAATGACTCCAGATTAGAAGCAGTGTCTGTGACACGACGCCTAAGTTGGTCATGGAGATGGGTGGCTGCTTGTGTGTGGAGATGTAAAGAGTTCTTCTTTCTCATCATGTAGCCGTGACAGCATCTGATATGTGCTGTTCCAACATGTTGGTACCTCGTTGATAAGTTTGAAGATGGGCCGTCCCATCTGCTGCTGCCCTTGAGCAAGCTTTTCTTTGGCTGTAGTGCTTGATCTGAAGAATGATACGATTTGTCTCTTATGGATGAAAGTTCAGGGATTTGATCACATGATTTTTTGACTAATAAATTGAGTTTGTGTGCAATGCAAACTGAATGTCGAATTTGGAGAGTTCTTGTTGCTGCAGTCATGTTTGGTGCTGCATTGGTAACAAGACACCTTACCTTATTTGTGATCCTCCATCATGCCCGTTTTGAATTGGGCCAAATCGCCTGCAGTGTGACTTTGTGGAAAGTGTTTTACACCCAACACAGATGTACACAGCTGCATATTCTCATTAATGTAGTGACAGGTAAGAGCCAAATAAGCCTCACAGGCACAATACTAAAGGGTTGGCAGTCCTTTATAATAAAATTCAGGACTGCCTGGTTCACAACAGTCTTCCTAGATGCTTGATTTTAAAATGATAAAACACATATTAATAAAAAAAAAAAATGATGATAAAGCTGCTCAATGTCTATATAGGCCTACCTCTGTTCATTCTCGGTGTGTTTGTCTCCTCATTTTCATGTTTGGCTCTGTAATGCCTAAACACTGAGGAGGTGCTTTTGTTTGTGTAAGAAAGCAGAACAGATGTGACATTTAACCTGCATAAAATGAAATAAATAATTCACACTGCAAGTCACATTGCTGTTTTTCCTATTCTAATAGGTTACACTGAAACAAAGGCAGACAAACAGTTACATTATTTGCAGTTAAAAGATCGAAATGATCCCACACAGCAGAAACAGAGATTTGTATTTTTTTTAACTTTGCGAGAGTAATTTTGTTTTTTGTTTTTTTGGTGGCGACTCATTCCATTAACAAATGCAGATGCGGTATCTTTTAAACACAGTTTGGCGCCTTGGCAATGAGTGATACAGCAGCTGTATCGATCACGTGACTTTTTCTTAAAGCGACACACGCACCGATACAGGCATCGCTAGGTGAGCTTGATACATGCGCCGGTGCGTCAGTGTTGCTGGACCCATCACTACTGTTTAGTAGTTTAATTTTTCCCAGCTTAGATTATCTTTAGTTCTGTTTTGCCATTTTTCACCTTGTGCTTTACTTTACAATAAACCACTTTCATCTCAGTGAGTGCCTGCGCGTAGATCCTGATTAATTTTCTCCACACGGCTCATCCCCTTGGCCGTAAAAGGAAATCAGAATGTGCAGAGAATTAGTAAAGATGATAAAAGGGCAACTATGAAGAGTGGAGAAGTGCTTGGTCCAAACGACATACCTGTGGAGGTATGGAGGTGTGTAGGAGAGAGGGCGGTGGACTTTTTAAGCAGGTTGTTTTACTCTAACTTGGGCAGTGAGAGAACGCCTTAGGAATGAGGATGTGTACTGGTGCCAACTTTCAAGGGGAGGAAGAAACTGCTGACGAGGTGCCAAAACATGTGTAGTGTTTGTCTTATCTTCTGATGGTTCTTACTTTATCTTGTAATTAAAATAACTATACTTGGGATGGGCAGGCGGTTGTTTTCATGTGTCTGTTCATTAGAAACAACAATGGTAAAACCATCATCTACCTCCGCTGACTTGTTTATTTCCCCACATAAACATTTCACATTAAGGACGGGTAGAGTTTGGTGTCATTAACATAACAGAGAAAATTGATATTAAATGTGTAGGAGAGATGACCAATTGGAAGTAGCCAGATAAGAAATGGCAGCGGTCCCTGAGGACACCAGTAGGAAGTGGAAATGGCTGGAATTAGACATTTTTGAGTTGAATTAACTGAGTGCAACTGAAGAGAGGACAAACTAGTTCAGGTGCGTGTCAGTAATATCAAGTAAGGTTTGTTATACCTGCATCATTTATATTGTTAAAACTCTAACTTTGATAACAGAGTTAATGGCATATTTCAACTCTGAAGCAAGTTTTCACATTTGATTTTGATTTTAATCCTCTGTAGACCGCTATCTTCAATCATGTTATCATTGTGAGTCTTAACCAAGTGGTGGATTAGCCTCCACGTCTGAAAAGCATAGAGTGGAGTGAAAAACAGAAAAGTCAGTGATGTACTAATGTAGCAAAAATAGGAAACATTAGAACTGTAAATGTTTTCTTCCTTGTCTGCAGATTAACAGTCCACAGGTTGGGTGCTCGCACTCTGATTCGTTCCCTGGAGATGAAGGAGAGAGAGCTCAGAGGACAGCAAGATGGAGGAGTGAAGGAGAAGGTGGTGCAGCTCAGTGTGCAATCAGGAGTGAGCAGTTCTTTCACTGCCTTCATTGCTGCCAACAAAGACAACGGAGAGGCAATCCACGGACCTCTGCACCGCAGACATATTCTACCACCCTGTGAGGTTTGTTTAAAGCAAAAAAAGCAATACTATGAAACTGTTAATAGCAGGATGTCAGAGTCAATAGAGAGGACTCAAAAGAGCAACTTCAAATCAAACTATTTATGTAGTAGGTGTTTCTTTGCCAATGTCTTTTCCCTGCATTAGAAAGTAATAAGCCAAGTGGAAGTACAACACACATCTATGCATTTCTATAAAAACTGACTCTCTCTCTCTCTCTCTCTCTCTCTCTCTCTCTCTCTCTCTCTCTCTCTCTCTCTCTCCTTAAAGTGATGGCTGTCCATTCTTCCTGTAAAAGGCGTGAATATAAACCTGAATGAATGGGAGTAGAAACTGTGTGTGTGCGCATGAAGACATGCTTGTGTCACTGAGATTTAACAGATTTTTGTACGTTCACGTAGCCAAGTGATAATCATATTTAATAATCATTGAATAGTAATAATGTTATTGAACAGGTTAAACATTTAGATATTACAAAAAGTTGCAAAAAAATAATACACACAGCTGTGAAGTCAGCTGCACATGAATAACATTAGTACAATGACAACTTTAATCAGAGTGAGTTCAGAAGATCCAAAAGTGAGACACTAAAAACAAGCTAATGAAAGCAAAAAGTGACTTTGAAAAATTTATTTCAAGGAATTAAAACACTGATAGGAAAAAACTAAACATGAGGAGAATGGCAATCCTGCAGCGACCAATCAAAGAAGACTGTAATGGCTGCATTGTAAAGAAAGCTGTTGGTTTTTTTTTTTTTTTTTCGTTTTTCTGAGATATGCAGAGTTTTAACGAACAATTTGAACACTATTATTCTTTTACATTATTTGTTCTCAACAGAGATGGGCAGTAATGCGTTACAAGTAACGTGTTACTGTAATCTGATTACAGGCACTTGCCCTGGTGGCCATTCTTTCAGTGGGCATTTCTCAACAACAACTACAAACACTAGTGAAGTGAATGGACATTTAATTAAAAAATGAAACATTTAATTCAATAATTAATGGCATATTTAATTAATTCATTTTGTCACCTCACTGTAGGGATGGGTACCGGTATCATGGCACCGGTTCTGACATAAACGGTAGTAACCAGACCGAAAAGCAGCGCACATTTCAGTGCTTTATTTCGGTGCTTTTTATCATCATCATCATCATCATCAACTTTATTTATAAAGCACTTTAAAACAACCACAGCTGACACAAAGTGCTGTACATTGGAACTGTAAAATAAAATTACATGAGATATAAATAAAAAACAAATAAAAGAAGAGTGAAATCATTAATTAAATAACTACTGCATTAAAAAAGAAACTAAGTCTCACTGAGGTTAAAAGCCAAGGAATAAAAGTGGGTTTTTATTCCTGAGATGTCACACACTTTGGATTCCAGCCAATCATTTTACATTTGCAAGCGTAGTAGGCGGGGCCAGGTACGTACGTTCTTTTAGAGCAGAGCTACAGATTAAAAATGCCCAAGGCGAAGCGGTCAAAAGTCTGGCTGTACTTCACAGCAAAATATGCAAACTCAGCAGCCTGCAACAAGTGCTTTAATCATATATATACATATATACGATATATGACAAACACACTTTTATTAAAGAAAAAATATTTATAGCTTTCATCTCTCTTATATTGAATACTTTTATTGTTTTTATAACATTATTGTTATTATTTTATGACAGGATTATGATAAAGAGTAGCTCCACATTGAATTTTATTCAAGATGACCGGCTGATGGGGAAGAAAAGTAATTAAAGTGATTTTGGTTTTTGGTGCCAGACAGGCTGGTCTGAATATTTCATGAACTGCTGTGTGATTTCTGCTGTGACATTTAGATGTTAGGGTCAGAACTTAGCACAAAATGACATGGAAGCCTGGATCCATCCTGCCTTGTATCAACAGTTCATGCTGCTGTTGCTGATGTACTTTATATCACTGAGGACCATCTGAGCAGTTATTTAAATGCCGTTGCCTGTCTGAGTGTTGCTGCTGACCATCTCCACCCCTTTATGAACACAGTGCACCCACCTTCAGACAGATGTTTCTAGCAGGATAAAGTTCCATGTCCCAAAGTTTAAATCATCTCAAACTGGTATAATGAACATTAAAAGGAGTTCACTGAACTTAAATGGCCTCCACAGCCACCAGATCTCAAAAGAAGAGTGTCTGTAAAAGTCTGCAGCAACTGTGTGATGCTTTGCTATTTAACTCACTGACTTACTCATTACCCATCATGACTCATTACACTGCTGGGGTAATGTTTCTGCCATTTTCTGAATGTAATTTTACTAATTATTTTATTTTATTTTTAAGATTTAAGACTTTGCAGCTGTGGGTGTACAGTCTTCGCAGTCTCACATGAAAAGTTCTTAAAAACTTAAAGACTGGAAACAAAAAGATCAAAAAAGGAAAAGGTTCTTTGCTGTCCAGGGATGTCTGAGAAACAGAAGAGTTTATTCCACTCTGACAGTTATTATTATTATTATTATTATTATTATTATTAGATTTGATTCCTAAAAATATGAATATTTAGGGACCCTCTGCTCTACCTGACTGTAGCTTATAATAAAAAGCACTTAGATTGCTCAGTTAGAGTAGAAAAGTGTAACATAAATAAGAAACGTTCCATTTACCAGTTCGGCGTCACAGGTGTTGGTGAGTGAGCTGGATGAAGTAACTAACAGTGCAATGATTTCTGCTGGGCAGCTACACAAGTGTGCGTTCTATTACACAATGGCTACAAATAGAGTAAAGCCCTACCTTAAATCTGCTGATAACATTCACTGAACATATCCTCCTTCTCTAATTCTTTAAGGTCTTTATGCGTGTGCTTTCAGTCTTCACGTGTCAAGTAGTTGACACAGACAAACTCTGACATCCAGGAAATGCCAACAGCGAAGAAACAGCCGAACCAACAAATGAACAAATTCTTCCTTCTCTTATTTTTCAGTTCATGCATCCTTGATTTCTTTGCTCTCATTTCCTTGAACCTATCAGTGTATCTTAGCTCCTCCCACCAGAGAAGTGAGCAAGTGAAGCGAGAAAAACATGTAGAGCGGAGCTAAGAGGCTTTTAACAATATCAGACATCCTTGCTTTAGTCGTTTTAAAGCAATGCCAGTTAAATATAGCACATCCATTGTTTCGTTACAGCAGACTACTACTAAAGTATTTGGTTGGGTCCGTGTGATAAGTGAGACTTTTAAGTCTGTGCCAGAGACAGAATAATTCTCTCATCCAGGAAATACTGAATGCAATTTAACAGTTAAGATAACACATAAACAAATTTTTTCCCCTCTTTTTCATTTTTTTTGGTTTCTACATCCTTGATTCCTTTGCTCTTATTTCCCCAATCATCAAATTGCAGCTCAGTCCCTCACACATGACAGGTGAGCAGACAAGGTGAAGAAGACATGAAGAGAAAGGAGCTAAGACAACATATATTCATGCTTCTGAGCCATTGAAGCAAAGTCAGTTAAAAATTATGTTTGGCACAGATGCTGCTGTCCATTGTTTTGTTGCAGCACACTCCTACATATTTACAAAGTCCTGTTTCCACTCCCTGTTTGTTATGTCTCTTTTATACATCCATCCATTCGCTTCCGCTTATCCTTTTCAGGGTCGCGGGGGGCGCTGGAGCCTATCCCAGCTGTCATAGGGCGAGAGGCGGGGTACACCCTGGACAGTTCGCCAGTCTGTCGCAGGGCTAACACACAAGGACAGACAACCATTCACACTCACATTCATTCACACCTAGTGGCAATTTGGATTATCCAATTAACCTATCCCCACAAGCTGCATGTCTTTGGATGGTGGGAGGAAGCCGGAGTACCCGGAGAGAACCCACGCAAACACGGGGAGAACATGCAAACTCCACACAGAAAGACCCCGGCCTGATGGTGGAATTGAACTCAGGACCTTCTTGCTGTGCGGCAACAGTGCTAACCACCGTGCCACCGTGCTGCCCCTCTTCTTTTATACATCATTAGTAAAAACACTTTGCTCAGGATATAGTAGATCCTCCAGATCTCCCCTTTCCTGATGCATTTTAGAGACTCAAACATGCTTCAAGACGAAGAAGAAGAAGAAAAGGGCAATGAACAGATAAATGAGGAAAAACCTAAGCTGTTGCAGTCCTGTTGTTCATACCTGTTTTAGACAGTAGGGTGAGCAGTTTAATCCTTCACCTGTATTTAGTAGGGGTGCAACGATACACAAAATTCACGGTTCGGTTCGGTTCGATACTTTGGTGTCACGGTTCGATATTTTTTCGATACAAAAAAATGTTCATGCCTTTTTAATTTGTCATTTATTAAAATTATAAATATATATTTTAACTCAAAAGTACAGTTTTTAAATTTAACCCTAACCCTTGTGCGTGTTTTTTATTTTGACAGCGAATGCGCACCTGCGGACCACTTATGTGCAGCCCTGGTTATTTAGCTCATCATATCGCAGCCACAGAAATTATTTTGTCCATGAAACCATAAAGCTGCACTTTCTTTTTGCCTTATAGTCTGATTTGTCATAACTTCTCCGTTTTGTGGTAAGCTTTTCTTTGGCTGTCACTTCTTCACCCTGACCTGTCTTATTTGGCTCAGCAGAACTAAAATATATATCCTGCTGCTTTTACACACGGACTCACATAAGCTCAGCGATTCTCTGCGCGATCAACCTCTCACATGTTTAAGCTGCGGGAGATTTCACTTGTCATGTTTGCATAGTAAGCTAACGATTGATAAGACGATGTCAGAGGAATTGGTGCACAAATTATCATCACTCACAGATCAGTGCTGTCGCTCTCTATACACAGTTCGTGCGATTGCAAACTGAAAGCAAAAAACAAGCGCAAATTCAAACGCGATTTCAATATGTCACATATTGACAGTGGCTCACCGATGCCAATGACATAATTACCCAGCTACATTTCCGAAAGAATGCAAAAGCATTGACATATATTTTTCCTTCCTACAATAGCCCGACGGGCAGGGCAGAGATAGATTTTGGTAGCCTGACTGGAAAAATCGCTAGCCCCAGGACGTCGGGCTAGCGATATTGCGAGCCCTGTATCTGATTGAGGAATCACTCATCTTTGGAAAAGAGAGTTTATTACAGAGAAATGTCTCTTTCCAAAATAAAAGCTATACTATACGCTTCTTCTGGGCTATATTCTCAGCAGCATATTAAACATATCAGGTCCCCATAAGGAGAATCATGTGCTAACGGCTGTCTAAATGACTCGGCTAAAGTTAGTAGCATGCTTGCTTGTTTTTGTCTGCTTCCAATTGTCTTTGCACTAGGATGATGTCGGCGTAAATGTGCAGTCATATTCGTTGTGTTCCCACTAGTGCTTTCAGGTTAATCTCGTTGAAATGACGTTAACGCCACAACACGGCAAATCTCCGTTAACGAGCTACCCCTGATCGCCCGTGCATGGGGCTAGACGGCTAACACACTAGCTCCCACCCATGTAATTGAGCATTGCGTGGCACATCCAACATACTGTTTTACTTTAGTCCATGACGCGCCTACCTTCAGGGTCATACGTCACATGAAAACCAAAATAATTCCAAACGCCAGATCTGAATGAGGGTGGGGGAGGTCCATGTTGCAAGGAGAGCTTAACTTCTGTCTCGCTAGCTTGCCCTGCGCTCTTCCTTCTGACAATGCTGTCTGTGTTGAGCGCTCAGTGGATCTGCGCTCGACAGTGCAGCCTAGGCGGAGTAGTCGAACGCAGATTCACTGAGCGCTCAACACAGACAGCATCGTCAGAAGGAAAGTTGATAAAATAAATTACAAATGTTGTATTGTTCGATACATATGCGTACCGAACCGAAAGCACTGTATCGAACGGTTCAATATCGATACGAATATCGTTGCACCCCTAGTATTTAGGTATAAGAGAGCCATGTCTGCTTTGAGAGATCAGTTATTGTGATGGATTGTAGTTGTTGAACTTGGATGATGAAATCATCTACTTCCTGCAGGGTTAATGATCACCTTCTTTGATTTCTCAAGTGCATTGAAAAATGATTCAGCTGCTGCTAGTGAGAAAAAACTACAGTAATGTCAGTAAACACCACCTCATGGATCACTGACTGCCTGACAGACTGACCACAGTATGTGAGACTGGGCCGAGCTCTCTTTCTGATTTAGTGATGTGCAGCAGGAGCTCCACAGGTGGACAGTTCTGTCCTGGACTTTATACACTCAGACATTCAGTACAAGTCTGAGTCAAGACACCTGGATGTATTAGTGATGGCAGGAGGAGGAGTGTGAAGCGCTGGTGGATGATTTTGTGATGTGATCTGGAAACAATCATCAGCTGGGGAGAAGTACAAGTACCTGGTACATGTAGTACATGGAAAACAGGCTGAACTGGAAGATCAATACAGAGGCTGGATACAAAGGAAATGAACAGACTTTTATCAAGTAGCGAGAGCCTTCAACATGTGCAATGCTGTTTCTGTAAGGCAGAATAAATATGTTGATCATTATTAAATCATTTAGAAGAGAGAGACTTAATGTTTAATGCTTGGTAAAAAGTAAATGGCCTGTATTTGTACCCAGAAAGGGTCATCTGGGGAAAAGGAGGATCGCATTTGTCGGCCGCAGTTGTCGGAGCCTGTGTGTACTTGTGTGTGCTTGTAAACGCGACAATGGCAGAGGAGCGCGGCTAAAAAACTTTTAAATATTACTTTTTCTGGGTCACAAAATAAACTTTTAAGATATTTTCAGGCGAGGATGTAGCTGTGTAATGCTCAAATATGTACTTAATTTATCAAAACATCACATATTTGCAAAAATGCTCCGACGTTTTTGGAGACATCTATTTTTTTTAATGCTTTGAGGCAGCTTTTGAACATCTGTGGCATCTATTAATGTCAAATCTAGCCTTTCTTTAACAACATAAGCAAACTGCTTTTGTATTTAACCACTTTTCTGTTTAATTACATTTTAAATAATAATAATAACAATAGTATTTATTTTGTTTAAAAAAATGTGTTTAAAAACAGGTTTTGTTGTGAAAGCTATAATCCAGATTAGTGGCCTGTTAAATGGATAAAGTCTAGATTGGCTTTATACTTGAGAATAAAGTAACATAGCTTGCCCTCCTAAAGAATTAAGTTAAATTCCAGAGTTGAATCGTAAGAAACATTATGTTACATATAAACCCTGCCATATGTTAGATCTGGTCATTTTGCTTATTAGAAACTTTATATATTGGAAGTTAACTTTTAACAAGCATGTAATGATTATATTTAAATTAGGTGGTCTTTTTTTAAAACACATACATTTTTAGGCCTAAACTGACAGTGCCAATACCACACATTCAGACACAGTAGTAGATGGTGTTTTTAATACTATATGTGTTAGTTTAATTTGGTTGTATGTGGTCTACATTGACCTTCTGTCTTGTAAGTTATTATGACTGCACAGCCATTAAGGATCAAATCAGGTTCTAAAAAATGTTCTGTTCTTTCTCCCTCTGCTTGCTTCTTACTGTCTTTGAGGCTCGGGACCAGCACTCCTGCTGTTGGACAGAAAGACATCAACTCAGTGGTAAGTGTTTTGGTTTTCCAATATATTAGCAATTGTCATTGACATTTATAGTAATCAGGCTGAACTTTAATCATACTTTAGATCAGCCTGTTTTACTTATTGTTTTATTTGTGCTTTGGTTTGAGGAAGTTGTTTCTTCACTAATCTTTTCCTGTCTTCTGTTATTAGACTTGAGATATGACTGCACTATGCTGTTGCTGTTGACTCCAGTTAATTCTACAAGACATACTGTGTAAGTAAACAAACAACAACAGTTTGGTCTGCATTTCTTGAAAGATCACATCCCCCAAACTTAGTTTAGAGGGTCTACACTGTATTTAGTGAAGTCTGCAGGTTTTCTAACAGCAAACTTTGTTTTGTGCCCAAATCATTTTGCACATCATTAGAATAAAAGTTATTAGCCATGTTTGCATAACCCTTTTTAAAATGATGCTTTCATGACATTATTGTATGTTGGGTGGTGGTCACGGCTATCCAGACTGACAAGTGGGACATTGAATGTCACCTCCCCGGTGGGGAGGGAGCCTGAGATTGTCTAAGTTTGAGTCTGTTCTATACCAAATGCAGGGTAAAAAAAATCTTTTAAGAAAGCAATTAAGTTCATGTTCCAAAAAATATGATTGTTTGCTTGCAGGACACCAGGAGAGATGAGTCCTCCATCACAGATGGTGTGGTCAGTGAAGATGGTCGCCTGCAGGTTCAAGCTCATTGCATCTCCAACCCACATCCACTGCCACTGTACTTAAGGGAAGTTAAAGACTTTCTCCTACATTTGGATCACCTCGATCCATGATAGTCATTCAGGCAGTAATGCCTGGACTGGAAACAAGCCATCCTTAAAATAATACAACATTCCAGCTCCTGTGTTGGAATGGAAAACAAATGTGTTGTTTAAATTAGAGACTGCACTTGTGACAGAAAAATAAATATTTTATTTTGATTATATAAGTAATGTATGTACAAAACAAACTTGTGGTAGGTCTAAACTTATTTTCTTAATAATTAAATCTGAGACTTTGTTTCATTGTAAGATTATAACAGTGATGGCAATATAATTGTTTGTTGTTCAAGAGAACAGTGTCCAGTATGTTGGCTGTTATACTTTTTTGCATTTGAAAATAAAAGTTGGGCTGATTTTAACATCACTACAAAGTGTTGTTAATTATTTTTAATCATATTCAGGTTACCACAAATTGTTTTTTCATTTGTTGAACTTGAAATGTTTGTTAGTAGGTAAACAATTAGTATTGTACAGTCAGAAATATCAAGTTATTCTTAATACTGCAGACTTGCAATGAACAAGTTGTATGGGCAGAAATCTGTGCCATCAGAAACTGAATTTGAATAAGTTAAATTTGAATTTGAATTGCTCAGATTGAATCTGAATTGTAACTTGAATAAATGCTTTTGAAAACTGAATTTGAATTAGTCTAATTTGAAATTGAATTTATGGTTTGAAAATGATCATCACTAAATTGAAATTGAATTTTATATTTTGAAAATGAATTGATTTGCTTTGAAACTGCATTTTATCCTTTAAAAATTCAGCTCTCGAATAATTTCAGTTTCAGTTATACAATTCAATTTCAGTTCCAAAATTCAGTTTTTTGGAACTTACATCCGGTTCCGGTTCAAGCGCAGATTAATAGAACTACGTTTTACTAGCGGACCGAAAGTGTTACCGACGGGAATCTACAGCGTCTTGAGCTGAGTTAAGACTTCAGAAGTCATTTGTCATGTCGAATGACCAGCGGATGAACTCTCAAGTTGGTAATAAATGTATTACATGTATAAGAACAAGCGTCATGTTAACTAATGATAGCCGTAAGGTAACTTTTATGCTTATTGTAGCTGTTAGCTAAAAACGCTAATTTAGCGTAGTTTAACCTGAATTCAGCTTTGACAACAAATATGATCGACTGTTTCTAGTAGAATTCCAAAGTTGTCATCTTGGACCCTCTCAGAGTACCCCCTCTGTATGCTTGCAGAGACCCCTACAGTAGGGAAACATGCAAAACCATCTGTCCTCTCTGTCCTCTCTGTCCAAAATGTCCATCTCTGTCCATCCTCGAAGATGCCAATGTTCACATTTTGGACAGAGAGGACAGATGGTTTGAAAGAGGAGTGAAAGAAGCCATCTATGTCCACTGTGAGCGACCATCTTTGAACAGAGGCGGGGGTTTACGACACCAACTCTCTGCCATCTATAATCCAGTTTTGAGATCCCTTCCCAGACGCCTTAACGCCCACTCACATCCTGGGCCATCTGATCTCAGGAATTCGCATGATAAGGTGGGGCCAGGTTTCACAATGAACTCACCCGAAACTCTGACTGGTTGGGACCCACACCCAGTTTCACACCTTGGCTCAGGCGATTAGAGGATCATCAGGGGGTCCTTTTGTCCCTCTGTGGGGGGAAACTCCCACTAGGTTTATATCTGGGACTCTCCACCATTTGACCTTAGAACTGAAGAAGCTTCTCGGATGAGAGGTGAAACGTCTTCAAGTAACTTAAAGAAGTCCAGACGGTTTTCTTTGCAAGCTCCTTTGACTACGATGACCTGGATGACTGAGAACCTACACAGACAGGTACAGTGATATTTATTAACAGCATGTAGAAGTGTTACTTCTGATGCATAGAAATCCCACAGTGGAAATATTATTATTATCATTTCCAAGAGTGTAATAATTTTAATTGGAATGAAAAGAAAAGCAGAAGATCGATACCAAAATATGCAGTATCGCACATCACTACCCACAATGCATTGCGGCCTGCCGTCAATCCCGAAGCGCGCTAATTTTGAAATTACACACCACGTGATTACGTTGTGCAGCTGAGTCACGTGACCGCACAGCAACAAATCGCTGCAGATCTGGGTAAAGGGGGCGGAGCAAAGTGTATGCGCTGGAGAGGACTCGAGCAGAGAGAGCTGCTTTTTCGTGAAACGGGAGTAAAGTAGTAAACCTACAGGATCATATACAACTACCTACTTTTCAATCGATATCTGCACCGCTGTCTCTTGGATTGTAGCTGGATCTGTTAACTGTGTTTGGAAAGGCTTCTAGCTTAATCACAGAGTTCTCTTGTTTGTGGGCTCATCTAAAGGTAAGCACGGAGCTAACTTTGATGTGGTTTTAGTTTATGTTTTTCTCTGGTGAGAATAATAGATTGCTTACTATACATTGACGTCAGGGAGACTGTAGAGTTTGTGATTGCTTGCAATATTATAATATGGCGGTTGCTAGGAGGTAAGAATACATATAGCAAAATAATCTTGGAATATGAACAAAAGGATGGAGTGCAGGGGAGGAGAACAACCAACCCCCACCCCAGGCCATGAAGCCACGGGTACAAGCCTGGGGGAGGGCAATCAGCCTTTAGTGGACAATTATGTTATGAAAAATGACATATTAACTACTACAAAACACTGACCTTTGTGGGAATGCTTGGAGCAGACTAACATGTGAGCTGGAGTGTTCTGCGACGTTATATTTGTCTTCGAATGGTGTGAAATGTGAAAGCCTGCATGCCATAGTTTGCCCTAGTGCAGGCCCGGCCCTAACCAATCTGGCGCCCTAGGCAAGATTTTAGGTGGCGCCCCCCTACATCGGCAGTATAGTGTATGTACTCACAAGAAACCGAATAGCTTTGTCTTTGACCTTTTTTTTTTTACTTAAAGAAAGCAAATTCACAATCAGAATAATTAACAAGATAAAAAATATATGAATAAATAAATGAATACAAAAAATGAATATATGAAATACAATAAATTTTACATACATAAACACAATAAAACGTGTCAACAAGTTGGATAAAATAAATCAAAAATACAATATAAATAAGGCACTGCACAAAACAAGATATTAAATAAACCAGTATGACTTTAACAACTATATTACAAAAAAGGGGATCCTACAGAGTTCTCTAGTTGTGCTTTTTAATACTGCATTAACTAGAATGACTTACAAATTACTGTACACCACCCCCTCATCAACCTCACATGACCTGCTACAGCCTTACTCTCCTAGTCTTTCTTGCAGCAAAGTCATCTACAACATCATCATATGACAACTGATTTGAGACCACATGATTTATGCTTATGATGGAAAGTCCACTGAGACATTCTTGCATCATAGTATATCTCAGGTAGGTTTTAATGAGTTTGAGCTTAGAGAAGCTTCTTTCAGCAGCAGCCACTGTAACAGGAAGAGTGGCAAAGATTCTCAGAGCAACCCACATGTTGGGGTAAATTTCTGCCAGCTTCTTCTCATGCAGGAAGGTCAAGAGTTCCATGTTTGTCATGTTCTTTGATGGCAATGGTGGGAAATTCTGCATTTCCATTGCAAGTTCTGTGCCATTAATGTCCGGCTGGCTGTCATGGGTCAGAGTAGTACTCAGTGTTTGGCACTGCTGTAGCAGCTCTTCTTTTTGTAAGTTGTGGAAATTGAGGAGTACTCCAAACTTGTCATTCACCTCTCCAAGGTTCTGAAATCTCTCATCAAGTGAAGAGATGGCTGTATCCACTACCACATTAAAAAATGTGGTTTCCATTTTTTTAAGTGCATCTTGTATGGGCTCATCTGGAGACTCATAACCGAAGTGCCTTTTGGTGGTTCTCAATCGCTTTTGTTTGAGTTCAGCCTCCACATTCATTTCTTCACACATCTCCTTTGCCGTTGTCTGTGCATCAGAAAATCCAGTGTTTCTGTAGCTGGTGAGGGAATCTTTGGTTTTCTTCAGCAAGTCGACAGCCACATCTAGCTGCATGGAGGGCGACTGCATGAGTTTACTCACATACTGGATCTTGCTGAGAATGTCATACCAGATGGCTGTACAAATGCAAAAACGATAGGATCCAATCTCCTCAGCCAAAGACTGGGCTTCAACTCTGACCACAGGGTCTGTAGCTGTTTCCCTCACCTCCAGAAGAGCCTCTCTGACTTGCCGAGCCTGATATCTGACTTCCTCAATGCTTTTTATCCTGCTTTCCCATCTGGTCTCAGCCCATGATTTCAAGGTGGTTTTCACATGTTTCAAGAGAACACCCCACCTATGGGTGGAGGCTGAGAAGAGCTTGAATAATTTTGCTAAATGCCCAAAGTAGCCAAGGGCATCTGGTGAGCTTTTTGCAGCATCAGCTACTACCAGATTTAAAGTGTGGGCACCACATGGGACCAAAAAAGCTCTTGAGTTTAGCTGAAGCAACCTTGCCTGAACACCTTTATTTTTTCCCTTCATGTTGGCCCCATTGTCATAGGACTGTCCTCTGCAGTCTTCAAAAGGAATGTTAAGCTCCTCTATCCGTTTTAGCATGAGAGTTGACAAATGATCTCCTGTTGATTCCTCTGCAACAAGAAAGCCCAGGAAATGCTCTTTAACTTGTGGTATGCCTTCTTGTGACACTATCCTGACTATGACAGAGAGCTGTTCCTTATGACTCGGATCAGGTGTGCAATCTAAAATGATGGAGAAATACTTTGATGTTTTGATATCTTCCACAATGCGTTTTATTATTCTTGAACTGATGGTGTCAATCAGTTCATTTTGGATTGTTTTTCCCAGATAATGTATGTGACTGCCAGCTCCACTTTCTACTCTACTGACATGCTGCTTCATCACTGGATCAAATTTGGCCATAAGCTCCACTTCTTTCAGAAAATTGCCATTGTCTGGTTTATTTAATGTGTCTGTGGACCCCCTGAAAGCCATGTTTCTTTCAGCTAAGGACTGAATTATTGCCACCAAACGATGTAGAACTTCACGCCACCTTTTTCTCTCAGCCTCAGCAAGTGCCATCTCTTGTTTATCTATTGTGAGTCCTTTCGCAAAACAGACCTCCAAGTCCTTCCATGTTGCCATGTGAGCATTATGCTCCTGGCTATCCTCATGGATAGGGATGGGTATCGTTTAGGTTTTATCCGATACCGGTGCCAAACCGGTACTTTTGAAACGGTGCCGGTGCTTAAATGGTGCTCAAACCGGTGCTTAAAGAATGGAGAACACAAAATTGGTCCAAAAACCTCTCATGTTCAGCTGTTTTTTGTAAAAAGATAACAATGTTAGCCTTTTCTGCAGCTATGGGGCATATATGGTATCACTCTTGGCTGGAAGCAGTGCTTAAACAATGGAAAAAACACAAACTTTGTCCAAAAACCTCTCATGTTTAGCTGTTTTCCACTTTTTCTTTGGTCATTTTAGCCTTTTTGGCAAGGGTGAAGGGAGTATCTGCCATCAAACAAGAGGACAGCCGCATGTAGCTATGATGATGTTTGCTAGTTCACCTTACATGCATTAATGTAATAACGTGGTTAGCCTACTCAAAGTAAATTACACACGAACAACATTAAACTACTCACGCAGAGAAGAACGGCTGCTGCTGCCGTCATCATTTCTGCTACACTGGCAGGGCTAGGGGCCAGGACTGTCCTCTTCGGGTTTTTGGGGGATATTGCTCCGGGTCCGATAACTGGCAACCCACCCGTAGTAGATGTGCACGGTGTGAGGTCTCGCAGCAAGCTATCAAGTACGGCGCATTTCTCGGCTTTAAAAAAACCCGCTATGCATCGCCAGGTGTTTCATCGGATTTGTTTACCTCCTTTGACAGTATCACAGTATCAGCTTAAAGCACTTGTTGCAGGCTGCTGAGTTTGCATATTTTGCTGTGAAGTACAGCCAGACTTTTGACCGCTTTGTCTTGGGCATTTTTAATCTGTAGCTCTGCTCTAACTGAACGTACATACCTGGCCCCGCCTACTATCCTCGGAAACGTAAAATGATTGGCTAGAATCTAAAGTGTATCACAGCTCAGGAAAAAAAAGCACCGAAATGTGCGCTGCTTTTCGGTCTGGTTACTACTAGAGAACCCTACTAATAGGGTTCCAACTCCCAGCAACAACAAAAATAAATAAATAAAAAATAGGGAACCACCCCTCACACTCCACCTTATGATGCTTAATCGACGTAATCAACCTTAATTTGATGAAGTGTGAAAAAAATGCACAGAAATCAATTATTTTTCAAGAAATATTAAATAGATTCAACATCTTTCTTCAACAAAATTGCAGACTGCACAGATGGTACCTTCCCAAAGTAAAAAGTACTATAGCTTACTAGGGTATATATATTAGACTTAATAGTCACTATATACAGTAATTGACTTCTATTCATTTTACATCAAATTAAAACTTTGGGTGTCAGATAATTATTTATTAAAAGCTCGACATTTTAAATGAGAATAAGAAAGAAAAGTATGTCTTTGTGCCCCCTTTTCCCTGTTCATGCCCTATCGGCCCCCCTGGCTAAACTTTGCTAGATCCGCCCCTGCACAGTTACCAGTTACCGGCGATCGTGGCTCAAGAGTTGGGAGTTCGCCTTGTAATCGCAAGGTTGCCGGTTCGAGCCCCGGCTTGGACAGTCTTGGTTGTTGTGTCCTTGGGCAAGACACTTCACCCGTTGCCTACTGGTGGTGGTCAGAGGGCCCGGTGGCGCCAGTGTCCGGCAGCCTCGCCTCTGTCAGTGCGCCCCAGGGTGGCTGTGGCTACAATGTAGCTTGCCATCACCAGTGTGTGAATGTGTGTGAATGGGTGGATGACTGGATATGTAAAGCGCTTTGGGGTCCTTAGGGACTAGTAAAGCGCTATATAAATACAGGCCATTTACCATTTACCTTTTCCCTGTTCATGCCCTATCGGCCCCCCTGGCTAAACTTTGCTAGATCCGCCCCTGCACAGTTACCAGCGTCAGCTACGTAGAAAAAGATCCTGGTGTAGAAAGTAATATTAAATAAATTCTAACAACAGCTTATCAAGCTTAAACGTGCTGCTGTTGTTCAGCCGCTGGTTTCCTCTTTCTGGTGCAAAGTGGGCCAAAAACAAAGACGAACTCGCGACAGAAAAGCCGATCAGCTGATCATTTAAGCAGTTTCACGATTGAAGTAGCAGCCGGAGAGCGAGAGGCAGTCGCTCGTTAAGATTAACGCAGGAATGCTTTACAAACATTCAGAGATGGACTTACACACTTGCTTTACTTCTCTCGGGATAACTTTGTCGGAGATGAAATGCCGGGTTGCTAGCGAAGCTCCACATGCTATCCAGACCACCGACAGGTCCCGCATGCCACAGCCGCTCTATCACGTGACCACACTGCTCCGCCGTGCTAACGTTCTGAGGTGAGTTACGGCGTGTTGCAAGTTTTGTGAGGTGCTTTCGTGATATTTAATGGATCGGATTACATTTTTTATTTTTCTCCGATATCCGATCCAGTAATTTAGGTCAGTATCGGACCGATACTGATACGTAATATCGGATCGGTCCATCTCTAGTTACTACCGTACCGGACACCGGTACCCATCCCTACTCATGGACCTTGAGCAAGTGGCTTGCATTTTTCCAGTCCTTCAGACCTTCCCTACTCAGTTTGTAATCTCTCTTGGAAAACATTTTGCAGCAGAAGCAGTGCAAGCTATCCTCTTTTTTCGAATACATAAGCCAGGTTCTTCTCACCTTTTCCCCATTGATTAAGAGTCTGTTAAAATAATCATGCTGACACCTTCGCCCGTCTTTCTGTTTCGGGAATGTGAAGTCACTATCAATTACAAATGGACCTCTGTGAACTAACTCTGTTCGTACCTTTTCAGTTAAAGCAGAAGGCCAGTCAGCAGGGTCTATTGGTGCAGCAGGAAGACCGCTTGATGCTGCTGCATCACTGCTGGGTTGTGCTGCTGAGGTGGAGGCAACAGGAACACCGCTTGATGCTGCTGCATCATGGCTGGGTTGTGCTGCTGATGCTGCAAAACTGGTGGGTTGTGCTGCTGAGGTGGAGGCAACAGGAAGACCGCTTGATGCTGCTGCATCATGGCTGGGTTGTGCTGCTGATGCTGCATCACTGGTGGGTTGTGCTGCTGAAGTGGAGGCAGCAGCGGTAGATGTGGTAGATGGCCCAGGGGTGGGATTTAGAAACTTCAACAGTGCATCTGAAGAGAGGAGTATGTGACACCACTGAGTATTAAAGTCTAATAATAAAAACATATGATTCCAGGAATAAAATGAAATGATATAATATAAATGAAAAACCAAAGAGATATATGTATGATGTTAACTGATATGCAAATTAGATTAGATTCAATTTATTGCCATCATTACAGTAAAATGCTGAATAGCAGAATGCAAAGTAACAGTATAATATCATATGAGAATGTTATGTTATGATTATCTTTGACCGAATCACAGCAGTGCTCATATTAAAAAACAGCATTCCCTCTCATGTGATATTGCTTAATTAACATTAATGATGTGCACTTTAACAACTAGACTTACAACTATAATATATACAGGGGTGGAAAAGTGACTATTACCTGCAGGGTAAACGTTAGCTAACCAGAAGGCAATAACAATGTAAACAAAAAAACACCTGCTTAAAAGATGAATACAAATGAGGAATGGTGGGAAAGGTGGGAGTACTGTAATTACTTAACGTTACATTATTATTTTCCATAACAATTTAGCCCCCTCCACAATATTAACTGACGTTAAAACAGTTAACTAGCTATTTATTGATTAGCAATTAGCGAATCATGTAACATTAGCTTAATGCTAAAAACTTAGGTTACTATCACATTCAGACAAATAATTTCATGTAGGCTAACGTTACCTACCTCTGTCTTTTTCTTGTTTCTCCTCCTCTTCTTTTCTCTTTTTTTTTCTTCCCTGGGCACCTGACAGTTTTGGCCTTTTTGACATCTTGTGTTGATTTTTTGATGTGGTGACGTCCAAAAGGAACCATGATACGGGAAGGGAGGGGGCGCACCGTGCGGGGAGGGGGCGGGGGGGGGGGGGGGGGTGTAATGTTGTAACAAATAGCTCCATGCCCTCCTGGGTTTTAATTGCACCTTAGAACACACATGCATCAACACTACAATGAGCGGGTGGAGGGAGGTTTGGAGTCTTCTCTCACCCCCGTTCTCTGCGGCCTGCTAGAGCGGGGGGGCTAGGAGGAGTTGGCCGTCCGACTGCGGTCTGGGGTGTGGGGCCTCCCTGCTGCTGCGGAGTCGGGGCGGTCTGCCTCTCCCCACCGCAGGGAAAAGGGTAACACCACCTGGGTCTGGGTGCAATCCCCCCCTCCAGGGGCAAGGGTACCTAGACCCGGTTCGTAGAGTACGCTTGGGGAGTGTGATCGTGTGTACAGCGTCTCTTTATGTCTGTCTCCACGTCGGTTGAGTGTGGAGTAAGTGCATATGAGAGCATGAAGGTGGGAATGGATGTTTGTGTCTGTGTGTGCCTGTATGTCTGTGTCTATATGTCAGGTTGGGTATCAGTCGCCACCTCTCTGGGGACATCTCAGGCCCTCCAAGGTTTGGAGGCCTATCTCCACCCACCACAACTTCCCCTGCCGGTGGCGGACTCCCTCAGGTGTCGGTGCGTTGGTGGTTCTTTGTGTCTGGGGGTGGGCGTCCGGGTACACACCGGCTCACTCCTTGGCGGCCGCTTATTGGGGCTCGCTCGGGCCACTTCGGAGGTGGGGTGCCCCCGGCCTCTCGGCCTGGTGTTTATCAGCGGCTTGTACATGCATGTACATGCAGTGCTGCCGTCTTCCGTTTCAGTCAGTTATTACGCTCTTTAATTCTACTACGTATCTCTGCGTCTTTCGGGCTTTTACAAAGCTTCAAAAAAAGAAAAAAATATATATTTTAGGGGTGCAACGATACACAAAATTCACAATTCGGTTCGATATTTTTTCGATAGAAAAAAATGTTCATGCCTTTTTAATTTGTCATTTATTAAAATTATAAATATATATTTTAACTCAAAAGTACAGTTTTTAAATTTAATGTTGCCGAAACAACAAAGTAATAAAAAAATAAATCTATCTGATCGAGAAATCACTCATCTTTGGAAAAGAGAGTTTATTACAGAGAAATGTCTCTTTCCAAAATAAAAGCTATACTATACGCTTCTTCTGGGCTATACTCTCAGCAGCATATTAAACATATCAGGTCCCCATAAGGAGAATCATGTGCTAATGACTCGGGTAAAGTTTGTAGTAGGGCTGGGCGATATGACCCAAAATTCATATCTCGATATTTTTTAGCTGGATGGCGATATAAGATATATATCTCGATATATTTTTTTAAAGCCATAAAGTAAGAACAAAAAGAGAGTTCTTAGTCAAAGCTGTGTCCCAGATGTCACACAGGCACTTTTATTAACATAGAGCAGATGTACATAAAATTTACTCAAAACTAAATTATGAGCATTTATTAAATAATAATGCTCCATAAATAAAAGAAAACAATGTTGTTTTTGTGCATAACAAAAAGCTCACAATTGTGCAGTCAAAATGTAAACTAAAAGACGCTGAGCACAATAACAAAGACAGATTTCACAGCTGCTCTGTTCCCAACTTGTACTGCGTGACTGACAGCCTGGAGTTTGAAATCCGCTTCGCAACCACGTCTCTTAACTAGAGATGGCACGATACCACTTTTTTATGTCCGATACCGATACCGATATCATAAATTTGGATATCTGCCGATACCGATATGAATCCGATATAGTGTTTTTTAATCAACAAAACTGTTTTTTAAAATATCTTGCTGCATTTTGCAAGTCTGCAAGTTCATACTCAAGTTTAAAACAACAACTACACTAAAGCTATTCTGTTATACCTGTATACAAAAAAAATATTTCATAGTTCAGCAATACTGATCAATCTAATAAACTTAGACCTACACCATCCTCCCTATTCTGGTATTTTAAAGAGTACTTAGCGTAAATATTAAGCAACCTAACTAATAGGGTTCCAACTCCCAGCAACAACAAAAATAAATAAATAAAAAATAGGGAACCACCCCTCACGCGCCACCTCATGATGCTTAATCGACGTAATCAACCTTAATTTGATGCAGTGTGAAAAAAAATGCACAGAAATCAATTATTTTTCAAGAAATATTAAATAGATTCAACATCTTTCTTCAACAAAATTGCAGACTGCACAGATGGTACCTTCCCAAAGGAAAAAGTACTATAGCTTACTAGGGTATATATATTAGACTTAATAGTCACTATATACAGTAATTGACTTCTATTCATTTTACATCAAATTAAAACTTTGTGTGTCAGATAATTATTTATTAAAAGCTAGACATTTTAAATGAGAATAAGAAAGAAAAGTATGTCTTTGTGCCCCCACGGGGCGATCGTGGCTCAAGAGTTGGGAGTTCGCCTTGTAATCGGAAGGTTGCCGGTTCGAGCCCCGGCTTGGACAGTCTTGGTTGTTGTGTCCTTGGGCAAGACACTTCACCCGTTGCCTACTGGTGGTGGTCAGAGGGCCCGGTGGCGCCAGTGTCCGGCAGCCTCGCCTCTGTCAGTGCGCCCCAGGGTGGCTGTGGCTACAATGTAGCTTGCCATCACCAGTGTGTGAATGTGTGTGAATGGGTGGATGACTGGATATGTAAAGCGCTTTGGGGTCCTTAGGGACTAGTAAAGCGCTATATAAATACAGGCCATTTACCATTTACCTTTTCCCAGTTAATGCCCTATCGGCCCCCCTGGCTAAACTTTGCTAGATCCGCCCCTGCACAGTTACCAGCGTCAGCTACGTAGAAAAAGATCCTGGTGTAGAAAGTAATATTAAATAAATTCTAACAACAGCTTATCAAGCTTAAACGTGCTGCTGTTGTTCAGCCGCTGGTTTCCTCTTTCTGGTGCAAAGTGGGCCAAAAACAAAGACGAACTCGCGACAGAAAAGCCGATCAGCTGATCATTTAAGCAGTTTCACGATTGAAGTAGCAGCCGGAGAGCGAGAGGCAGTCGCTCGTTAAGATTAACGCAGGAATGCTTTACAAACATTCAGAGATGGACTTACACACTTGCTTTACTTCTCTCGGGATAACTTTGTCGGAGATGAAATGCCGGGTTGCTAGCGAAGCTCCACATGCTATCCAGACCACCGACAGGTCCCGCATGCCACAGCCGCTCTATCACGTGACCACACTGCTCCGCCGTGCTAACGTTCTGAGGTGAGTTACGGCGTGTTGCAAGTTTTGTGAGGTGCTTTCGTGATATTTAATGGATCGGATTACATTTTTTATTTTTCTCCGATATCCGATCCAGTAATTTAGGTCAGTATCGGACCGATACCGATACGTAATATCGGATCGGTCCATCTCTAGTTACTACCGTACCGGACACCGGTACCCATCCCTACTCATGGACCTTGAGCAAGTGGCTTGCATTTTTCCAGTCCTTCAGACCTTCCCTACTCAGTTTGTAATCTCTCTTGGAAAACACTTGCAAACGCGCGTATGCACAAAATGCAACACAAAAACTCACGCGCGTGGTTTTATTCGCGTGTCAAACGCGCCAGACGCGCTACACTGACGCGAGTTTCACGCGTTTTGGCATTTTCGCGGGACCCGCAATCGCGTGTCATCGCACCTTTCCATTGACTTTACATGTAAACCTGACGCTCTATTCGCGTCCATCGCGTTCGGTGTGAACACACCGCAAGTCATACAGAACAGATATCAGAGCCTTAAACAGGCTGACTTCTGCTAAATGGGTCAAACTGGGCAGAAAGTAAACAAACACATAACATCCTTATAGAATATGATGTAACACTATAGATCAACTTAGCTCAGAATATATAAAGCATATAAACAATTACAGCAATATGATGCAACAAACACAGCAGTGCTACTAATCCAAAATACTCAAAGCTTCATAGAACTGAAACAAACATTTATTTTTAGCTCCATTCTGCTGCTGATACATACTTTAGGTTTCTGAATATTAAACTTGTTGCTGCCTTTCATAGTGTGTAACTTGAAGGCCCTGAGTACTTTCTCCCACACTGAAAACACTGGGATGATAACATTATTTGAACATTACCTAATAAGACTGATTTAGGACAGACAGTTATGTTAAACTTTCCTAGCAATCCTTCACAAACAGGGAACAGTCTGTCTATTCTCTCCATCTGTCAGCTGCTGCTGGCTCTTCCTCCTCCTCTTCCTCACACACTGCTGAGTTTGTCCTGGTGGATCATCAGGGGTGCAAAGCCTCACACATGATGTGCAGCAGTGGGTCCCTCAGTCTGTCCTCACTCTGGACACTTGCAGTTGTCACGCATGGAAATCAAATGTGTGATAAGCTGCAGGATTCAAACACAAGTGTAACTTATAAATACATGTTCATACTTTTATTCCACAATCGGAGAGAAAGAAACAGAGAGAGAGAGTGCAGGACAGACAGACAGGTGACAGTCTCAGGTGTATACACTGCTACAAAACAGCACCAGAGAAGGAGGATTTAGTGTTTGTGTTATTACGAAACAAGAAGAGTTCCCAGATGGTACAGTGGACACATGTGTGACTCCTGTGATTAAAGCATCTTTCTTTCAGCTTAACGAGTGAACCGTCAGCTCGTTCAAACAAACGTTAAAGTCCGTTTGGCTCAACACCACCAAGCAGAGGCAGCAATATAACATAGCTAACATTAACTGTAGAATATACAGTGGGGCAAAAAAGTATTTAGTCAGCCACCGATTGTGCAAGTTCCCCCACTTAAAATGATGACAGAGGTCAGTAATTTGCACCAGAGGTACACTTCAACTGTGAGAGACAGAATGTGAAAAAAAAATCCATGAATTCACATGGTAGGATTTGTAAAGAATTTATTCGTAAATCAGGGTGGCAAATAAGTATTTGGTCACCTCAAACATGGAAAATCTCTGGCTCCCACAGACCTGTAACGTCTTCTGTAAGACGCTTTTCTGTCCCCCACTCGTTACCTGTATGAATGGCACCTGTTCGAACTCATCATCTGTATAAAAGACACCTGTCCACAGCCTCAAACAGTCAGACTCCAAACTCCGCCATGGCCAAGACCAAAGAGCTCTCGAAGGACACCAGGAACAGGATTGTAGACCTGCACCAGACTGGGAAGAGTGAATCTACAATAGGCAAGCAGCTTGGTGTGAAAAAATCAACTGTGGGAGCAATCATCAGAAAATGGAAGACATACAAGACCACTGATAATCTCCCACGATCTGGGGCTCCACGCAAGATCTCATCCCGTGGGGTCAAAATGATCATGAGAACGGTGAGCAAAGATCCCAGAACCACACGGGGGACCTGGTGAATGACCTGCAGAGAGCTGGGACCAAAGTAACAAAGGTCACCATCAGTAACACACTAAAACGGCAGGGAATCAAATCCCGCAGTGCCAGACGTGTTCCGCTGCTGAAGCCAGTGCATGTCCAGGCCCGTCTGAAGTTTGCCAGAGAGCACATGGATGATACAGCAGAGGATTGGGAGAATGTCATGTGGTCAGATGAAACCAAAGTAGAACTTTTTGGTATAAACTCAACTCGTCGTGTTTGGAGGACGAAGAATACCGAGTTGCATCCCAAGAACACCATACCTACTGTGAAGCATGGGGGTGGAAACATCATGCTATGGGGCTGTTTTTCTGCCAAGGGGACAGGACGACTGATCCGTGTTAAGGACAGAATGAATGGGGCCATGTATCGTGAGATTTTGAGCCAAAACCTCCTTCCATCAGTGAGAACTTTGAAGATGAAACGAGGCTGGGTCTTCCAACATGACAATGATCCAAAACACACCGCCCGGGCAACAAAGGAGTGGCTCTGTAAGAAGCATTTGAAAGTCCTGGAGTGGCCTAGCCAGTCTCCAGACCTCAACCCCATAGAAAATCTGTGGCGGGAGTTGAAAGTCTGTGTTGCTTGGCAACAGCCCCAAAACATCACTGCTCTCGAGAAGATCTGCATGGAGGAATGGGCCAAAATACCAGCTACTGTGTGTGCAAACCTGGTAAAGACCTATAGTAAACGTTTGACCTCTGTTATTGCCAACAAAGGTTATGTTACAAAGTACTGAGTTGTATTTTTGTTATTGACCAAATACTTATTTGCCACCCTGATTTACGGATAAATTCTTTACAAATCCTACCATGTGAATTCATGGATTTTTTTGTGTATATATATATATATATATATATATATATATATATATATGTATGTGTATATATATATATATACATACATACACACATATATATACACATATATATATATATATATATATATACACATATATACACATATATACATACGTACGTACGTACGTACGTACGTATGTATGTATGCATGTATGTATGCATGCTACTGGAACAAGAAGGCATCGGTGGGCAAGAGACGAAAACAGGGCATTGTTGGAATGCTACTACGCAAGTAACCCTGGCGGAAGGGGCTACATGAATAGGATGAGGGACCTATGGATTCTTCGATACCCAACATCCACAATGACGGCGAAACAACTAGTAGCTCAGTGTTCCAACATTCGAAAGAAGGGACTGCCCTCACAGCTAGAGATTGACGAGGTACAACACAAATGCTACGGCAAGGAGGAGTCAGGACGCCAGGTCAGGGGGAAGATATCATCACCCGAGATTGGGTACATAGCCCCAAGTGCGATAGGAGAAGGATCGTTGAGTGCGAGAGGAACTGACCTGAAAAATAGGATCATGGCCAAGCTTGAAACCTGGATCCCCCGTAGCCGGTTACCAAGATTACGTGAAGTACCCTCAGAAGGTCTGCTAGATGATGTTAATGCAGCACTACGGGCAATACCTACAACCACGATTACCGACACTAACAAGCTCATCTACAATACGGCAACAGTGATCAGTGAGATGCTTGGCTACAAGTTGAACAGCGACAAGGGGCAGTACCCTCCATGGAGAAGGAGGCTAGAGGGCAAGATCAAAGTAGCACGGAGGGAGGTTAGCCAACTAACGGAGTTGCAGAAAGGTGCGACAAATAAGGTGCCTAAGAAATACAGCAAGCTGTCCATACCTGAGGCCTTAGAAACTGCCAAGCAAAGACTCACAGCCTTGGCCAGCCGCTTGAGGAAGTACACCAGAGAGATAGAAGGCAGGAGAATAAACCAGCTGTTCTCCACAGAACCAGCAAAGGTGTACTCTCAGTGGCAAGGGAACAATAAGAGAACAGCACCACCAAGGCTGGAGACGGAGCAATACTGGAAGAGCATATGGGAGAAGGATGCAACCCATAACGGCAATGCTCAGTGGCTAGAGGATCTGAGGGCAGACCACAGCGACCTCCCTGAACAGGGTCCAGTAACCATCACAGTGGCAGATATCCAAGAAAGGGTCTCCAGTATGAAGAGTTGGACAGCACCAGGGCCCGACATGGTTCACGCCTACTGGCTGAAGAAGCTGACTGCACTCCACGAGCGTCTGGCAGCACAAATGAACCAGCTGCTAGTTAACGAGAGACACCCGGAATGGCTAACTGAAGGCCGGACGGTCCTGATCCCCAAGGACCCCAAGAAGGGACCGGTCCCCTCCAACTACCGACCAATAACCTGCCTCAGTACTACATGGAAGCTCCTGTCAGGCATCATATCGGCTAAGATGAACAGGCACATGGGTCAATACATGAGCGGGACACAGAAAGGAATTGGCAAGAATACCAGAGGCGCAAAACACCAGCTACTGGTAGACAGAACAATCAGCCGAGACTGCAAGACCAGACTGACCAACCTGTGCACTGCCTGGATTGATTACAAGAAGGCCTATGACTCAATGCCCCACAGCTGGATACTGGAATGCCTAGAATTGTACAAGATCAATGGGACCCTAAGAGCCTTCATCAGGAACTCAATGGGGATGTGGCGTACAACACTAGAGGCCAACTCCAAGCCCATAGCACAAGTTACCATCAAGTGCGGGATCTACCAAGGAGATGCTCTGTCCCCACTGCTGTTCTGCATAGGCCTGAACCCCCTCAGTGAGATCATTAACAAGACTGGCTACGGATACCGACTACGGAACGGAGCAGTTGTCAGCCACCTCCTGTACATGGATGACATCAAGCTGTATGCCAAGAGTGAACGAGACATCGATTCATTGATCCACACTACCAGGCTATACAGCAATGACATTGGAATGTCGTTCGGACTGGAGAAGTGTAGTCGGATGGTAACAAAGAGAGGGAAGGTAGTCAGAACTGAGGGGATTGAACTACCAGAAGGCAACATTGCAGACATAGAGGACAGTTACAAGTACCTGGGGATCCCGCAGGCGAATGGGAACCATGAAGAGGCCGCTAGAAAAGCTGCAACCACCAAGTACCTGCAGAGGGTCAGGCAAGTCCTGAGGAGTCAGCTGAATGGTAAGAACAAGATCCGGGCCATCAACACGTACGCCCTGCCCGTGATCAGGTACCCTGCTGGGGTAATAGGCTGGCCAAAGGAGGAGATAGAAGCCACTGACATAAAGACAAGAAAGCTCCTTACCATGCATGGAGGGTTTCACCCCAAATCCAGCACCCTGAGGCTGTACGCTAAGCGGAAGGAAGGGGGCCGGGGACTGGTGAGTGTCAGCACCACAGTCCAGGATGAGACGACGAACATCCAAGAATACATTGGGAAGATGGCCCCAACTGACCGAGTGCTCAGTGAATACCTCAGGCAGCAGAAACCCAAGAAAGAGGAGGGAGACGAGGAACCATCATGGAAGGACAGGCCCCTGCACGGTATGTACCACCGGCAGATAGAGGAGGTGGCTGATATCCAGAAATCCTACCAGTGGCTGGACAAAGCTGGACTGAAAGACAGCACAGAAGCACTAATCATGGCAGCACAAGAACAAGCTCTGAGCACAAGATCCATAGAGGCTGGGGTCTATCACACCAGGCAAGACCCCAGGTGCAGGCTGTGTAAAGATGCCCCAGAGACAATCCAGCACATAACAGCAGGGTGCAAGATGCTAGCAGGCAAGGCATACATGGAACGCCATAACCAAGTGGCCGGCATAGTGTACAGGAACATCTGTGCCGAGTATAACCTGGAAGTCCCGAGGTCAAAATGGGAGATGCCCCCAAGGGTGGTGGAGAATGACCGAGCTAAGATCCTGTGGGACTTCCAGATACAGACGGACAAAATGGTGGTGGCTAACCAACCGGACATAGTGGTGGTAGACAAACAGAAGAAGACGGCCGTAGTGATCGATGTAGCGGTTCCGAATGACAGCAATATCAGGAAGAAGGAACACGAGAAGCTGGAGAAATACCAAGGGCTCAGAGAAGAGCTCGAGAGGATGTGGAGGGTGAAGGTAACAGTGGTCCCCGTGGTAATCGGAGCACTAGGTGCGGTGACTCCCAAGCTAGGCGAGTGGCTCCAGCAGATCCCGGGAACAACATCGGAGATCTCTGTCCAGAAGAGCGCAGTCCTGGGAACAGCTAAGATACTGCGCATATATATATATATATATATATATATATATATATATATATATATGATTCTTGCCTCTACACATCCTGAGGCCGAGTCAGCAGGGAATTTGCACATTAACAGTGCAGTGGATCCTGCTTGTGCCGTGATATTCAGGACTGCAAACCGAGCAGGTTCACTGACTTTCAGCTTGTTGTGTTTGTGGATATATGACTGACTTTAATTATTCACAAAATCCTCACATTCTCTGTAAGATTAAAGTCAACTATTGTACGGCGTATATTTTGAAGTAAAGGCTTTAAAACCAAGTTAGTACAAACATCGCTAATGTCACATAACTTTCCCAACATGTGGCCAACAGTGATGTTTTAATGTTCTTCATTATAAAAACATTTGCGCATAAATAAGTGACATAATATTCAGTACTTACTTCTGAAAGTTTACTCTTCATCCGCTCCGCTTCCGCCGTTTTTTTTTCCCGGCAAAATTGTCCACACCACTGCCGCGCTATGAAGTCTGGGATATGTTGGGCCATGAAGGCTACACCGACCCATCCTTAAAATTCAGGGAAATTAAGGACGCATTTTAGGGCTGCATTTCGAGCAGCCTTTGAATTGGGACAGTCTTTGTCGTGTCGCTGTGACGTAATCGGCCTTAAAATGCGGCCTTTAAGGCTGCAGACCCCAAATCCGGTCATTGGTACTTCCTGGCTTGTGTAGTTACTAGGTAACAAAAGCTCAACACTGCCCCTAGCGTCCTGGAGCACTTCCGTTGTGTTTTGGAATTTGCATGTGTTTTGGAGTTTGCAAGTGTTTTGGAGTTTGCGTGTGTTTTGGAGTTTGTACGTGCTTTGTCTCTAGGGGCCACCGTACATACTTCACATGAAGACCAAAATAGTTCCAAAGTCCAGATCTGAATGAGGGTGGGGGAGGTTCAATTTGCCATGTTGCAACCAGCTTAGCTACTGTCTTGCTAGCTTGTGCTGCGCTCAGTGGATCTGCGCTCGACAGTGGAGCCTAGGCGGAGTAGTCGAATGCAGATCCACTGAGCTCTCAACACAGACAGCATCATCAGAAGAAAAGTTGATAAAATAAATTAAAATTTTGTATTGTTTGATACATATGCGTACCGAACCGAAAGCACTGTATCAAACGGTTCAATATCGATATCGATCGATACTTTTTTTTTTTTTTTTACAACAGGAGTAACAGGAGCAGAAGAGTCTGGAACAGCAGAGAAACAATTTCAGCCATTTGGACTCAGCTCAGCCACTACAGAGGAAAAATGTCTTCAACACAAAAGGTGAGAAAAACATCACAGACAACACAACACTGTTATTGAAACTGTGTGTTCAGCTGCTTGGTTTTTAAAAACCCGTTAACAGCAGCTTTATCTTTTCTATCCTGGGCTCATCCATACAGGGAGTGCAGAATTATTAGGCAAGTTGTATTTTTGAGGAATAATTTTACTATTGAACAACAACCATGTTCTCAATGAACCCAAAAAACACATTAATATCAAACCTGAATGTTTTTGGAAGTAGTTTTTAGTTTGCTTTTAGTTTTAGCTATTTTAGGGGGATATCTGTGTGTGCAGGTGACTATTACTGTGCATAATTATTAGGCAACTTAACAAAAAACAAATATATACCCATTTCAATTATTTATTTTTTACCAGTAAAAGCAATATAACATCTCCACATTCACAAATATACATTTCTGACATTCAAAAACAAAACAAAAACAAATCAGCGACCAACATAGCCACCTTTCTTTGCAAGGACACTCAAAAGCCTGCCATCCATGGATTCTGTCAGTGTTTTGATCTGTTCACCATCAACATTGCGTGCAGCAGCAACCACAGCCTCCCAGACACTGTTCAGAGAGGTGTACTGTTTTCCCTCCTTGTAAATCTCACATTTGATGATGGACCACAGGTTCTCAATGGGGTTCAGATCAGGTGAACAAGGAGGCCATGTCATTAGTTTTGGTTACATCATTGTAATGTGATACTATCACCAGAAGGTGGTGGTAACACACCAGCAATGTGTTTGTTGACATGTTTGATTCCACTGACGGAGGGAGTTTCAGTTTGTTCCACGACTGCATTTCACTCACTGCCTCTGTCACTGCAGGACCAACATGGAGCAAGAAGTCAGCACTCTCAGGAGGCTGACAAACCTCACAGAAGAAAGGGAGAGAAAACGTACAGCTGTGAGTTGTGTGGAAAGTCTTTTACCCAGGCTGGAGCCTTAAAAAGACACCAACTCATCCACAGTGGAGTTAAAGCATACAGCTGTGACATGTGTGGAAAGTCTTTTACCCTGGCTGAAACCTTAAAAAGACACCAACTCATCCACAGTGGATTTAAACCTTACAGCTGTGAGTTGTGTGGAAAGTCTTTTACCCATGCTCAAAGCTTAAAAAGACACCAACTCATGCACAGTGGATTTAAACCTTACAACTGTGAGTTGTGTGGAAAGTCTTTTGCCTGGGCTCAAAGCTTAAAAAGACACCAACTCATGCACAGTGGATTTAAACCTTACAGCTGTGACTTGTGTGGAAAGTCTTTTATTCAGGCTGGAGGCTTAAAAACACACCAACTCATCCACAGTGGAGTTAAAGCATACAGCTGTGACTTGTGTGGAAAGTCTTTTACCCTGGCTGGAGCCTTAAAAAAACACCAACTCATCCACAGTGTAGTTAAACCTTACAGCTGTGACTTGTGTGGAAAGTGGTTTACCCAGGCAGAGAACTTAAAAACACACCAACTCATCCACAGTGGAGTTAAATCTTACAGCTGTGACTTGTGTGGAAAGTCTTTTACCCTGGCTAAAGACTTAAAAAGACACCAACTCATCCACAGTGGAGTTAAATCTTACAGCTGTGACTTGTGTGAAAAGTCTTTTACCCGGGCTGGAGACTTAAAAAGACACCAACTCATCCACAGTGGAGTTAAACCTTACAGCTGTGACTTGTGTGGAAAGTCTTTTACCTGGGCTGGAAACTTAAAAACACACAGAATCATCCACAGTGGAGTTAAACCTTACAGCTGTGACTTGTGTGGAAAGTGGTTTACCCTGGCAGAAAACTTAAAAACACACAAACTCATTCACAGTGGATTTAAACCTTACAACTGTGACTTGTGTGGAAAATCTTTTACTCAGGCTGGAGGCTTAAAAACACACCAACTCATCCACAGTGGAGTTAAACCTTACAACTGTGACTTGTGTGGAAAATCTTTTACTCAGGCTGGAGACTTAAAAAGACACCAACTCATCCACAGTGGAGTTAAAGCGTACAGCTGTGGGTTGTGTGGAAAGTCTTTTGCCCGGGCTGGAGCCTTAAAAAAACACCAACTCATCCACAGTGTAGTTTAAGCACACTACTGTGACTTGTGTGGTAAAGCTTTTGCTCAAAGTCGAAACTTACAGAAGCATCTAGTTACCCACTCTGGAATTAAGGCGTACAGCTGCGATTTTTGTGGAAAAAGGTTCAGTGACAAACAGTACCGAAATATTCACCTACGGATTTACACTGGAAATTATGTTTCCTGCTGTGATCAGTGTGGGAAACTGTTTACAACAGATGCACAGTTACAACGACACATGTTTAGCCACTCTGAGGAGAGACCTTACAAAAGTGAACTGTGTGAGAAGACTTTTAAAGTTCCACATCACCTGAAAAAAACACCAACAGATCCACACCAGAAATTAACTCTACAAGTGCAGTTACTGTGAGGATGTATTGATTTTTTTATCTTGTAATTTTAACCTGATTGTTTGGAACAAGTCTAATCAGTAAACTTATGGAGTTATACTGAATGAACAGTTTGGAAAAATGAAGAGTCATTTTCGCTCGGTAAGCTGAGTGTTATAATGTAAACAGTAAAACGTAGTTGGACATTGGCAGAGATCACTTACGCTGTCATTGTTTAGAAGCAGAGCAACACAGATGGATCCAGTTCTCAACCCTGTCGTCACTGTGGTGGTGGGAAAACGTTTCTCTGTGACCTTTGTGGAAAAACCTCCAATCATCAACGGGACCTTAAACCGCATCAACGTAGACACACTGGAGACAAAATGAACTACTGCAAAGAATGTGGGAGAGGCTTCCACACACCAAGTACATTAAAAATACATGAACTCTTCCACAGTGGGGTTAAAAAGCACATCTGTGACTAGTGTGGGTCATCCTTCACCACTGCACGTGAGCTTAACGAACAAGAATGAGCAAATCCACACAGGAGAGACACCATACAAGTGCAGACACTGTGACAAAAACTTCTCACAATCAGGTCATCGTAACAAACATGATTGTACACACATGGAAGCGAACTTCAGCTCTGACCAGTGTGACAAGAGCTTCAGGAATCTCAGTTCATACTCCAAACACAAACGATTCCACGCTGTAAATAAACTGTTTCACTGTTACCAATGTGCAAAAACATTCACTTCATTATCTGCTCTGTGCAAACATCAGCCTGATCATGTAGGACTGAAATCACTGGATCACAATGAATCTGAAGAGAGAGAAAGATCCTCTTCTGGCTTCAGGGTTGGACTTAAAAACCTTGAGATCAGGCTCCACAGAGTTCAGATGGAATCTCATGTAAAGAGTGTCAGCTGATGTCACATTTGGATCTGATGAGGTAGCTCTGATTTCTGGACCTGCAGTGAATAATCCTGAATGTTACATTTAGGAAGCTGCATGTATAGATATGTACATCTATACATGCAGCTTCTCTGTCACTGTCACTACATGCAGGGCGATCAAAATTACTGATATAGATATATATCAATTTCTTTCATTTGAACTTTCTTAGTTTTTCCAAAATTAACTTCTTTTTTTTAAATCTATTCATTTCAAAGAAATGTTAAACGTTAAAAACGGCAGCACACATAAGGACCCTTTAAATAATTCAAATTCTATTAAACATCTATTTTTGGCTCCTCCTTTCACTTTAGTGTATTTACTGTATCGTTGAAGTCCACATGTTGTTTTAATGAAATCATTTTGATCCACATGTTCTGCAGCTGTTTTCTTGTTGATTTGAAGTTTGCATTATGAAATCCTGATAATGTTAAAGCGTTAGTTATATTTGATGAACTCTGTGTAAAGTTTGTCTTATTAAACAGTTTGGTGTGAAAAATAAAGAAATGGTCTCAGAACAAGAAGTTTGAGCCCTGATTTCATATTCAAACTAGAGGGAGTGCAGAATTATTAGGCAAGTTGTATTTTTGAGGAATAATTTTATTATTGAACAACAACCATGTTCTCAATGAACCCAAAAAACTCATTAATGGTAAATGGCCTGTATTTATATAGCGCTTTACTAGTCCCTAAGGACCCCAAAGCGCTTTACATATCCAGTCATCCACCCATTCACACACACATTCACACACTAATATCAAAGCTGAATGTTCGTGGAAGTAGTTTTTAGTTTGTTTTTAGTTTTAGCTATTTTAGGGGGATATCTGTGTGTGCAGGTGACTATTACTGTGCACAATTATTAGGCAACTTAACAAAAAACAAATATATACCCATTTCAATTATTTATTTTTACCAGTGAAAGCAATATAACATCTCCACATTCACAAATATACATTTCTGACATTCAAAAACAAATCAGCGACCAATATAGCCACCTTTCTTTGCAAGGACACTCAAAAGCCTGCCATCCATGGATTCTGTCGGTGTTTTGATCTGTTCACCATCAACATTGCGTGCAGCAGCAACCACAGCCTCCCAGACACTGTTCAGAGAGGTGCACTGTTTTCCCTCCTTGTAAATCTCACATTTGATGATGGACCACAGGTTCTCAATGGGGTTCAGATCAGGTGAACAAGGAGGCCATGTCATTAGTTTTTCTTCTTTTATACCCTTTCTTGCCAGCCACGCTGTGAAGTACTTGGACGCGTGTGATGGAGCATTGTCCTGCATGAAAATCATGTTTTTCTTCAAGGATGCAGACTTCTTCCTGTACCACTGCTCAAGGCTGGACTGGGACAAAAAATCAGCCCGGGCATTTTGACTAGAGAACGGCCGACCAGGATAAAAATTGAAAATGTGACGTCATTCAGGGGTAAAACCGCAAAGGATTCTGGGAACTTGTGGCAAGAGGTGCTAGCGCACGCAGGCTTTCAATTGAGCTCAGTTACACAGCAATAAAAAAATGGCAAGAAGCTGTTGTAACTGCAATAGCCGGTCGCATGACAGCCACGGAAAGCCGACGGGTAAAGAGATCCTTTTTTTTTTTTTTTTATCGGATTACGTCGTTGAAGATAAATTTTTTAAGCCATGTTTCTGAAGTAAGAGCTGATGGTCTGGATATACCAAATATAACGTCTCAGAACACTCCAGCTCACATGTTAGTCTGCTCCATTCCCACAAAGGTCAGTTTTGTAGTAGTTAATACGTCATTTTTCTTAACATAATTGGTGATATAGGTTACAAGCAAGTCTGGCGCTGAACAGAAATTGTCGCGCTATGCTCCTTTGTTTATTGTGCATAAATAGTGAATTGTCCTGACACAATATTGCGTTTCGCTTCTGTTATTACCATGGTACACTGACAAAAACATATTCTTTTATTCACAGGATAAAACAGTTGTTTTGTATCACTAATTGTCCAGTGCGATTACAGCATACAGTATTATTGTCACTGCTACATTTCTGTGATGCTACCAGAAATTATTTCCACTACTAATTAATTACCGTTGAGCTCAAAGGTTATATTAATAAACTGTTAACGAATGTGTATTTATGAAGACGATTTGTGAGACTGGTAAACTTTGTTCGTACGATGGTCTTTCGTTCTACACGGTGCGTTTCAAGGTCCTGTACCCATCCGTCGGTAAACTGGTCCTGGGCTTGTTGCAGTGACCTGAAGTTACTAAACTTCATGAGTGTATGCACTCACTCCAAGAAGCGTATAATTATAAATATGAGCGTGGTGAAAGTTGGGCAGCACGCTAATGTATTTTGTCCACTCTGTGTGCTCGTAAGGGTCTGACCCTTTCACTCCTTTGATTTTTTCCTCGTATCTTTTCTTTGACTTTTCGTCGAGTATGTTTTTGTACGGACCGGCATTGTTCTCCTTCGTTTTGTACATTCCTTTTTTGTGCGGCAAAGAAAAAACAAGAAGGTATTGGAACCGGAGAATGAACGTTTTGCGGTGCTGCAAATGCTTGCATTTGATGCAGTACTTGGATTGTTATGCCACGAGTTCCCGGCATGCAATGCGCGAAAATCACGTGATTGCTAAACAAGGGGGAGGGTGCATCCAGCCTCCTCGGTTGTAATTGGTCCAGCCCAGAGTCGATCATGACCAATTGGCCAATCCAACACCTTTCATTATATATACCCTTCCTAAAAAAAAAAAAAAAAAATCCATCGGCCCATAAAAACAAAAAATCGCCAGCGGCCCACCGGGCAAATGCCCGGTATGCCCGATGGCCAGTCCAGCTATGCCACTGCTTGAAGAAGGTGTCTTCCAGAAACTGGCAGTAGGACTGGGAGTTGAGCTTGACTCCATCCTCAACCCGAAAAGGCCCCACAAGCTCATCTTTGATGATACCAGCCCAAACCAGTACTCCACCTCCACCTTGCTGGCGTCTGAGTCGGACTGGAGCTCACTGCCCTTTACCAATCCAGCCACGGGCCCATCCATCTGGCCCATCAAGACTCACTCTCATTTCATCAGTCCATAAAACCTTAGAAAAACCAGTCTTGAGATATTTCTTGGCCCAGTCTTGACGTTTCAGCTTGTGTGTCTTGTTCAGTGGTGGTCGTCTTTCAGCCTTTCTTACCTTGGCCATGTCTCTGAGTATTGCACACCTTGTGCTCTTGGGCACTCCAGTGATGTTGCAGCTCTGAAATATGGCCAAACTGGTGGCAAGTGGCATCTTGGCAGCTGCACGCTTGACTTTTCTCAGTTCATGGGCAGTTATTTTGCGCCTTGGTTTTTCCACACGCTTCTTGCGACCCTGTTGACTATTTTGAATGAAACGCTTGATTGCTCGATGATCACGCTTCAGAAGCTTTGCAATTTTGAGACTGCTGCATCCCTCTGCAAGATATCTCACTATTTTTGACTTTTCTGAGCCTGTCAAGTCCTTCTTTTGACCCATTTTGCCAAAGGAAAGGACGTTGCCTAATAATTATGCACACCTGATATAGGGTGTTGATGTCATTAGACCACACCCCTTCTCATTACAGAGATGCACATCACCTAATATGCTTAATTGGTAGTAGGCTTTCGAGCCTATACAGCTTGGAGTAAGACAACATGCATGAAGAGGATGATGTGGACAAAATACTCATTTGCCTAATAATTCTGCACTCCCTGTAATTTAACTGTTTTCGGTGGTACATGTGGAGGTTTATCAGGGAGGAGACTTGGCTGTTCTCCACTCACACTGGCTGAAATGGTGAAAATGCTGTTATCATAGGATGAAATGAGGATTTGTTCCTCATTAACGAGTTGGGGGCACAAAAAATACTTTTCTTTCTTATTCTCATTTAAAATATCTAGCTTTTATTAAATAATTATCTGAATCTTGCGAACAAAGTTTTTATCTGACGTAAAATGTATAGAAATCATACATATACCAACAAGACAGTGTACATCACTGTCACAACAGCATTTGTTTTCATTCAAAGGCTTTTTGGCTTTAATACCTGGTGGGCCGGTCTCTAGTCAAAATGCCCAATTTTTTTTGTCCCAGTCCAGCAGTGTCACCATGCCAGCTGACTGTATGTCATCATCAGCTAGTGTTGTTCTTTATACATCAATATTACCAAAGTTTACCATAAGGCAGCATAGAAAGTATTTACTTGCTTTCAGGTTTTATTCAAATGTTAGTCTTTTCAGTTGTTTCTCCACTTTTTTCCTGTTTTAAAAATCAAACAGCAGTTTGTAATAAGATTATCTTCTTTTTTTAACAGGCAGATAAAGTTTTGCATTGGCATTGGCTAATTTGCCAATTGTATGTTAAATATTCAAAAATGTTTTTGCTCAAAACATATGTGCACTATATGTCAGTAAAAATACTATGCAAATATTGCTGTCCTTGAATGCTGAGTAAACACTGACAAAGCACTGATTGTGTCTCTTGTACTTTATCAACGCAGTGTCTAAAAACTTTGCACCGTAGTGGTTAAAATCTCATTCTAATAAGAGTTAAAAGCGCATTCGGTTATTAGGTTTACAGGGTTACTGAATTATGGTTAATGGTTGGTAGAATTTTTTTTTAACATTATCTGCCAATTACATCTGCCACCCTTCTCCAAATCTGTGCCCCTACCTGGCCCCCCCAACAAAAATTTTCTAGACACACACACACCACTGCTTGGTGGGTATGCAAGTGAAGAGAGAGACTACATCAAAGGACACAATGGTTTCATCTGGATCCAAGGTAAGTAAAAACGGCAAAAACGAAACAACCAGGTCGCTGGACACACCGCTCCTGTGTCAGCGGAGAGCAGGCACACTTTGCTCCCTCTCCCCCACTCTTATGTTTCGGTGTTGCACTGACACTTTGGGGGTTGTTAAGTTGTTTACATATTAATTATATACATTTTTTTGTTTTTGTTGTTGAGAATTTTAATTGTAATTTTTGTATTATAGTTTATAAATAGTATTTGTTTTAATTTGTGTACTGGTTTGCGTGCACTTAAGATTTAAAAAAAAAAAAAAAAAAAGATCGCCACCAGGGCAGACCCGATGGCATTTTCATGCTTCGCAGCATCATTTATTCTTACAATAATCACACGGTTGCTGTAACAGTACATTCAACGGCTTCAGCTCTCCCGCTGGCAGCCGTACACATCACCACCACCAACCCTGCAGCGGCATCGCAGAACACACCCTGCCACATACCCCCCTCGCCCGCTTCACCTCACCTCGCGAGCAGGCGAGGGAATTGGCCCGGACCATCGGCGCCCCATGCCCTAGCCCAGCGACGGGGAAGTGTCCACTCTGGCGGTCGCCCGCGCCTCCAGCGGAAGCCCCGGAGCTGGCCTGATGGCCACCCATATGGCAAGCAGCGGTGGCGCAGTAGGCGTGGAAGTGAGCTGGGGTTCACAGGTAGCTGGGCAGACGGCCGGCACGCAGGACTGTGCAGCCTGCGTGCCGAAGTGGACAGCATGCACCCCCGCGCACCTCGACCTCCGTCTCCAGCTTGGCAGGCGCGCCAGCCTCCGGCTCACCCCAAGCCGTGCGCTGTCCACCCTTACAGTGATCACACGGTTGCTGTAACAGTAGCCTACATTCAACGGCTGCAACCCTCCTGCTGCCAGCTGTACACATCAACACCAAAAACAACAACAGCACAAGCAGCGCACAGGTTTTAAGCCGGCGAGGCATCATTGTAGATGCCGTGAAGGTGAGTCCATCTCATCTGCAGTGGCATCGCAGACCACGAGCCGCAACAATAATAAAAAAAAATTATTTAATTATGAATAAATAATTTCTCCTAATTATGTCCTGGGTTTTAACTAATTAATTATACCAAAGGAAACATCACACAAACACTTAAGGTCATGAAAATTAATTGCGATTTAGCAATTCAATGAGGCATCCACCTTATTTATTGAAAAGTATCGTATCAGTATTGGTATCGGCGATACTGGCCCGAATTTACTTGGTATCGGATCGATACCAAAATATGCAGTATCGCACACCACTAGTGTTTGGGAGTTCCCTTTCAGTCGATTCACTCGGTACAACACATAAGCATGGGATATCACGCCCTCGTGTGTCCTGGCTGAAGAAACCTTTAATCACGCCTTTAAGGCAGATGACGTGTGATGACACGCGCACGGCCCTGCCTGCACATATAGCCGCTGTCATCACAGTCATCCCTCAGTTCGATAGCCGCTCTTCACCAAGCCAAACTGCTCAGTGGGGCCACCTTGTGTTGTACCTCGTTCCTCTCCTTCAGGGAACAGAAGTTATAGACATAACTATTCGTTCCCTTTCAGTCGATTCACTCGGTACAACACATAAGTATGGGACATATATACACGCCCCACAGAGCAGCCACCAAACCGGAATCGGACCACCACATCCTTAGTGAGTGGTAGACCCAGCAGAAAGGACAGCATGAGCCACCGAAGGGGCTGTAGCATCCAACCGATAAAACTGCACAAAAGTGTGCGTTGATGCCCAACTAGCTGCCGCACAAATATCAGCTACAGGCACCTCTTTAAAAAGAGCCCATGAGGTTGCCATCCCCCTGGTGGAATGAGCTCTGACCCCGTGGGGCAAAGCAAGACCACCGGTGCTGTATGCCAGTGAGATAGCTTCTATAATCCAGTGGGACAGCCTCCGTTTGGACAGAGCTCTACCTCTATTTGGATCAGCGAAGCAGACAAACAGCTGGTCACATAAACGCACATTCTGAGTGCGCTCAATGTAGGTGCGTAGCACACGCACTGGACAAAGAGAATGCATCCTCCTCTGCTCCTCAGATGCAAAAGGAGGGGAGCAAAAGCTCAGCAACTCAAACTCCATTGAGCTAGAAGATGCAGGCATGATCTTGGGAAAATAGGCAGCATTTGGATGCAATACGACCTTGTGGCCATCAGAAGAGAACTGTGTGCACGAGGGATGCACAGAGAGCGCATGAAGGTCACCCACTCGCTTTGCCGAAGCCAAAGCGAGAAGTAATGCAGTCTTATATGAAAGAAATTTAATATCCACAGACTCAATGGGTTCAAACGGGGGGCTACAAAGGGCCTCCAGCACCAAAGACAAGTCCCAAGCAGGCACACTGGACTTAAGCACGGGCCTCAGCCGGCGAACTCCTTTCAGAAAGCGTATGGCGAGGGGATGTGCACCTAGTGTCACCCCGTCAGAACCAATATGACAAGCAGATATACAGTGGGGCAAAAAAGTATTTAGTCAACCACCGATTGTGCAAGTTCCCCCACTTAAAATGATGACAGAGGTCAGTAATTTGCACCAGAGGTACACTTCAACTGTGAGAGACAGAATGTGAAAAAAAAAATCCATGAATTCACATGGTAGGATTTGTAAAGAATTTATTCGTAAATTAGGGTGGAAAATAAGTATTTGGTCACCTCAAACATGGAAAATCTCTGGCTCTCACAGACCTGTAACGTCTTCTGTAAGACGCTTTTCTGTCCCTCACTCGTTACCTGTATGAATGGCACCTGTTTGAACTCATCATCTCTATAAAAGACACCTGTCCACAGCCTCAAACAGTCAGACTCCAAACTCCGCCATGGCCAAGACCAAAGAGCTTTCGAAGGACACCAGGAAAAGTATTGTAGACCTGCACCAGACTGGGAAGAGTGAATCTACAATAGGCAAGCAGCTTGGTGTGAAAAAATCAACTGTGGGAGCAATCATCAGAAAATGGAAGACATACAAGACCACTGATAATCTCCCACGATCTGGGGCTCCACGCAAGATCTCATCCCGTGGGGTCAAAATGATCATGAGAACGGTGAGCAAAGATCCCAGAACCACACGGGGGGACCTGGTGAATGACCTGCAGAGAGCTGGGACCAAAGTAACAAAGGTCACCATCAGTAACACACTACAACGGCAGGGAATCAAATCCCGCAGTGCCAGATGTGTTCCGCTGCTGAAGCCAGTGCATGTCCAGGCCCGTCTGAAGTTTGCCAGAGAGCACATGGATGATACAGCAGAGGATTGGGAGAATGTCATGTGGTCAGATGAAACCAAAGTAGAACTTTTTGGTATAAACTCAACTCGTCGTGTTTGGAGGACGAAGAATACCGAGTTGCATCCCAAGAACACCATACCTACTGTGAAGCATGGGGGTGGAAACATCATGCTATGGGGCTGTTTTTCTGCCAAGGGGACAGGACGACTGATCCGTGTTAAGGACAGAATGAATGGGGCCATGTATCGTGAGATTTTGAGCCAAAACCTCCTTCCATCAGTGAGAACTTTGAAGATGAAACGCGGCTGGGTCTTCCAACATGACAATGATCCAAAACACACCGCCCGGGCAACAAAGGAGTGGCTCCGTAAGAAGCATTTGAAAGTCCTGGAGTGGCCTAGCCAGTCTCCAGACCTCAACCCCATAGAAAATCTGTGGCAGGAGTTGAAAGTCCGTGTTGCTCGGTGACAGCCCCAAAACATCACTGCTCTCGAGAAGATCTGCATGGAGGAATGGGCCAAAATACCAGCTACTGTGTGTGCAAACCTGGTAAAGACCTATAGTAAACGTTTGACCTCTGTTATTGCCAACAAAGGTTATGTTACAAAGTATTGAGTTGTATTTTTGTTATTGACCAAATACTTATTTTCAACCCTGATTTACGAATAAATTCTTTACAAATCCTATCATGTGAATTCATGGATTTTTTTTCACATTCTGTCTCTCACAGTTGAAGTGTACCTCTGGTGCAAATTACTGACCTCTGTCATCATTTTAGGTGGGGGAACTTGCACAATCGGTGGCTGACTAAATACTATTTTGCCCCACTGTAAATGTGTTAAAGTATAACATGTTTATTAAATTACTATTTCTGTTTTTCTTTTAATTAAGTAGATGTCATGTAAGAACTTTAATAAGTTGCTCTTGTTTATGATCATCATTTAGATTTATGTTTCACAAAAACCATTCAGTCTGTATGTCGTGTTGCATGAGTAAGACAACAAATCAACAAGAAACACACTCAGGGAGTGTGTGAGTTATCTGATATCAAATAAAATTTCCATCTGTGCACAAATGTTTTTAAAGAGTGATTTAAAAACATTTAAATTTAATGTCTCTTTTCATTCATTTCTGTCTCTCTCTCTCTCTCTTGTGATTGTTGACATGACTGAAACTCTACCTTAATTTTTGATATGTATGTTTTTTGAACACATGACCTTTTCCCTATTTTCTTAATAACAATGCCTTTGTTGTAAAGCTACACAAAATTAACATGCTACATTCATCCAAGGTGATGAAATTCTTTGACAGTTGCTATATATAGTACACTTTATGTCAACACAGTCAAAAGTTTGGACACACTGTCACGGATTTGCTGTGTGGGTAGGCAAGATGTGGAGCAGGCACGTGCAGAGGGGGGGGGGCTAGAGGGGCTTGAGCACCCGCCCCTTTCCTGATGGGTGCCCAAAGTGCCCTTTTGTTGAGGCAACTTTTTAAAAAAAAATCTTTTTATTTTATTTTTATTTTTTTTATGTGTGTGTGTGTGTGTGTGTGTGTGTGCGTGCGGAGTCCTGTCTGTGCCCCTCAACAATAATATTTAACTATTAATCACAGTTTTGCTAAATAAAAGGATCTTCTTGCATCAGTCACATGATCACATTTAACCAATGATCGCCCTTGACGGCAGAACGCGCTGGTTACGAGCCGGGAAAGAGCTCACAAAGAGCACGCGCATTTTTAGCGGTCCAGACCTGTAGAAGAAACACAAGTTAACTCAGAGACACAGACTGATGCGACAAAACCAGTAAGTAGGTGTACCGCGTACACTGTAGTGTGTAGCACACAGGAGTATTAGCTTATTACGTACACGTTGGTAAGCTGTCTTGTGGCAACTGACGAACTGAAACAAACGAGCGTGCTGTGTGTGCAACAGCGCGACAAACGTTACCTGTCCTTTTATTAACTGCACAAGTAGTGCTGGTCACAGCTGCTGGCTACCTGTGTAAGGCTGTCATGGGTCTGTAGCTCTGTCACCGTTTTAGGGAACATATTTAGTTTTAAAGTATTCAGAACATATTTAGTTTTAAAGTAAGTTTCCGGGCTTTTCCTGCCTTTCTGGAGGGATTATATTTCACTAAAAAACGATCTAATATGCATGTCCACATAATAATTATTATAATTATAATATATTAAAAACACACGCTGTATTTTAAAGAACATACATTAAGAAGCAGATTATATTAGATTTACATTTTAAATAAGACAAAATTTGGATTTTACAGCAGTAAAATGATTGTATCTCTACAGTTTAAAAATGTAATAAGATTTGCCCCTGCACAGAGTGGATAGTGAAACAAATGAAATCATCATAAATACATTATTTCATATTTATTACTTCCCCCTCCTCATTGCTTTATTATTGTAGCTCTAGTAATAAATAATAATGTAAGGATTCTGGATCAGCACCATGATGCCCATAGTATATACAGTATTCTGAAGAAGGTCTAAAATGTCACTGTGTGTGCATGTGTGTGTTTTATTTAGATGGATTTTTAAAAAAAATATTACTCATGATATAACATTGTCCAGACATGCCTGGTAAGGACATGAGGAGGAAACAGTAGGAGCTGTGTGAGGCTACTAAAGGCAGGGCTATAACATTTTTCTGTCATCATTTTATTATAGATTAAGTGCAAGAGTTGTTAGGTGTGGATAATTAGATTATAGTTTATTGCAATAGCAAGTTGTGCCTTGTTCTCACATAGCAAGTGGGAGAGTGATATATGAAATGATGGGATGGAAGGAAGAAGAGAAGCAAAGAGTGATTCACAGGCAGAGCCTAAATTATTTCTCACAGTTTTTTATTGCCTTATGGTTCCAAGCGCTGTCACCAATCTTTGCATTTTGTTATTATCTCATGACACTTGTTTAATCAGCTACCACCTCTCCTGTGGACTTTTTAATGTCTACAGTCTCAGATCAACACAGCCCTGCCCTTCCTATATTAGATTCTTGATGAATGTGTGTTGTTGTTATTCAGCCTGGTTCAATGTGCCCCTTTTTAACTTTGAGCACCCGCCCCTTTAAACCTCTCTGCACGGCCCTGATGTGGAGTCAAATGCAGGACTCAATGAAAAATTGAAAAAATGGACTCTACACATGTTTTATAGTTTAGATTCCTGAAAGTAGCCACCCTTTGTTTTCTTGATATCGCTGCAAACCCTTGGCCTTCTCTCAATAAGTTTCATGATGTATTCACCTGAAATGGTTTTTCACTTCATAGATGTGCCTTATCAGGATTCATTTGTGAAATTTCTTGCCTCCTTGAGATGAGATCATCAGTTGTGTTGTGCAGAAGTCAGGTTGGTACACAGCTGACTTCTGACTGATACACCCTAAATATTGCACGGTTAAAAATAACCCAATTTGTAACCCAATGCTGGGTCAAATATTGTTGTTGTTTCAACTTAACAGGGTTGGGTTACTGGTTTGACCCAGCACTCTGGGTTAGGATAACTATCCAAAAATTGGGTTAAATTGACCAATAACCAACTTGAGGTTAATAAAATTGGGTCGAAACTCAAAACCTATCACTAGTGTTATATTACCTTTAGCATTTAGGTTAAGATTTCTACTTACTATAAAATTCAGCATATAAAAACTAGATTCAAAACAGATTTTCTCAAAAATACGTTTATTGCCATATGATACATAGAACATACAGCAAACTTCATACAAAATATATCAATGAAAGTAAAATGCAAGTAAAAAAAAAATGTACCAAAAAATATATATAATTTATTATATCGATTACTTCAAATCAGTCTTTGGTTACAGCACATGTTAATACACATGAAGACATGCTATGTAAAGTCAGCTCTGTTTTAGAACAAATTACATGTAAAAACTCTTAACTTTAAAAAACTGAAGAATTTATGATTTTTTCAGTACTTAACATCTGTGTTGGTCAAGTTACTTGAAAAAAGTAATCAGTAACTAATTACTGATTACTCCCCCCAAAAAGTAATCCCGTTACTTTACTGATTACTTATTTTCAAAAGTAATTAATTACTTAGTTACTTAGTTACTTTTTAAAAACACGATTTACAACCTGAAGAGGTGATAAAGCGATAGATCTTTCAGCCCAATTCTACTTTTTCTACATAATCCATCATACAAAATGTAATCAAATGGAAAAGTCTCTTTTTTTAAACTTGTTTTATCAGTTTTAATCCTTTAACTTTATGCATCAAATAAATATTAAATTATATGCACCATTCTCTGACTTGAAGAACTTAGTTTAATATTTAAACTTATTTTCTGCACATTCCAGCACATAAAATAAAATATTTTTTGTGTTTACACTCACTCTTTCAAATAGATGCAAGTAAAACACAGCAGAAAATAAATAAAGTCAAAGACTCAGTGGTCGTTTTGCTCTATTTTCACCTGTAAAGCAGGACTGGGGGTAGGCGGAGGTTTACCCTGGTGCAGGTGTGCTGCGGTCAGTTGACGAATCCGCGAGTTTCTCTGTGAGTTTCCCATTACGTCGTTGCGCACTCGGTGCTTGCTTGAAAGTTTAGGGGGGTTTTTTCGCTGTAAAAAGTTTTCTTCCCACGCACAACGGACGCTAATGTTTTTGTCACTTTTTATGGAATCAAACTCAAAATAAGGTCAGTATTTCCAAGCTTTAAACGCTGCACGCTCATACTCGCTCCCACAATCGATATATGATCCATTGTTGATCTGGACACAGCTGTTGTCACCAACGGCGCACTTGCTTACGTCACTGTCATGAGACATTCTCGCAAAAAAATCACGGTTTTAGTAACGCAGTAACGCAGCGTTCCTACGGGAAAGTAACGGTAATCTAATTACCGATTTTGCAATAGTAATCCCTTACTTTACTCGTTACTTGAAAAAAGTAATCAGATTACAGTAACGCGTAACGCGTTACTGCCCATCTCTGCTTAACATACATCAACACTTGGCAAGACTTAGAAAAGTGGCAAGAGGGAATCTCCTTCTCAGATAATTTCATGCACCTTTATGAGCAACATTTTACGCTTCCATCATAGCTAAATGAGCTCTCACTCGATTTGTCATATTCAGTGTTGGGAATAACGCATTATTAAGTAACGCGTTACAGTAACTACGTTATTATTGTGGTAACGAGCACGGTAACTAGTTATTATGCCAAAATCAGGAACGCGTTAGTCGTTACTGGGATTTAGATAGGGTCGTTACTCGTTACTTCGTGTGGTGGCTGTCGCGGAGCTTCCACAGATGCAGTAACATTAGCAAGTGGTGGAAGCCAGCAGGTGGATGAAGGAAAAGGGAGGCAAGAGGAGAGACCCGAAGCGGCCGCCGGTCCGAGTGTGAACTGAACTTCAGGTAAGAAGTTATGACCTGCAGTCTCTCTGGGTCAGATATAAACCAAGTTTAGGTGCAGTTTATTTTCGTTGTGCTGACTTTTTCCGTACTGCGTGCTAGCTAGCATGAGGGAGTTTCTATACAGCTGGGTGGGTGCTATGAAGTTAATGGTACGCTGGAGCCACTATCAGGGACAAACAGAGACTGCAGCGTGTTGTGCGCTCTGCTGAGAAGGTGATTGGCTGCAGACTCCCATCTCTGCAGGACCTGTACACCTCCAGGACACTGGGGCGTGCAGCTCGGATCTCAGCTGACCCTTCTCACCCTGGACACAGTCTGTTTGACCTGCTCCCCTCAGGCAGGAGGCTCCGGTCCATTCGCACCAGAACCTCTCGCCATAAGAACAGTTTCTTCCCCTCTGCTGTTGAACACATGAACAATAACCATAAGACTGTTCCCACCACTAACACATGACCCTACGCTGTGTTCACTGCATCATTCAATGTTTGGCACTGATCACCACCTGCACTCATGTACATATCTATCTACTTAGCACTTTTAATTCTTATTCTTATTTTTATTTTAATGTCTATTTTAGCGTAATTTATGAAAGTATGTTTGCACTGAAGCACCGCAGCAATTTCCTAATGTTGTAAACCTGCTCAACATTTGGCAATAAAACCCTTTCTGATTCTGATTCTGATTCTGATGATGTTGCACTTTATTTTGTTCATAAGTTATTAGAGTTGCCAACCGTCCAGTCTTGTATTCAGAGAAAATATTACGCGTTTCTTATTGAGGTGAAAAGGAACAGTTTGTCCCCTAATTCAGCTACAATGAAAAAGGCACAAAGCTGGAGTTATTCTGTGTCTTTACGCTGCACAGCTGCCTCTTCTTCTTTCATTCTCCCCCCTCCCTCTCCCGTTTCTACTTCAATCATGAAAACTGATCAGTGATCAGCTGATCGGCTCTCTTGTTTGTTTATCGCCCACTTTGCGCCAAAAGAGGAAACCAGCGGATGTCGCGCTAAACCGGGGCGACCGTGGCTCAGGGGGTTGGGAAGCGTATCTGTAACCGGAAGGTCGCCGGTTCGATCCCCGGGCTCTCTGTCCTGGTCGTTGTGTCCTTGGGCAAGACACTCTACCCTACAGCCTACTGGTGTTGGCCAGAGGGGCCGATGGCGCGATATGGCAGCCTCGCTTCTGTCAGTCTGCCCCAGGGCAGCTGTGGCTACAACCGTAGCTGCCTCCACCAGTGTGTGAATGTGGGAGTGAATGAATAGTGGCATTGTAAAGCGCTTTGGGTGCCTTGAAAAGCGCTATATAAATCCAATCCATTATTATTATTAAACAACAGCAGCACGTTTAAGCTTGATCAGCTGTTGTTAGAATTTATTTAATATTAATTTCTAGTATCAGCTGATGTTTGCTGGAGCCATCCATCCATCCATCCATCTTCATCCGCTTTATCCGGGGCCGGGTCGCGGGGGCAGCAGCCTAAGCAAAGAGGCCCAGACCTCCCTCTCCCCAGCCACCTCCTCCAGCTTATCCGGGGGAACACCAAGGCGTTCCCAGGCCAGCCGAGAGATATAATCTCTCCAGCGTGTCCTGGGTCTGCCCCGGGGCCTCCTCCCGGTGGGACATGCCTGGAACACCTCACCCAGGAGGCGCCCAGGGGGCATCCTTGTCAGATGCCCGAACCACCTCAGCTGGCTCCTTTCGATGTGGAGCAGCAGCTGCTCTACTCTGAGCCCCTCCCGGATGGCCGAACTTCTCACCCTATCTCTAAGGGAGAGGCCAGCCACCCTTCGGAGGAAGCTCATTTCTGCCGCTTGTATCCGCGATCTCGTTCTTTCGGTCACTACCCACAGCTCGTGGCCATAGGTGAGGGTAGGGACGTAGATCGACCGGTAAATTGAGAGCTTCGCTTTTACACTCAGCTCCCTCTTCACCACGACGGACCGGTGCAGCGTCCGCATTACTGCAGCCGCAGCCCCAATCCGTCTGTCGATCTCCGGCTCTCTTCTCCCATCACTCGATGCTGGAGCCACAGCTGCAAAAAAGCTGCTGGTCATGATATGGTTTGGTTATCTGGTGAGAGGGAAACATGAAGATGAAACCAGGAGATGTCCTTACTGGATCATCAGAGCTGAACAGGTGATGGAGAAACAGGTTTACCTTTTAGGTGACATGAATGAGTTGAAGGGAAGTTATGAACTGTTTCTGAGAGACAAATAACCCCAGGATCCTTTTTTAGGTAGCTGACAGCTGGTAACTGTGCAGGGGCGGATCTAGCAAAGTGTTGCCAGGGGGCCAGGTAGGGCATTAACAGGGAAAGGGGGGGACAAAGAAATACTTTTCTTTCTTATTCTCATTTAAAATGTCTGGCTTTTAATAAATAATTATCTGAATCTTACAACAAACGATTGATAGATTAATGCATATATACCATCAGAACAGTGTGCATCACTGTCACAACAGTGTTTGTTTTCATTCAAAGGCTTTATGATTTTTCCTATAATGGTGGTCTCTAGTCAAAATGCCCGGGCCAATTTTCTGTCCCAGTCCAGCTCTGTATGCAGCTCATGTGTAGTCTGGTGTTACCTACATCTTCCTATTCAGAAGGCAGAATTTCCGAGTTCTGAGTACAATCGAGAGCACCACGACTGCAGTTTTTGTGTTGGATGTAAAAGGCGCACATGACGCTGTGACGTAGGCTAGAATCATGGCAGCAGTCAATGACGGTCCAGGCGTGGGATTTCTCTCGTGGAAATATGCACATTATCTTTTCCTTTCTATTGGTAGGTGGCACAGTGCACTTGTGGCAAGTAAGCAAGCTAGAAGACTGGCAAAGTTATGGAAGCAACACATTAACAAGAGAATTCTGAGTAAAACCAAAGTTACTTTCCCTAGTAACTAGTTACTTTGAAAGTAACGAATAACTTGAAGTAACTGAGTTACTTTTGAGAGAAGTAACTAGTAATGTAACTAAGTTACTATTTTAAAGTAACTTACCCAACACTGGTCATATTTGGTTCATGTCCTGGGATTCATCTATTCTTGGGATAGATGACAGTGTGAAGGAATTCCCAAACCTGGGTGCATGGGTAACTTGCATTAAAAAAAAACAAACAACAACAACTTTGAAGCAGCCATCAACAGACCTTAGACTGCTAGACAGTAGGGCTGCCACAAACGATTATTTTGATAGTCGACTAGTCACCGATTATTTTTGCGATTAGTCGACTAATCAGATCATCATCCATTGAATGTAAAAGTACAGCTTATTGCACCAGATAGTTATATAACTATCATTAGCTTACAGCTTTAAGTGTTTAAGGTCTGTGCTAACTAAAAATAAAGACAAGATGATAGTTTATTGAATTTTAATTAAATGTGCAGATTGTTTCGGTGGAGTTTAATAAACTCAGCCGATTTACTCAGGAACAAATAAAATACTGAAAAAAGCCAAACAATAACATTTTTAAGTTATCTAAGTGACTTATATATGTTTAACCTGAGTAGGGCGGTGGGTTTGAAAACGATCTGCCGGGAGTCCGGTGCTCTCATGGCCCCCGGCTAGCTATCGAGCTAGTGGGTAACAGACATCTCCGAAAACGTCGGAGCGCTTTTGAAAATATGTGGTGTCTTGATAAACTGAGCAGATATTTGAGGTTTACACAGCTACATTCTCGCCTGAAAATATGTTAAACTTTTATTTTGTGACCTAGAAAGAATAATAAGAGTAATATTAAAACTAACTAGCTGCTGCCATTGTTGGAAACTGAGCTGGGCTGCGCTATGAATTCTGGGACAAAGCTACTTCTTCTTCTTCTTCTTCTTCGGGGTTTAACGGCAGCTGGCATCCTTGTACATGCAGTGCTGCCATCTTCTGTTTCAGTCCGTTATTACACTCTTAAATCCTACTACTTATTCCTGCGTCTTTTGGGATCTTACAAAGCTTCAAACGACGCGTCGACTATTAAATCAGTCGTCGACGATTTTGATAGTCGACGTAATCGTGACTAGTCGATTAATCGTGGCAGCCCTACTAGACAGAAATCCAGTTGCTGGCCTATGAGTTCTGCAAGGGCTGAGCCATGCATCCTAAAATTTTTAAACAAAAGAAAAGAAAAGGCAAAGGTCAGTAAAGTAAGATGTAAACATACACGGCAGACCCAGTGGCATTTTGATACTGTTTATTAATACTTAGCCGGTTGCTGTTTACAACGCACACAGAGCTGCAGCTCTCCCGCTGCCCGCTCAACATTACCACAACAACCACAACCACAGGACCCAGTACAATATTTAATTCGGCGGGGCGTGATTGCGGATGCTGTGCAGGTGCGTCCGGGGCCTTGAGTGCCAAAATGAATTAATTATTAATCATTAAATGATTAAATGTGTAATTAATTATACAAATTGGAATAATCAGTTAAACAAATATGTTATTATTTAATGGTCATTCATTTAATTTAAAATGTTTAATTATTGTTGTTGGATTTGTATTGTTGATTATCATTTATGCTTAGAAATATCTACTTATATATGCTTAGAGTTTTATAATTAGTTGTAGATTGATAGAGGTTTGATGCTTAGTAGTCTGCAGAGACATTGTGTGCATTCCAGAGTGCTCTGGGAGCATGGGAGAGGTCGTACCTTGTCTTATTGTTTTATGGTAGGATAAATGTATCTATATCTGTTTTAGTCTAAGTGCCTTTTGTTTAGATGAACTGCTGGACTTCCAGACCAGCAGGTTTAGGGAAGTCATTTATGGGGTCACACTCTGACCCCACACACACACACACTTACAAAACCACAGGCAAGGTACTCTTTGTGTGTATGTAGACGTCATATGTTAATGAACCTATGTATATTCATGTAACCTCCATAAAAGAGCAGTGTTACGGGGGAGCGCACGAGAGCAACTGGGGTCAAGCGAAGGAACGGCGCTTGTCCGGTTCTCTCCCGTGCACGAGAAACATGAAGAACTTTGCCTACTCGTGTCTTGCTTTGCTGTGTAATTACATTGTCTTCAACGTTCCAGTGCATAGGGTTAAGCTACAAACCTATCAATTGTATTTAATTCCATTTGTAATTAATTAATGATACATTTAATTTTTTATACTGTGGTGGACCACCAGGTGTCTCCAGTGTGAGGGGAAGTGAGAGGGTTAGGTTTTGGTGCCTTGAGTGTTTAGTTGTGATAAGCCGAGATTAAAGTTGGAGTGAAATACTGGGATCTCTCGTGTTGTGCTTACAAACCTCCACAATACATTTAATTAATTATTGATTTATTTCCAATTTTAATAAACTATTGAAACATTTAATCAATAATTTAATGATGTATTTAATTAATTCACATTGGCACTCCTGGCCCAGCTGCTGTATTCATGAATTGGATTTTATTTCAATCTAACCCATCAAAGTCAGCGTGCAGGGTTAACGGTGATCAAGTCAAAACCATTACTTTTTACAGATAGCCAGTCTTTTAGTATGGAATGCCAGGACTGCCATAATGAATTAATTAAATACACCATTAAATAATTAATTAAGTGTGGCAATAATTAATTAAAATTGGAAATAATTAATTAAAATTGGAAATAATTAATTAAAAATGTTTTTGACACATTTAATTAATTAATTATTAACACATTTAACTAATTATTTAATGGTGTATTTAATTAATTCATTTTGGTACAGTTGACTCCTTCAGGTCTCACCATGAAAAATTTTTATCAACCTCACCCATCAAACCCAGGGGGCGGGGTTAACACTGATCGAGTCAAAACCATTGCTTTGGCCTGGTGGCCATTGTTTTTAGCACACAACAACTGGCATGTGGAAACTAACAGAACTGAACTTTGAAAAACCCTGTGTGGAGATACAGAAATTATTTTATTGGTGCCATATAATCTGCATCATTATAACTGCATTAATAACATTCTTTACAGCATTATTCCATTTAGTAATGGAATAATCCTGTGACACTAAGTCTACTCTTAGTGTTCTTTCAAATATAATATACTTAAAGGTCTCTATCATTCATGGGGTGACTTTTTTACTGACTGTTAATAAATACCATATTATGTGGGAAATAAATAAATGTGAGATTATTAAACTGACAATATCAATTTCCATATAAACACATTGCAACTTCCTCATTGCCTTATGTAAAAATTATCTTCCCTTTAGAGTATATAATGAACAATCAACAATGTTTCACAGTGTTTTATTTTTTATAGTTATTCTATAGATGGAATTAGTGAGGCAGATTTTTTTAATATGAGATAAAAACAATAAAGATGTGTAACATGAAGTCAGACTGCCAGGACATTCATGTAATTCTCGCAATTATTTTATAATATAGGTGCATCACAATATAGGTGCAAGGCTTCAGTTGGCTGTACATTAACCACTGTTGCCTGCAGATGTCACCCATGAGTGTAATTAATGAAGGTTAATGAACCAGTTTTTGACACAGTGGTTCAAAGAGGTTCAGAGCTTCATGAAACCTCTGTTTGCCATCACTAGGCGCAAGAACCTAAACCAAATTCCAAAATGGGGGTGTGTCACGGAGGAGCGCCACACCACAACTGCACTCTGGGGGCTTTTATAGATCATTGGCACAATGGCAGCAGGGCTTGCCACTTCCATGATGGCAACAAGTCACACCAGTTCTCCGACCCTATATACTAGATTTGCCACACCAACAGGCTGGCAAATCTAGTTTGTAGGCAAAAACATAAAATGCAAGACTTGACTAATAAGCTAAATAACAAGAGCCACTGGAGAGTAACATAATATATAAAAAATACTGACAACCTAAAGGTCCAAAGGACACGATGAATAAAACCAAAACAATAATTATTCAAAAAGTTATGAGCCCCAGAATTTCAAAACAAGTGCCAGGTACTGTGATATTTATTAGCAGAATGGAGAAGTGTTACTTCTGCTGGTGGGTGGAAATCCCACAGTGGAAATATTATCATTATTATTATTATTATCATTTCTAAGAGTGTAATAATTGTAATTGGAATGAAAAGAAAAGAAAAGAAAAGAAAAGCAGAAACACTGATGAGTTTTTTAAAAATTGTGTTTTCAAAAGATTTACTGAATTAAAAGTAAGAACAGAACAATATAAGAGCCTGATACAATGTTTTAATGTGTAATAAAATGTAATATATGTTATATCAGCACCTCATTATAAGTTAGACTACAATAAATGCGTTGATTTACATTCCACCACTGGGTTTCCTGTTTTTTATCTTAATATTCTTTGAAAGTAAGCAAATATAAAGAACAACAAACAGGATGTTATTCAGTATCATGTCTTTGTAAAAGATTTATATTTATTCAGGTGTTTTGTACATCCAGTTTTTAATAAGAAGTGAAGCGATCCACAAAACATCAATAAATGATCAATCCTCCAGCAAATGCCAGTCTGATTCTTCTGGTTTCCTGTAATCTACTGGATGCAGCTACTTCCTTTTTTGTTCCTTAAAAACTCTACATGGATAACTTGAGTCCAAGATCAATTAACGTTTGGGACCCTGGAGGAGGGATAAGCAGAATGTGCAGAAATTTCTACAAATAAGCTGCACTTATTTCATTTTTCAGCTTAACAAATCATTTTGAAGGTCAGATGTAGTTAAATTATACGCATAAACATGTTTAATATGATTCAAATAAATCTGAATTTAGCTTTTAGACTTGATAAAAGAGTTTAGTTTAGTTTTATGGTACTGTATACACTACCAGTCAGAGGTCAGGTGTACTAGACTGACTTTTACACAACACAACTGATGGTCCCAGCTCCAGGAGGCAAGAAAATTCACAAATGAACCCTGACAAGGTACACATGTGAAGTGAAAACCATTTCAGGTGACTACATCATGAAACTTATTGAGAGAAAGTCCAGGGTTTTCAGTGCTGTCAACAAAGCAAAGAGTGGCTATTGTCAAGAATTTAAAATATAAAACGTGTTTAGAGTTATTTATCAAGTTTTTTTTTTGCTACAAAATTCCATATATCTTGCTTTATATATTTTTGTAGAAAGTAGTAAAAATATATAAAAACCATTAAAGGTTTGTCCAAACCTTTGACTGTCATGTCAACAGTCACTAGAGCAGGGGTAGACAACTCCAGGCCTCGAGGGCAGGTGTCCTGCAGGTTTTAGATGTGTCCTTGATCCAACACAGCTGATTTAAATGGCTAAATTATGTACTTAACATATCGTGAAGTTCTCCAGAGGCTGGTAATGAACTCATCACTTTATTCAGGTGTGTTGACCCAGGGTGACATCTAAAACCTGCAGGCTCAGGTAGAACAGAAAAACACTACAACCAGTCCATTGACCAGTGACTTGAACCCAATTCTGCTCAATATTACTTTGATCTCTTTTAGAGCTTCATGGTGCGATCCTCCACAACAGTTGTAGTTTCTCATGTTGCCCTTTGGAAACATTTATTACCCAGCCTGTACTATAATATGACTAAACTATTTCCTATAAGTTTATTTAAATTACAGAGTTGGTCCCAGACTAGTGGTTCTTTAATCCGAAGGGCAAATGCCAGGAGACTCAACACCTTTGTAGATCATCGTGGCAGTGACAGGGAGAGATACATTGGTCATGTGTCAACAGAAGCAGTGCCAGATATATGATGCATTTAATCCAACCCGTTGCTGACCCCGCTGCTGTTGAGTCCATCAAAACTGCATTATGCTTTCTATTAAGGACTTGATTGTGCAATACAGTTCAACAGAGTTCCAAACCTCTGCATGTTTTCTGTTTAAGAGGAAATGTTGAGCTGGAGCCAGTCTGCTCTGCGAAACCGTCAGAGGGATGTTAGCTATCCCAATAGCTGGCCGATGGGTGTTCTGGGTGGTTTCTCACAGTCTCTGTGTCTTCCTTTGGCTTTTATCTTTCTAAAGAAATAAGAGGAGTAAATGTTCATTGATCTTGGCCGGTGGTCAGCCTGGTTCTAGCAGGGGGTAGGAGGAGCAGTGATGTGAATGTTGCTGCTGCTGCTGTAAGTTTTTGCTTCTTTCGATTTGTTTATTGTTTTATTAATGAGAATTAAAAACATAAATGTAAATATTTGATCATATTTGATCATAAATGAAAGCAATGAATAAAGGTTATTACGTGACATTTACTTAATTAGAAGAAAAACACAAAGAATCTTTTAATAAACATGATATACCTAGATTTTTTTTTAATAAATGTGTTAAATACAGACTCAGGTGAAGGTGAACACAAACTGTAGTTGTTTTCTTTCCTTATTGTAAACTATAATTAATTTTTTTTATATATTATATTTGTATTTTCTTTACACCAGAAGAAAATTAGCTGAAATTCTAGTAGTCTCATTGGACGCTAAAAGACTCTTTGAGTCTTTTTTTTACATCCTCTTTTGTGAAACAACACCGAATATCAGCAGCTTCTGTATTATACTGTTTGGCAAAGTCTCTGTTGTACTTCGCCATCACATATTTCCAGTAGTCTGATGCCTTAAAGCTCTCATCTGGAGGGATTTTCCAGTCTGGGTAAATTTCCTTGTATCTCTTGTAAGGGTGCCATTCATAGTTTGTATCACTGCAGCGAAAACACTGGTCACTGATCACAAGGGAAGAGCATATGTCAGTGATCAGTTTTTGCGTATTCGGCCAGAATATAGCCCATATGGTTTTCACTGCCCTATGCATAGCCAAGAAAACAGTCCTTATGAACTGGAAAAATAAAAATAATCTGAATTCTAACCAATATAGAAATTATCTATTAGATTACATTAGTCTTGATACAGCCTCTGCCACCACATCAGATCAATTGCTCTGGGCTCCTTTGATCAGCTCCATCACCTAGTGGGGGTGGGGGGTCATAGTTTGGTCCCGCCTTCACTGTTGTGATTGGTGTGGGGGTAGGGACAGGCTTAGGGCGTCGGGGGGTTCCCCGGAGGCATCTTTCTTGGGGGGCTCAACCCGGGGTAGCTGTCATGTCCAATTAGGGGCTCTGTTGGCTCTCAGGTGACGGATACCTCGTGGCTGCGTGCAGCGGGGCTAGGGGAGGGTCTGTGCTGACGGACGTGGGTTACTGACCTGGTAGCCTGGCTGCCCCTGGGTGGGTCCGGGATGGGCGTGAGGCTCTGGGGGCGCTCCGTCTCTGCAATGGCGTGTCCAGCGGGGTGGCCTGGGGGGGCACAGGCCACCCCCCCAACCAGACTGGCCACCCCAGGTGCCACCCCAAAGGTAAAACAATAAAATTCAATCAAATATCAAATGTCCGATTATGTTTTCACGGTGAAGCTCAGATATCCGAGTGTAAGTGAATGCAGCATCGGCTTCTGCGCTATGTGCATCACGTTAGCAGGAGAGCCAAGCACGAAAGACGGCACTGCAGGAAACAATTTTTCGGTGAAAGAAAATGAGGACAGAATAAATGTCCCGGTAAGTAATATTAAGTTTGTTGAGTTTAGTAAACTTCGGTGAAATTAGAATCCGAAGGAAAAAATAACACTTAAAGAATTATTGCAGCCGTCGAATATTTCAGACAGTATGCTACTGAGGGCAGCTAACATAAGAGTTATGAGTTATAAGATATAATCTAAGTCGTAACATTGCTGTATGGAGCTGCAGATTTGGTTGCAGGTTAACATAGCTGGACTGGCCATCGGGCATACCGGGCATATGCCCGGTGACTTATTTTTTTTTTTTGTAATGGCATGAACAATGAGAGGTGGTGGATTGGCCAGATGCAGGTCGATGTGTAAAAATAACTCAGTTGTTTGGTGGTGGCTATGGCGGGGCTTCCACAGAGGCCAGCAGGTGGATGAGGGAAGGGGAGGCAGGAGGAGAGCCCCGAGGCAGCCACCAGTCCGAGTGTAAGGTGAACTGAACTTCAGGTAAGAAGTTATGACCTGCAGTCTATCTGGGTCAGATATAAACTAAGTTTAGGTGGAGTTTATTTTCGTTGTGCTGACTTTTTGCCGTCAGTTGCAATAACTCGTACTGCGTTCTAGCCAGCTTGATGGAGTTTTTAGGTGGGTGGGTTCTATGATGTTACTGATAGTGAACTTTATTTTATTCATAAGGTTAGTTAGTAGAGTTGCCAACGGCTCCTTAAAAAAATGGAATGGTCCCTCATTCAGAGAAAATATTACACGTTTCGTATTGAGCTGAGAAGAGACGCAGTTTGTCCCGAACTTTAGCTAGAATGGAAAAAGACACAAAGCTGGAGTTATTCTGTCGTTACGCTGCACAGCTGCCTCTTCTTCTCTCATTCTCTCCCCTCCCTCTCCTGTTGCTACTTCAATCATGAAACTGATCAATGATCAGCTGATCGGCTTTTCTCTCTCATTTATTTATCGCCCAGTTTAGGACTTTTTTCATGTCTTCATTGATTTTGATGAGCGACATAAAGGCACCTCGAGTACATCGACCACTGCTGACTGCAAACTGCACTCCAAACATGGTGTTAAGGAGAGTGGACTTTCCTGTGCCCTGAACTCCAAGAACTGTGACTACACGTATCTTTCTGTTTGGAGACACCAAGTCACTGAGCTGAGAGAGAACATCACTCAACCATCTTAGAGGGATGTTGGATGCATCTCCATCTACAAGCTCAAGAGGAAATCCATCAAGCAACAACTCTGCACACAGTTTGGGCAGATGCTGCAGCTGTTGATGTGCTGGATTTGTTTGTGAAAGGGACAGTGAAGCTTCATAGATCTGACCCATTTCACGGAAGAAGTGTTCAGTCCCCAGTGAGCTGTTGGAAATTTGTCTATCAATTTCTTTGATCTCCTCTTTGTTCTCAGAGTTCTTACATTTTTCTTTATATTTCTCCCGAAGTTCAGACAGTCTTACACGAGACATGTTGTCCAGGTTCGTTCGCATCCATTTCAGGAAATAAAACCTCTCTGTTCCTGGGCTTGATATTGCATTAATGAAACATGTCATAACTGTTGACATGTCATAAAAGTTTTGTTTTTTTCGTAGTTCTTTTTTCCTTTTCTGAAGTTCGCTTTTGTAATCTTCTATATTTTCAGACCTGATATGTTGAAGTCGACATTCTTCTTTCTCTAAGCAGGTCAGTTCTTTCCATATTTCACCTTGTCGTTGAAGCTGATCTTCTTTGTATTTATGGATGTCTTGAATTTCAGCAGTGATGGCTTCTGCATTTGTCTTTGCAGTCTGACACTCTGGAGAGTCTTCATCAACCAGGATTCCCAGTTCGTGGGCAATGTCTGCCATCTGCTCTATTGTCATCTTCATCTTTGAGTTCCTAACTACATCTCTGACTGTTTCCCTCAGACTTTTCACAAAGTCTACATCATTTCTTTGTTTTGTCTTAATAATGATGTTGGTTTTGGTCAAGCCCAACGTCAGCACTAGGTTTTCCAAAGCATCTGTACTGTTGTGCTTGCTCTCATAGTTACCCACTAAGAAGATCTGTGCCTTGTGCTGTTGGTTGGTAAGTAGACTGAATTCAGATTCAGAGCCTAAATGGTCAAAGAACACAAAAACTGCTGCAGATCTCTGACACAGAAAGGAGTATTGTGTTTGAAAGCTTGCAATGTCTCCACAAAGGTTGGCTACAGCCACTGGTTGACTGAAAGTATCAATGTTTGCTTTTCCACAAGGAAGATACCAAGTAATTTCAGTCAGTCCATTGGATATTCTTCTTGGACTGTCACCACACTCCATGTTGCGGTGAACATAGGTGTCATGGTAGTGCTGAGAATTGCTCAGAAGTTTATTGAGAATCTCTGACTTGGACGAGGAGCACTCACCCAGTCTGACAAAAGAGATCATTGGAAGTTCAGAGAGAACGATTCTGTCTTCAATGAAGCCCTTGGACTCTGACAGAGACTGAGGTCTGTACTTTTTAACAATGTCTCTCATGGCCCACAGCATGAGTGTGCACTGATTGGTGTCACAATTTGGAAGCAGCAGAGGAACAGAGAACTGACACATGGACATTTTGAATGCGATTTCCTGCTGCAGAAAACCATCAGAACACAGAAAGAGAGCAGTGATTATGTCAGGAGGGTTCACCTTGTCATCTGTGTTTGTACTGTTAAATAGATTTTCAAAGAATAACTTTGCATTCCCTGATGTATTGTCACTGCATGAATGACAAACTGAGGTATATGTCACATTCCTTGCTATCACATTAACCATCAAGAGTTTCCTTAGAAAATATCAAGGAAGGTCTGATTTCTGATTCCCGGGTTCATCAATAAGAGTCTTCTCATCAATCTCAAGTATTTTTCTGAGCGATATCTTTTTTCTGTAGTACTGCTCCAAGCCCAGATCTTCCAGTAACCTCGCCAGCTGTGTCTCTGTGGATAAAAAGATGGTTGTTATTTCTGGAAAAACAACCAAGTCAGCTACACTGGGATTGGTTTTATGTACTTTTTTTCTATTATATTTGAACACTCAAAGCGCTTTATACAACATGCCTCGTCAACACATATTTATACAAGCAGTGTTTTCTATACCTAAATGCATTCTGTCAAATCTTCACACTCTAATGAACAAAACAGAGAGCAACTTGGGTTTTATATTATGGGTTTAATATACTCTTTAAACCGTCAATCAAGTACTTTGAGTACAGTGAGCTTCACTTTTTCAAAGGCAAAAAGGGCATTCATTCTCAAAGAGTGTGTCTAATCATACATTTCAGTTTCACAGTTGCTACAATGAACAAACCCAGTTAAAACTTAACTAACTACTCTATCTACTGTCTACTCAGGTTTTACTGAATACACAGGTCAACAATTTTTTTTGTTTTTGTAATTATCAGAAACCACAACACACTTTTCTAAACCAGTTTTCATGCAGATTTCAGATGTGCTTTCAGATTTTTCAGTCACGTCAACTTTTTCAAAAATGAGTAATATTAATTTGCAATGGATTTGTGTGTGTTAGGCGCACACTGACGCACACTGTGGCATAGATATAATGATCACTGTCAGTCAACTACCTCTGTGATTTGTTTGTGTATATTGCGTTCGGATTGTCACAATACAGCATCCAGCAATAGTCAGCCATCATGCACTCATTCTGCTCCATTAACTGAATGTCCTGATGAAAACGCTCTCCCTCTTCATGACTCACCATGCCAAGATTTCTGGAAAGAACTTGAGGTGAGTGTTGGAAGTGTATGTTCAATTACATGCAACAGCCCAGTTTCTGGTAGGACTCAAGCAGATGCTGAACTCCTTTATTGTATGCAGGAGACTTGTGGATGCCCAGAAAGTTTTCACAGAGCCACTACAAATTTGGCTGTTGGGAGAGTTTGTTTGAAGCCTTCATCCTGCAAAACAGACTTGTGGACCTATAAATATCCCTTCCTACATTTTTGCAGTGCTTATGTCTGACCAAGAAGCAGAAACTTGACACTGGTTTTTCATGGCTCATAGGCATCTTGTGGCTGTCAGTTAGGCTTGACATAATGTTCTGCAGTAGATCAGCTGTCCCACAGCCAAAGGAATCTGCAGAATTTGGTAAATCCTCCTTCCATTCCCACCAATATACCAATCACCTTCAGATAACAACAGATGTTCCACTGATGAGTTTTATACGCAACTGACTCAAGCAGTGTCTTCATGTAGTCATAGGACTTCTTTAGATGAACAGAATGGCATTTGGGACACTTGGTTTGGCTTTTCCACAAGCTTCTTTGTGAATAATCAATAAAGAGATGACATTGAGCTAGAAAACGCTCTTGTGACAAACTGCTGGAGAGTCCGTCGATGTCATGACAATAGCACAGTGAGCCGTGAGCAGTGAAGAACGCTGTCAAGTTATCACTTTGACTTCTGTAGTGAGTTACAGCAACACCCTTGGCCAGCAAATGCTTCTGCTTAAGCCTCAAAGCAGGAAGTTCGGCTTTGTCTTTCATCAGATTTTGATCACAAACAACTATCAGCTCTGCTTGTGTCAAAGTCTCTTGTTTGTAAATCTTGGTTGTAAATCTACATCGGGGACCTAATCAGGATCTGATGACCCTGGACTTTAACCAGATGCACCTTGTTCCTCTTCACCTTCTACAGAAGCTACTCCATCATGTGGTGGTACAGGAACAAGCAATGAGTCATTATGAAGAACAGGCCTTATTGCAGAATCCAGGCTGCAATATACAATTTTGTTCTTATTTTTGGCTGAGAATCCTGTTGTATTCACACGGCAAAAATGGCAATCAATGAGATGATTCCTGCCACACCACCAGGATTGCAGATGGCATTGCTGCCATTCAGTGATTTAGCCAATCACGCAATCCATTGGAACAACTGTTGCAGATGACATGTGGAGCCCAAGATTTATCCTGGTCCCCCAGCGGACAGCCAAAGTACAATTTGTGTATCTTCTTGTATGTCTGTGATAATTGGGCAATGTTGTGCTGTCATTGTGAATCAACCACACACATAACAGAATCTGTCTGGATGATTAATTTTTAGGCATGTTAACAACTGAAATCAATCACAATTAATGCCGTCTGTAAAATAAAAGACAGGGAGCTGTTGTTAAATCTGGTAATACGCTTAGGCTAATTATACCAACTATCATGCAATATATAACTAGCTTCATCACTAACCTGCACATGCCAGGGAAAACTAAACACAGATGTAAAATCAGCATGAAAAACACCACAAACTGACACAAATTTATCTGTGATGATTTTGAACTGTTGACCTGTGTTATCAGCTTGGTTGGGTGCTGGTCAAACCCAAACACAAGGAGGTGCACATGTTCAGTGATATTATTTGTGAATAGCCTGTTGACCTTTCATACACTGCACAACATGTGTTTACATGCAAAATCACCATCAGATATTTATGATGTATTTTTGATGTATTGGCCAATTTTCACCATGCACATGTTGATCACTCATATTCTAAATCAACAGGTTTGTGCTAATATACAGCCTGAATACAGCCACACCTCCATTTCTCTGTACAGGGAAATACATTTACCTCGAGGTGAAGTTAAAAGATTGGTTACTGAGCTATAAGCAAGACGCCTGTACTTTAAGGCTGTCAGGGTTCCTGGGTCGGTGACCCAGTGTTTTCAGTTTTGTTCATGTTCAGTAGGGCTGCCACGATTAGTCGACTAGTCACGATTACGTTGACTATCAAAATCGTCGACGACTGATTTAATAGTCGACGCGTCGTTTGAAGCTTTGTAAGATCACAAAAGACGCAGGAATGAGTAGTAGGATTTAAGAGTGTAATAACGGACTGAAACAGATGATGGCAGCACTGCATGTACAAGGATGTCAGCTGCCGTTAAACCCCGAAGAAGAAGAAGTAGCTCTGTCCCAGAATTCATAGCGCAGCCCAGCTTAGTTTCCAACAATGGCGGCAGCTAGTTAGTTTTAATATTACTCTTATTATTCTTTCTGGGTCACAAAATAAACGTTTAACATATTTTCAGGCGAGAATGTAGCTGTGTAAACCTCAAATATCTGCTCAGTTTATCAAGACACCACATATTTTCAAAAGCGCTCCGACGTTTTCGGAGACGTCTGTTACCCACTAGCTCGATAGCTAGCCACTAGACTCCCGGCAAATCGTTTTCAAACCCACCGCTGTCTTTCGCTACTCAGGTTAAACATATATAAGTCACTTAGATAACTTAAAACTGTTATTGTTTGGCTTTTTTTGTATTTTATTTGTTCCTGAGTAAATCGGTTTGGCTGAGATTAAATTTATAGTTTTTACACAGCTGAATAAACGTCAAGCAGACAGCTGATTATCAGAAGTGTGAGATGCTGGAGAATATACTCCGGTGTCCTGTTATATTTTAGATAGCAAGGAGTTTATTAAACTTCACCGAAACAATCTGCAAATTTCATTCAAATTTAATAAACTATCATCTTGTCTTTATTTTTAGTTAGCACCTTAAACACTTAAAGCTGTAAGCTAATGATAGTTATATAAGAGCAGATGCTGCTGGTGCAATAAGCTGTACGTTTTATGTCCAATGGATGATGATCTGATTAGTCGACTAATCGCAAAAATAATCGGTGACTAGTCGACTATCAAAATAATCGTTTGTGGCAGCCCTAATGTTCAGTTTATTTTGCCACTTCCATGTGCTCACTTCCTGCTTTTCCTGTGTCAGCTCGTCTTGTGTCATTAGCCAGATTATGTTCAGCTGTGTACTCACCTGTCTCTCATTATCATCCTCATCAGTCTGTGTATTTAAGCCCTCTGTTTCTACTCGTTAACTGTCGTGTCATTGATGTTATGTTGTCCTTCCCGTGTGTTCCCTCAGTTCAATCAGCCGTTCGGTTGTCCAGCCAGTCAGTGTCCATTCACCCTCTGTTCACCCACTCCCTATAATAAACCTTCACCTACCTGCCAGTCCTGCGTTTGGGTTCCTTCTTCCTCGCCTCCACACAACGCCTGACAGAATGACACGACCCGTGCCACGAAGACACGATTGGAACCCAGCGGACTCGGACCTCTACGAGCGGCAGGAGGTAGCGCTCTCCTTGTGGGCGGAAAAGCTCAAGGAGAGACAGCGGCTCTTCGCGGAGCAAGAGCACATCTTCGAGGGCACTCGCTTGGCTCTGGGCGGGCCTCGGAGACGCCGTGTTCCCCCACCTGCTGCCTCACCTGTACCGGAGCATTTGCCGCAGAGAGTGGACGTTTCACGCTGCGCTTCGGCCACTCCCTCTCTCGCCACTCCGCTCCTCGCTCACACACCAGCCTCCTCATTCGCCGGACCTCCACCATCACCACGGCACAACGGCTACGCCTCCCACCTCGGCTCAACGGAGGCTACCGCGCCAGAGGCTCTGCTGTTTACCCTGGCCGCTTCCTCTTCCCGGAGAAAGCGGCGCACACGCCGCCATAAAACGGACTACTTTCAGCCACTCCCGATGGTGAGCTCCAGTGACTGTTTTTCGCACTCACCATCTGATTATTCACTTAAAACGCACAATAGACTCACTTCTGATTCATGGGGAGTCTCCCTCCTAGACGAGGACGTGGACTGGGAAGAGTTTTTCTGCTCTGCTCCAAAGACTGTAAATAGTGGTGGCAGAAAAACCAGAACAATCCCCAATAAACCTGCCAGTAACACACACACCGTCACTATTTCCACACCCGTTACTCAGCCATTTCCCACCAGCACGACGGCCCAGATTCGGCCTTCCCCTTCAGCCGTTTCACCTCCTCTGATGGCTAGGGCCCAGTCTACACCCACACCAGTGCCAGCTCCCAGGAGGAGGGCAGCTGCGACCCAGTCTACCTCCACACCCGCTTCTGTTTCTCAGGTGGGGGTGACTGGTGTCCAGCCACCTCCCGTGCCTGTCCCAGCACCCAGGCTGAGGGCAGCCCGAATCCAATCTGACCATCCCAGAGGCCCAGCCGAGGCTCTCCAGCCAGTGCCCTCATGCTCCGGAGGCTCGGAAGAGCTAGCCCGCTTACTCACCAGCCCACCACTTCATCCACCACCTGATCCAGCCTTTCACGCACTAGCTTTATCCCTGGTTAGGCTGGCTGAAGTGTCCCCTGCTCAGGCACCAGCCTTACTAGCCCAGGCTGTAGCATTATCTCCCTCATTAGCTCAGTCTATAAGCTCAGCCATCAAAACATTTATAGCATTCAGGTCTCTTGTATTGAATACTTTTATTTTTTTTTTATAATATTGTTGTTATTATTTTATGACAGGATTATGATAAAGAGCTAGTGATGGGATTTCCGGCTCTTTTTAGAGAACCGGCTCTTTCGGTTCGGCTCACTAAAAAGAGCCGGCTCTTTCGGCTCCGAACCGGCTCTTTAGGTTGTTTTGTTGCTTTAATTAATTTATTATTAACAATAATATAAAATTATGCACAAAAGGAATTACTAATGTAAAAAAAAAAAGTGGTTTTATTTGTATATGTTTATATATAAATATATGCGGTGGCCCCTAGAGACAAAACACGTACAAACTCCAAAACACATTTCTAGCATGAACTGAACTTCCAAAACAGAGCTACCTAGATTACCTAAATTACACAATTGAAAGCATGAAAGCATATGTGTATTGTTTGTGTATTTATACACAAGCATTCATATATAGTCAAATAATTAAAAAAAAAAAAAAGTTAATTTACCTGTTATTACCACACACCAAATCTGGTCGTTGGTACTTGCTGGCTTGTGTAGCCACTAGGTAACAAAAGCTCAACACTGCGCCCAGCATCCTGGAGCACTCCTGTTGTCTTTTGTATGTGTTTTGAGTTTTTACGTGCTTCAGAGTTTTTATGTGTTGTTACGTGTTTTGGAGTTTGTACGTGTTTTGGAGTTTGTACATGCTTCAGAGTTTGTACGTGATTTGAAGTTTGTATGTGCTTTGTCTGTAGGGGCCACCGTAAATATACTTTTATTTACTCCACATAAAATGTTATAAATAAATCATATAATACAAAAATCAACTATTCACATTTCAACTTTTAACTATTTAAATTTTCAGCTTTTTCCTTTTACAAATTTAAAGTGACACAACACAAAACACTGCAAACTACAACACAATTAAATATAAATTAAAATATGAAAACAAAAAGAACATGCATATTCTCTGTCATATGGACCTGCATGAATAAACTTTCTGAATCCTTTATCATCCGCAATTGAAAATAGTGATTACTATACCTTTCTAATGTGGTGTTGTTGTTCCTGGCTCTTTCTCTCTCTCTCCCTCCTGCTCTGTTCCTGTGTTACTGAGTGTAACTACCGCCCCTCCCCCCTCTTCCCAGCGTAAAGCACAAGGCTCGCATGCGGAGTGAAGCGTAAAAAAAGTGCCAGAGAGAGGGTGAGAAAAAAAAACAAAAAAATAAGGCTCGCGATAAGGAGCCGGCTCGCGTCGTTCACGTCAAAGACCGGGCTCTAAGAGCCATTTCGTTCACGACCGACCCATCACTATAAAGAGCAGCTCCACATTGAATTTTATTCAAGATGACCTGCTGATGGGGAAGAAAAGTAATTAAAGTGATTTTGGTTTTTGGTGCCAGACAGGCTGGTCTGAATATTTCATAAACTGCTGATCGGTCTTGATTTCTGCTGTGACATTTAGATGTTAGGGTCAGAACTTAGCACAAAATGACATGGAAGCCTAGATCCATCCTGCCTTGTATCAACAGTTCATGCTGCTGTTGCTGATGTACTTTATATCACTGAGGACCATCTGAGCAGCTATTTAAATGCCGTTGCCTGTCTGAGTGTTGCTGCTGACCATCTCCACCCCTTTATGAACACAGTGCACCCACCTTCAGACAGATGTTTCTAGCAGGATAAAGTTCCATGTCCCAAAGTTTAAATCATCTCAAACTGGTATAATGAACATTAAAAGGAGTTCACTGAACTTAAATGGCCTCCACAGCCACCAGATCTCAAAAGAAGAGTGTCTGTAAAAGTCTGCAGCAACTGTGTGATGCTTTGCTATTTTACTCATTACCCATCATGACTCATTAGACTGCTGGGGTAATGTTACTAATTATTTTATGTTTAAGATTTAGTAATTTGCAGCTGTGGGTGGACAGTGTCTGCAGACTCACATGAAAAGTTAGAGACTGGAAACAAAAAGATCAAAAGAGGAAAAGGTTCTTTACGTCTTCACTGACGAGAGACGTCTGAGAGACTCTTACAGTTATTATTACTTGATTTGATTCCTAAAAATATGAATTGTTAGGTACCTTCTGCCCTACCTGAATGTAGCTTATAATAAAAAGCACTTAGATTGCTCAGTGTCATGGATCGCTGCGTGGCAGGCGGGAGGAGGACCCAATCGCAAGATTCACAAACACGGGGATGAACTCAAAAGCAGCTTTATTGCTGACAGGCAGAACATAGGAAATACAGAACTCAACTAAACTGGGAATCAATAAACTAACACTCGTAGGGAGACACAGGAAAATCCACACAGCAATGAGGGAGAACGCGACACCGAACAGAGGGAGACGCAGACAGAAATACACAGGGTTAACGAGGAAAGTGGGAACACATGGGGAACACAGCTGACCATAACGAGACAGGGCGGGGTGAACATAACACTGACGGGAGACGGGCAGAGTCAAACAGGAAGTACAGAGGTTCAGACAGGAGGAGAGAGAGCACGGGGAAAACACAGACATAACGGGCTGGGGAAACATGGAACAACCACAAAGGGAGACGAGGGCTCATAAATACACAGAGGGCACACAGGGGGGAGAGAGAGCACGGGGAGAACTTAGACATAACGGGCAGGGGAAACATGGAATAAAACATAAGGAGAGACGGGGGCTCACAGATACACAGACAACAGGGCAACTCAGGAAACATGGCCTAAATAGGGAACAAAATACAAACATACAAGAAAACTAAGAATACTGGGCCAACATGGCCCAGGACCATGACACTCAGTTATAGTAGAAAAGTGTAACATAAATAAGAAACAGTCCATTTACCAGTTCGGCATCCCAGGTGTTGGTGAGTGAGCTAGTAGCTAAGAGTGCAATGCACACAAGTGTGCGTTCACTTACACAATGGCTACAAGTAGAGGAAAGTCATAACTTAAATCTGCTGATAACATTGATTGAAGTCATCATCCCTCCCTGATTCTTTAAGGTCTTTATGCGTGTGCTTTCAGTCTTCACGTGTCAAGTAGTTGACACAGATTAACTCTGACATCCAGGAAATGCCAACAGCGAGGAAACAGCCGAGCCAACAAATGAACAAATTCTTCCTTCTCTTATTTTTCAGTTCATGCATCCTTGATTTCTTTGCTCTCATTTCCTTGAACCTATCAGTGTATCTTAGCTCCTCCCACCAGAGAAGTGAGCAAGTGAAGCGAGAAAAACATGTAGAGCGGAGCTAAGAGGCTTTAACAATATCAGACATCCTTGCTTTAGTCGTTTTAAAGCAATGCCAGTTAAATATAGCACATCCATTGTTTCGTTACAGCAGACTACTACTAAAGTATTTGGCTGGGTCCGTGTGATGAGTGAGACTTTTAAGTCTGTGCCAGAGACAGAATAATTTTCTTACCCAGGATATACTGAATGCAATTTAACAGTTAAGTTAACACATAAACAAATTCTTCCCCCTCTCTTTCATTTTTTTTTTGGTTTCTACATCCTTGATTCCTTTGCTCTTATTTCCCCAATCATCAAATTGCAGCTCAGTCCCTCACACATGACAGGTGAGCAGACAAGGTGAAGAAGACATGAAGAGAAAGGAGCTAAGACAACATATATTCATGCCTCTGAGCCATTGAAGCAAAGTCAGTTAAAAATTATGTTTGGCACAGATGCTGCTGTCCATTGTTTTGTTGCAGCACACTCCTACATATTTACAGAGTCCTGTTTCCACTCCCTGTTTGTTATGTCTCTTTTATACATCATTGGTAAAAACACTTTGCTCAGGATATAGTAGATCCTCCACATCTCCCCTTTCCTGGTGCATTTTAGAAACTCAAACATGCTTCAAGATGGCACATTAAGACTGAATCGTGGGTCACAGCCTGCAGCACAGAAAAGAAGGGCAATGAACAGATAAATGAGGAAAAACCTAAGCTGTTGCAGTCCTGTTGTTCATACCTGTTTTAGACAGTAGGGTGAGCAGTTTAATCCTTCATCTGTATTTAGGTATAAGAGAGCCATGACTGCTTTGAGAGATCAGTTATTGTGATGGATTGTAGTTGTTGAACTTGGATGATGAAATCATCTACTTCCTGCAGGGTTAATGATCACCTTCTTTGATTTCTCAAGTGCATTGAAAAATGATTCAGCTGCTGCTAGTGAGAAAAAAGCACAGTAATGTCAGTAAACACCACCTCATGGATCACTGACTGCCTGACAGACTGACCACAGTATGTGAGACTGGGCCGAGCTCTCTTTCTGATTTAGTGATGTGCAGCAGGAGCTCCACAGGTGGACAGTTCTGTCCTGGACTTCATACACTCAGACATTCAGTACAAGTTTGAGTCAAGACACCTTCAGAAATACCCTCATGATTCTGCAGAGGCTGGATGTATTAGTGATGGCAGGAGGAGGAGTGTAAAGCGCTGGTGGATGATTTTGTGATGTGATCTGGAAACAATCATCAGCTGGGGAGATGTACAAGTACCTGGTACTTGTAGTACATGGAAAACAGGCTGAACTGGAAGATCAAAACAGAGGCTGGATACAAAGGAAATGAACAGACTTTTATCAAGTAGTGAGAGCCTTCAGTATGTGCAATGCTGTTTCTGTAAGGCAGAATAAATATGTTGATCATTATTAAATCATTTAGAAGAGAGAGACTTAATGTTTAATGCTTGGTAAAAAGTAAATGGCCTGTATTTGTACCCAGAAAGGGTAATCTGGGGAAAAGGAAGATCGCATTTGTCGGCCGCAGTTGTCGGAGCCTGTGTGTACTTGTGTGTGCTTGTAAACGCGGAGAAGCGCGGCTAAAAAACTTTTAAATATTACTTTTTCTGGGTCACAAAATAAACTTTTAAGATATTTTCAGGCGAGGATGTAGCTGTGTAATGCTCAAATATGTACTTAATTTATCAAAACATCACATATTTGCAAAAATGCTCCGACGTTTTTGGAGACATTTATTTTTTTTAATGCTTTGAGGCAGCTTTTGAACATCTGTGGCATCTATTAATGTCAAATCTAGCCTTTCTTTAACAACATAAGCAAACTGCTTTTGTATTTAACCACTTTTCTGTTTAATTACATTTTAAATAATAATAATAACAATAGTATTTATTTTGTTTAAAAAAATGTGTTTAAAAACAGGTTTTGTTGTGAAAGCTATAATCCAGATTAGTGGCCTGTTAAATGGTTAAAGTCTAGGTTGGCTTTATACTTGAGAATAAAGTAACATAGCTTGTCCTTCTAAAGAATTAAGTTATATTCCACAGTTAAATCATAAGAAACATTATGTTACATATAAACCCTGCCATATGTTAGATCTGGTCATTTTGCTTATTAGAAACTTTATATATTGGAAGTTAACTTTTAACAAGCATGTAATGATTATTTTTAAATTAGGTGGTCTTTTTTTAAAACACATATATCTTTAGGCCTAAACTGACAGTGCCAATACCACACATTCAGACACCATCAGTAGATGGTGTTTTTAATACTATATGTGTTAGTCTAATTTGGTTGTATGGGGTCTACATTGACCTTCTGTCTTGTAAGTTATTATGACTGCACAGCCATTAAGGATCAAATCAGGTTCTAAAAAATGTTCTGTTCTTTCTCCCTCTGCTTGCTTCTTACTGTCTTTGAGTTTCGGGACCAGCACTCCTGCTGTTGGACAGAAAGACATCAACTCAGTGGTAAGTGTTTTGGTTTTCCAATATATTAGCAATTGTCAGTGACATTTCTATTAATCAGGCTGAACTTTAATCATACTTTAGATCAGCCTGTTTTACTTATTGTTTTATTTGTGCTTTGGTTTGAGGAAGTTGTTTCTTCACTAATCTTTTCCTGTCTTCTGTTATTAGACTTGAGATATGACTGCACTATGCTGTTGCTGTTGACTCCAGTTAATTCTACAAGACATGCTGTGTAAGTAAACAAACAACAACAGTTTGGTCTGCATTTCTTGAAAGATCACATTACGAACTTAGTTTAGAGGGTCTACACTGTATTTAGTGAAGTCTGCAGGTTTTCTAACAGCAAACTTTGTTTTGTGCCCAAATCATTTTGCACATCATTAGAATAAAAGTTATTAGCCATGTTTGCATAGCCCTTTTTAAAATGATGCTTTCATGACATTATTGTATGTTTGGTGGTGATCACGGCTATCCAGACTGACAAGTGGGACATTGAATGTCACCTCCCCGGTGGGGAGGGAGCCTGAGATTGTCTAAATTTGAGTCTGTTCTATACCAAATGCAGGGGAAAAAATGTTTTAAGAAAGCAATTAAGTTCGTGTTCCAAAAAATATGATTGCTTGCTTGCAGGACACCAGGAGAGATGAGTCCTCCATCACAGATGGTGTGGTCAGTGAAGATGGTCGCCTGCAGGTTCAAGCTCATTGCATCTCCAACCCACATCCACTGCCACTGTACTTAAGGGAAGTTAAAGACTTTCTTCTGCACCTACATTTGGATCACCTCGATCCATGATAGTCATTCAGGCAGTAATGCCTGGACTGGAAACAAGCCATCCTTAAAATAATACAACATTCCAGCTCCTGTGTTGGAATGGAAAACAAATGTGTTGTTTAAATCAGAGACTGCACTTGTGACAGAAAAATAAATATTTTATTTTGATTATATAAGTAATGTATGTACAAAACAAACTTGTGGTAGGCCTAAACTTATTTTCTTAATAATTAAATCTGAGACTTTGTTTCATTGTAAGATTATAACAGTGATGGCAATATAATTGTTTGTTGTTCAAGAGAACAGTGTCCAGTATGTTGGCTGTTATACTTTTTTGCATTTGAAAATAAAAGTTGGGCTCATTTTAACATCACTACAAAAAGTGTTGTTAATTATTTTTAATCATATTCAGGTTACCACAAATTGTTTTTTCATTTGTTGAACTTGAAATGTTTGTCAGTAAGTA
>NC_137929.1:23967667-24105167 GCF_963969265.1 Rhamphochromis sp. 'chilingali'
AAACACCAACTCATCCACAGTGGAGTTAAACCTTACAGCTGTGACTTGTGTGGAAAGTGGTTTACCCAGGCAGAGAACTTAAAAACACACAAACTCATCCACAGTGGAGTTAAAGCATACAGCTGTGACTTGTGTGGAAAGTCTTTTACCCATGCTCAAAGTTTAAAAAGACACCAACTCATCCACAGTGGATTTAAAGCGTACAGCTGTGACTTGTGTGGAAAGTCTTTTACCCTGGCCGAAGATTTAAAAAAACACCAACTCATCCACAGTGGATTTAAAGCGTACAGCTGTGACTTGTGTGGAAAGACTTTTGCCCGGGCTGGAGCCTTAAAAAAACACCAACTCATCCACAGTGTAGTTTAAGCACATGGGGTGGCTGTAGCTCAGGCGGTAAAGCAGGTCATTACTGATTGGAAGGTTGGTGGTTCGATTCCCCTTGTCTGCATGCCAAATATCCTTGGGCAAGATATTAACCCCAAAATTGCTCTCCGATGCATCCATCGGAGTATGAATGTGTGTGAATGTTACTTAGAAAGCACTTAGATCAATGTGCTTGTGCGAATGGGTGTGAATGGGTGAATGCACAAGTTGTGTAAAGCGCTTTGAGTGCTCAGAAGAGTAGAAAAGCGCTATATAAGAGCCAGTCCATTTACCATTTTACTGTGACTTGTGTGGTAAAGCTTTTGCTCAAAGTCGAAACTTACAGAAGCATCTAGTTACCCACCCTGGAATTAAGGTGTACAGCTGCGATTTTTGTGGAAAAAGGTTCAGTGACAAACAGTACCGAAATATTCACCTACGGATTTACACTGGAAATTATGTTTCCTGCTGTGATCAGTGTGGGAAACTGTTTACAACAGATGCACAGTTACAACGACACATGTTTAGCCACTCTGAGGAGAGACCTTACAAAAGTGAACTGTGTGAGAAGACTTTTAAAGTTCCACATCACCTGAAAAAAACACCAACAGATCCACACCAGAAATTAACTCTACAAGTGCAGTTACTGTGAGGATGTATTGATTTTTTTTATCTTGTAATTTTAACCTGATTGTTTGGAACAAGTCTGATCAGTAAACTTATGGAGTTATACTGAATGAACAGTTTGGAAAAATGAAGAGTCATTTTCGCTTGGTAAGCTGAGTGTTATAATGCAAACAGTAAAACGTAGTTGGACATTGGCAGAGATCACTTACGCTGTCATTGTTTAGAAGCAGAGCAACACAGATGGATCCAGTTCTCAACCCTGTCGTCACTGTGGTGGTGGGAAAACGTTTCTCTGTGACCTTTTGTGGAAAAACCTCCAATCATCAACGGGACCTTAAACCGCATCAACGTAGACACACTGGAGACAAAATGAACTACTGCAAAGAATGTGGGAGAGGCTTCCACACACCAAGTACATTAAAAATACATGAACTCTTCCACAGTGGGGTCAAACAGCACATCTGTGACTAGTGTGGGTCATCCTTCACCACTGCACGTGAGCTTAACGAACAAGAATTAGCAAATCCACACAGGAGAGACACCATACAAGTGCAGACACTGTGACAAAAACTTCTCACAATCAGGTCATCGTAACAAACATGATTGTACACACATGGAAGCGAACTTCAGCTCTGACCAGTGTGACAAGAGCTTCAGGAATCTCAGTTCATACTCCAAACACAAACGATTCCACGCTGTAAATAAACTGTTTCACTGTTACCAATGTGCAAAAACATTCACTTCATTATCTGCTCTGTGCAAACATCAGCCTGATCATGCAGGGGTCCGTTCTTCGTACCTCGCCAAGTAAGTTAGCTGGATTTGATTGTTGACGATTTCGCGTGATCCGGGACTTGCTGTCATAGCAACAGATCCGTAAGCGTAAACCTGCTTGGGAGCAGGCTTACTTTATGTAAACAGGATTAGATCGCGGCCACTCAGGTATGTCCGCTTCATTTATACAAAAGCAACAGCAATATTTTTCCACTATTTTTCCATAAATAAATATTATCAATGTAACTAAAGATAATGCAGTATTTGATTCTTTTATTGATTTCATACAGATACATACAGGTCATTTCCTAAAAAAATGGAAATGTACTATTAATCATTCTATTTCATGTATTTGATTATTTCAGATGTAATTCATATTTTAGAGTAGTAATAGTAAATTACTTCGTGTAATCAAGATGAGAGACCACGGCTATAAAAGCGAAGGTGGATTTGGGAAGCCTGTCGCAGCCATGTCCTGTCCGTTTGTACGCGAGCAACCCATTGCGGAAGGTGCAAGATTGATAAGGAGAGTTTTCAGAATTCAGCATATATTGCGGGATAGACAGGATCCTTTAGCTCAGTGCGACAGTGTGCTCATAGAGAGATATCGATTTTCCCGTGAGGGTATTATTTACTTAACCAACTTGTTGACGAGGGGGTGCAGGACCACCACCTGTCTTTTTTTGCTCTGCCCTTTTCTTGGTTGCTGTTATAAACAAACAAACAGATTATTTCAGGGTCTCTTTTCAAGAGACTAAAAGCAATATAAGAGATAAATATTACCATTCTGTAGAATATTCTTATATTTCACTTTTACTTGTTCCCATGTTCTAGTGGGTCCTGTTGTGGCTCTAATGTGTAAGAGGATATAATGTAATATAATACAGGGAGTGCAGAATTATTAGGGAAGTTGTATTTTTGAGGAATAATGTTATTATTGAACAACAACCATGTTCTCAATGAACCCAAAAAACTCTAATATCAAAGCTGAATGTTTTTGGAAGTAGTTTTTAGTTTGTTTTTAGTTTTAGCTATTTTAGGGGGATATCTGTGTGTGCAGGTGACTATTACTGTGCATAATTATTAGGCAACTTAACAAAAAACAAATATATACCCATTTCAATTATTTATTTTTACCAGTGAAACCAATATAACATCTCCACATTCACAAATATACATTTCTGACATTCAAAAACAAATCAGCGACCAATATAGCCACCTTTCTTTGCAAGGACACTCAAAAGCCTGCCATCCATGGATTCTGTCAGTGTTTTGATCTGTTCACCATCAACATTGCGTGCAGCAGCAACCACAGCCTCCCAGACACTGTTCAGAGAGGTGTACTGTTTTCCCTCCTTGTAAATCTCACATTTGATGATGGACCACAGGTTCTCAATGGGGTTCAGATCAGGTGAACAAGGTGGCCATGCCGTTAGTTTTTCTTCTTTTATACCCTTTCTTGCCAGCCACGCTGTGGAGTACTTGGACGCGTGTGATGGAGCATTGTCCTGCATGAAAATCATGTTTTTCTTGAAGGATGCAGACTTCTTCCTGTACCACTGCTTGAAGAAGGTGTCTTCCATAAACTGGCAGTAGGACTGGGAGTTGAGCTTGACTCCATCCTCAACCCGAAAAGGCCCCACAAGCTCATCTTTGATGATACCAGCCCAAACCAGTACTCCACCTCCACCTTGCTGGCGTCTGAGTCGGACTGGAGCTCTCTGCCCTTTACCAATCCAGCCACGGGCCCATCCATCTGGCCCATCAAGACTCACTCTCATTTCATCAGTCCATAAAACCTTAGAAAAACCAGTCTTGAGATATTTCTTGGCCCAGTCTTGACGTTTCAGCTTGTGTGTCTTGTTCAGTGGTGGTCGTCTTTCAGCCTTTCTTACCTTGGCCATGTCTCTGAGTATTGCACACCTTGTGCTTTTGGGCACTCCAGTGATGTTGCAGCTCTGAAATATGGCCAAACTGGTGGCAAGTGGCATCTTGGCAGCTGCACGCTTGACTTTTCTCAGTTCATGGGCAGTTATTTTGTGCCTTGGTTTTTCCACACGCTTCTTGCGACCCTGTTGACTATTTTGAATGAAACGCTTGATTGTTCGATGATCACGCTTCAGAAGCTTTGCAATTTTGAGACTGCTGCATCCCTCTGCAAGATATCTCACTATTTTTGACTTTTCTGAGCCTGTCAAGTCCTTCTTTTGACCCATTTTGCCAAAGGAAAGGACGTTTCCTAATAATTATGCACACCTGATATAGGGTGTTGATGTCATTAGACCACACCCCTTCTCATTACAGAGATGCACATCACCTAATATGCTTAATACAGCTTGGAGTAAGACAACATGCATGAGGAGGATGATGTGGACAAAATACTTATTTGCCTAATAATTCTGCACTCCCTGTATAATAAATTTACCCTACCGCCTACTGGTGTTGGCCAGAGGGGCCGATGGCGCGATATGGCAGCCTCGCTTCTGTCAGTCTGCCCCAGGGCAGCTGTGGCTACAACTGTAGCAACTCCACCAGTGTGTGAATGTGAGAGTGAATGAATAGTGGCATTGTAAAGCGCTTTGGGTGCCTTGAAAAGCGCTATATAAATCCACTCCATTATTATTATTATTATTAAATTACTTACGTGTTTAATTTGTCAGCAACTTTCTGCCAGCCCTCTCTCCTTGCTTTTGCAGCCTTTGCAGTGTTCCCTTGCGTTTTAATTAAACTCTGAAACTCCTGAAATCCCTCAATCAGGAGTTCTTGCTCTACTGCCGAAAAATACTGAGCGCGCTCCTTCGACATTTTCGCCGACCAATCAAAGGGTTGCTGATCAATGTTTCTACTATCGATGCGTAGCCCCTTTTAAGCCACCCAGTGATCTCACATTACTTCATCCAGCTGTACTAATCGTCAACAACAGGTGTGTTCGGAGACCCGGAATAGCGAGCTCAAAGTTGACGCGATGATTTGAACTTGGATGTGTCATTTGATCTTGGATGTAGTAAGCGAGGTAGGGATGGGTATCGAAACCCGGTTCTTGTTGAGAACCGGTTCCCACTGTTTCAATTCCTTGGAATTGTTTGCCATTTTTGCAATCGATTCCCTTATCGATTCCAGTCGCCCCGAATGACGTCACCACGTTGCGGAGCGTCATTTACCTGGCAGGAAACACGGCGGCTCAAACGCTCAAAAGTTTGGTTATACTTTACGAGAACGGATGACAACAGGGCAACTTGCAATACTTGCAAAGTAGATATTTCATTTAAGGGAGGAAACACTACGAATATGCAAAAGCATTTACTCACAAAACACACGATAACCTGAAATGAATGTCGTGTTTTTAATTCCGCTCTCCGGACTCGTGAATCTCAACCCAGCAGCAGCAGTAACGTTTGCACGTCCTCTCCCGTTAATGCGGCAGGTAAATAATCAACTAACAGTGCATATTATGTTAGCGCGATCTGCCTTATTACAAAACCTGCCATTACTGTGCGCTGCATTTAGGTGACCATGATGAGAGAGACAGACAGAGTCTGGCTCAGATGCTGGCAGTTCTCGCTGCAGTCTACCAGTAGCATCTCCTTTCAGGCCAGGATAGACGAATGTCACCGAGCAGTGACTAAGTTTGTGGTAAAAGGCTTGCACCTTGCACAGCAGATGCCCCCGATTTTCGGTAAGTGAATGTGTTTAATTGTAGGCAGGGACATTACTGGATATTTTTGTGTAATTGCTACAGAATAATTTATGTTATACTTTGTTATTGCTACAGAAGAATATTTATTTTATTATTTTACATTTACAATTTTTTTTCCTGGGGACCCTGTGACACCCCATTGAAGAGCCGTAGGCTGGATCTCTTAAGATCTCACTGCTGGGTTTGTAAGGCCATGTTATTCCTAAATTTCTATCTTGTTCAAAGAGAAGATATAAAACAAAGTTCTAAGCTAGCTTAGTGTTCTCCTTTTTTAAAAAAAAAAGAATCGATAAGAGAATCGATAAAGAATAGAATTGTTAAACAGAATCGAAAATGGAATCGGAATCGTGAAAATCTTATCAATACCCATCCCTAAAGCGAGGTACGAAGAACGGACCCCTGGACTGAAATCACTGGATCACAATGAATCTGAAGAGAGAGAAAGATCCTCTTCTGGCTTCAGGGTTGGACTTAAAAACCTTGAGATCAGGCTCCACAGAGTTCAGATGGAATCTCCTGTAAAGAGTGTCAGCTGATGTCACATTTGGATCTGATGAGGTAGCTCTGATTTCTGGACCTGCAGTGAATAATCCTGAATGTTACATTTAGGAAGCTGCATGTATAGATATGTACATCTATGCATGCAGCTTCTCTGTCACTGTCACTACATGCAGGGCGATCAAAATTACTGATATGGATATATATCAATTTCTTTCATTTGAACTTTCTTAGTTTTTCCAAAATTAACTTCTTTTTGTTAAAATGTATTCATTTTAAAGAAATGTTAAACGTTAAAAACGGCAGCACACATAAGGACCCTTTTGTTAATTCAAATTCTATTAAACATCTATTTTTGGCTCCTCCTTTCACTTTAGTGTATTTACTGTATCATTGAAGTCCACATGTTGTTTTAATGAATTAATTTTGATCCACATGTTCTGCAGCTGTTTTCTTGTTAATTTGAAGTTTGCATTATGAAATCCTGATAATGTTAAAGCGTTAGTTATATTTGATGAACTCTGTGTAAAGTTTGTCTTATTAAACAGTTTGGTGTGAAAAATAAAGAAATGGTCTCAGAACAAGAAGTTTGAGCCCTGATTTCAGATTCAAACTAATTTAACTGTTTTCGGTGGTACATGTGGAGGTTTCTCAGGGGAGGAGACTTGGCTGTTCTCCACTCACACTGGCTGAAATGGTGAAAATGCTGTTATCATAGGATGAAATGAGGATTTGTTCCTCATTAACGAGTTGGGGGCACAAAAAATACTTTTCTTTCTTATTCTCATTTAAAATATCTAGCTTTTATTAAATAATTATCTGACTCTTGCGAACAAAGTTTTTATCTGACGTAAAATGTATAGAAATCATACATATACCAACAAGACAGTGTACATCACTGTCACAACAGCATTTGTTTTCATTCAAAGGCTTTATGGCTTTAATACCTGGTGGGCCGGTCTCTAGTCAAAATGCCCAATTTTTTTGTCCCAGTCCAGCAGTGTCACCATGCCAGCTGACTGTATGTCATCATCAGCCAGTGTTGTTCTTTATACATCAATATTACCAAAGTTTACCATAAGGCAGCATAGAAAGTATTTACTTGCTTTCAGGTTTTATTCAAATGTTAGTCTTTTCAGTTGTTTCCCCACTTTTTTCCTGTTTCAAAATCAAACACCAGTTTGTAATAAGATTATCTTCTGTTTTTTAACAGGCAGATAAAGTTTTGCATTGGCATTGGCTAATTTGCCAATTGTATGTTAAACATGTTAGTATTTTAATATTCAAAAATGTTTTTGCCCAAAACATACGTGCACTATATGTCAGTAAAAATACTATGCAAATATTGCTGTCCTTGAATGCTGATTAAACACTGACAAAGCACTGATTGTATCTCTTGTACTTTATCAACGCAGTGTCTAAAAACTTTGCACCGTAGTGGTTAAAATCTCATTCTAATAAGAGTTAAAAGCGCATTCGGTTATTAGGTTTACAGGGTTACTGAATTATGGTTAACGGTTGGTAGAATTTTTTTTAACATTATCTGCCAATTACATCTGCCACCCTTCTCCAAATCTGTGCCCCTACATGGCCCCCCCAACAAAGTTTTTCTAGACACGCACACACCACTGCTTGGTGGGTATGCAAGTGAAGAGAGAGACTACATCAAAGGACACCATGGTTTCATCTGGATCCAAGGTAAGTTTCTGGACCTTGTCGGTGAAGTCGGTGGAGTTCTTGATGTGGTGTGTGGTGTTTCCCACGAGAGGTGCAAGGATGGTAGCAAGTAGTGGTGGGCGGATCGATCCAAATATCGATAGTATCGGTCCCAAGTCGGTATCGGATCGATACTAGCCTGGTGAGATCGATTCTTTACTTTTGAGTTCTGCTTGTGTGCTATGCTGTGCTTTCGGCAAAAACGAAACAACCAGGTCGCTGGACACACCGCTCCTGTGTCAGCGGAGAGCAGGCACACTTTGCTCCCTCTCCCCCACTCTTATGTTTCGGTGTTGCACTGACACGTCACGTGACTTAGACAATTTGGGGGTTGTTAAGTTGTTTACATATTAATTATATATATTTTTTTGTTGTTGAGAATTTTAATTGTAATTTTTGTATTATAGTTTATCAACAATATTTGTTTTAATTTGTTTACTGGTTTTCGTGCACTTAAGATTTAAAAAAAAAAAAAAAAAGATCGCCACCAGGGCAGACCCGATGGCATTTTCATGCTTCACAGCATCATTTATTCTTACAATAATCACACGGTTGCTGTAACAGTACATTCAACGGCTTCAGCTCTCCCGCTGGCAGCCGTACACATCACCACCACCAACCCTGCAGCGGCATCGCAGAACACACCCTGCCACATACCCCCCTCGCCCGCTTCACCTCACCTCGCGAGCAGGCGAGGGAATCGGCCCGGACCATCGGCGCCCCATGCCCCAGCCCAGCGACGGGGAAGTGTCCACTCTGGCGGTCGCCCGCGCCTCCAGCGGAAGCCCCGGAGCTGGCCTGATGGCCACCCATATGGCAAGCAGCGGCAGCGCAGTAGGCGTGGAAGTGAGCTGGGGTTCACAGGCAGCTGGGCAGACGGCCGGTACGCAGTACTGTGCAGCCTGCGTGCCGAAGTGGACAGCGCACCTCGACCTCCGTCTCCAGCTTGGCAGGCGCGCCAGCAGTAATATGCAGTATCGCACACCACTAGTGTTTGGGATTTCTCTTTCAGTCGATTCACTCGGTACAACCCATAAGTATGGGATATCACGCCCTCGCGTGTCCTGGCTGAAGAAACCTTTAATCACGCCTTTAAGGCAGATGACGTGTGATGACACGCGCACGGCCCCGCCTGCACATATAGCCGCTGTCATCACAGTCATCCCTCAGTTCTTACGCTCTTCACCTCGCTGAGAACACCTCTGCTGAGTTGGGCTAGCTAGCTGCTGCTAGTTAGCTCCGTTGTCTGCCGACTTGAACTTAGCTTAACTGCCCCTGTTGGTGTTAGCCTCCACCCCACAGTTGGTGTGTAGGCTGCCCGCGGAGCGCTAATTTCAAGTTTTCCCGTGCAGTGTTTTGCTTTGCGTTTTGGAATGTACTCCAAACCGAAGCGAGCAAAGCAGAAATCTTCTGTTCGCCCCTGTCCTCAGGGATGCGGTTTCTCTTTGCACAACAGCGACCAGCACGATGCCTGCCCTGTCTGCCTGGGGATCGTCCACGCTAGGAGAGCGTTGGCGGAGCCCGAAGCCTGTGCGTTTTGTCGCCAGCTCCAGCGCTCGACCCTGGAAAGACGGGTGACGTTTGTGGAAAAAGTGCTGGGACGCTCGGCTGTCGCACGGCATGACCCTCTCCTTCCGAGTCTGGAGCCCCGGCTTTGTCCGAGTCCGAAGACGAGGATTTTCCGGTCGATGTCCCCGCAATTAGCTGGGCTGACCACATGGAATATGTTGACGGGTTAGCCAATGATGAGTCGGAACCATGCAGGAGCGCTGGCGGGCTTCAACCCAGGCTGAAGCCCATCAGCGCTCCCCAGGACAATGATGATGTGCTGGACATCGGCCTGGACATCCATGATTTGTCGGAGGATGAGCAGGAGAGCTCATTGTCAGCCCAATGTACCGCCGCTGCTGCGCCGGTCGGCCACGGTGACACCTCTCTTTTCTCCCTGTTTCGCCGTGCTGCTGAGAAGCTGCAGGTGGACTGGCCCTCTCCTCCGCCAGCTCAGAAGCCGTCGTGGTTCGCGGGGTTTTTCCTCCCACCGGAGCCCGCAATGGCCAAAAACTGCCTTCCCATGTTCCCAGACTTTCTCTGCGAGTTAACAGCATCATGGGACAAACCTCTGTCTACCCGCGTCACTGTGCCCGGCTATGGACAGTACATGGAATTGGACAGCGCCAAGGGGGCTGGCTTAGCTAACCCACCCCCTATGGAGCCGTCTCTGGCTGCTTATCTGGCCCCGTCCCATAACCATGGTGTCGGCGGCCCCGCAACTCTGCCGTCCAAGCACTGCAGATTCTCTGCTTCGCTCCGTGGGGGAGAGGGGGGTGCGAACTGTTGCCATGGGTTACCGGTTGCAGTTCCGGGTCAAGCCGCCTCGTTTCCAAAGAGTCGTAAATACGACTGTCAACACCGAGGCGCCCATGATACTCAGAGAGGAAATAAAGGCGCTATTGCAGAAAAGAGCAATACGAGTGGTCCCTGCTTCAGAGACAGACAAAGGTTGGTACAGCTGTTATTTTATTGTTCCGAAAAAAGGGGGAGGGCTTCGTCCCATCCTCGACCTGCGAGTCTTGACCACGTATCTACGAACGTACAGGTTCAAGATGCTAACACTCAGACAGCTCTTGAATGCGGTCGGCCCGGGAGATTGGTTTGCAACAATCGATCTAACAGATGCTTATTTTCATGTGGTTATACACCCGAAACACAGGCAGTTTCTGAGGTTTGCATTCGAGGGCGTAGCCTACGAATACCTAGTGCTGCCGTTCGGGCTGTCGCTCGCTCCTCGCACCTTTACGAAATGTGCCGAGGCAGCGCTAGCGCCCCTCAGAGAGAGAGGAATCCGCATCTTAGCCTACCTAGATGACTGGGCTCTCGTAGCTTGCTCCAGAGAGCAAGTGGAGACACAGCTGTCGCTGTTTCTGTCACACATTCAGACACTGGGGTTCTCTGTGAACTTTCAAAAGAGCTCGCTAATCCCAAATCAGCAGATTACTTTTCTCGGTTTGGAAATATGCTCGCTTTCCACGTTTGTCATCGCTGCCTCGCTCAGTTTCAGTTGGGACGCAGACTGCGTTTCCAGACGATATTAAGCTTGTTGGGCATGATGGCATCTATGATTGCCGTAGTGCCACTTGGACTGTTAAAAATGAGAGCGTTTCAACGCTGGACTCTCTCTCACCGTTTGTGTGCATCGCGTCACCTCCGGAGGAGGCTGCCGGTAACCGCGTCTTGCATGCTAGCTCTCAGTCCTTGGAGGAAGCCCGGGCTGCTCCTGTCTCGCTCTCTGCTGTTATGGTGCAGTGTTCATTTTCTGTCTCTAAGAGCCACCCATGTCCCGGGCCACCTGAACCTGGGGCCGGACCTTCTCTCCAGGGGGGGTCCTCTGGTGAGAGAATGGAGGTTACACCCTTTAATAGTGGCTCAGATTTGGGGCCTATTTGGCAAAGCGCAAATAGATCTTTTTGCTGCCCCCTGTTCTTCTCCATAATCGACCACGATGCACCCTTGGGCTTGGACGCGCTAGCGCACCAATGGCCAGACGTGCTCCTGTATGCATTTCCCCCAGTGGAAATGATATCTCCAGTTCTAGAGAGAGTGCGTCGGCATTCCCACACTCTCTGATTCTAGTGGCCCCTTGGTGGCCCACAAGGTCGTGGTATGCAGAGATAATCAGCCTGCTAGCAGCGAGTCCTTGGCAGCTTCCTCTCTGCAGGGATCTCCTCTCTCAGGCGGGAGGAGAAGTGTTTCATCCGCGCCCAGATCTGTGGCGCCTTCATGCTTACCTGCTGAGAGGTTAAACTTGATTGCTAAGGGTTTGCTACCTAGTGTGATAGTGACAATTCAGAGCGCTAGGGCCTCATCTACCAGAGGCTTGTACGCTTACAAATGGCGAGCCTTCGAGCAATGGCTCATGCTGTCCTTTCTGCTGGGTCTACCACTCACTAAGGATGTGGTGGTCCGATTCCGGTCAAACTGATCACTTGGTTGCGTTACTTGCTCTTCGAGTGAATCAACAAATGGATAAATAAAAAGCCCAACGACAATGCTGATTTTTTTAGAGTCTTAGCTTACATTTCATATTTACAGTTGTTATCCTCCACGGCTAAACAAACTCTCTAAATCGGTTTCAATTGTGTACTGATGTGCACAACAATGGACATAAGGAGCTTCTTTCAAAGAAACAACTCAGGTAGATGTTATTTTATATATTATGCTTTGGATGTTGTTCAGTATATCTATGCAAAACAAGAGGAATTTCAATACACAGCAGTATATTCACAGTTGAAACCAGCTGTTTATATACACTTTAGGGAGAAAACATAAAACCTTTTTGTTTTACTGTTAAATATCAATTTAGAGTAAACTTGTTTTGTTCTGGATAAATAAATGTTGAAATATCTTTTGAATTAGTTAAATGTCAGAATAAAAAGAGGGAGCTGTCTATTTTAATCACCTACATCAAATTTAGGAGTACATATACACTAAGTTTATTGTTAATTAATAAGAAAACGCCAGACGATTCCATTCTGAGCTGAAGAAGCTTCTGATAGGTTAGTAGAGTCCATGTGAGTAAATTGGTGGCACACCTGTGGACGCATATAAGGCAGAACACAGAGCCTGTTTCTGTGACATGGGAAAAATCGAGAGATATCAACCAAAACACCTGGAAAAGAATTGTGGAGCTCCATAAGTGTGGCCCAGTTTTGAATACAAAATACAAAAGTTAACAAATATGTTTTTTATATTTATCAATCTAAAAAAATAAACATTTTGTCTGATTTGATGTTACAATTAAAAAAGTGTTTGTGTTTTTATCTGAAGAGTGTAAATATCTGGTTTCCACTGATGTTGTTGGTGTTTGGCTTGATTGTCAGCACAAAGAGGGAGAGAGAGGAGAATGAGGACAGAACAGAGATGGAACAAGAGCAGGTGAGACACACATGTTAGTCAAATGGTTGTTTGCTAAAACTCATCAGAACATGTATCTAGTACCTAGTGTAACTTTTTAGATACCATTTGTTATTTTTCAAATTCTATATTTATTAAGTTATGCAGGCTTATAAAGGCTAAATAATTATATAAACTTTTCTGAATCTAAATAGTGTACTTTGGTAGAATTAAAAAATAAGTGTAGTGCAGGTCTATGATGATTTTTAGTGCTACTATCATCTAGTTTTGATTCTGGTTCTCTTTTGGTTAAGTCCTCAGTAGTCCTGATTTTGAACTGTTGTAGTCCTGTTTTAATTCCAGATCAGTTCTGGGTTTGGTTGAATTGGGGTTTAGTCACTGTGTCTTGATACAGCCCAATTAAAAACTAGTTTAAGGTGATATTTATTTTTTCCTATATGAAGACATTCTTTTTTGAACAAAACTCAAAACAGAGCCTTATAATCTTTCAGTCATTTCTACCCTCACTTGATTTCCTTTTGCTGCTCAGCTCTCACACAGTGGCTCAGTTATGCTCCAATCCCTCCATATTGTGGCCAATCACATGCGAGGATATAGGATAATATCATTATGTGAAAAACAGAGAGGGTGAGAGACGCGACAGTCAAGTGGAGCATCCGTCTGTCCTCTCAGTAAGTGAGTGAGACAGTAGACAGCGGAGGGCTGTGCGAAAGCAAAAACACATAAATATGCCTGACACCTGTAAACGTAGCAGCATCTGGCTGCAGTTTAAAGACTTTTTTTGTCTCGACTTGGTCTCGGTCTTGGTCTCGTCTCATCGTGGTCTTGATCTTGTCTTGGTCTCGGATTAGGCGGTCTTGACTACAAGTCTAGCACGTGTCTGAATTTACAGTTATGTTTTGGTATATATCACCTTGTCTTTGTCTTGAAGTGGTCATGTGATTGGCTTACCACGACTACTTTATTCTTCCTCAGTCAAACAGCAGCACTCATGAGATTGTTTTGCCCCCTTAGCTCCAGGTGTTGTGCTAGAAAGTGATCGGGAGGGCGCGCAGCTGCTTAAGGCCTTGTGAATTGTTTCTTGTTTCCTGTTTTATTGTGAAGGTCCGTGTCTCATGTGAGTGAATTCAGTTTTGCTTCCCCTGTCTCCTCTTGTCAATTACTTCCAGCTGTGTTGCCCACCTGTGTGTAATCTCCCTGTGTTCTTCTGTGTGTATTCAACTCGTGTCTACTCATGTACTAGTTGCTGTTCTGTCTGTAAGTCTCCTGTGTATTCTCTGTGTTTTCCCTGCCATCCACCTTCTTATGCATCTGCTCACCTTCCTTCATGTTTGCTGTTTAGTAGTGATGGGTAGCTGAGGCCTTGTGAACCGTTTCAGCACATTCCCCAAACTGTATTGATACTGTGTCGACACAGCGTTGCTGTTTTTCTTCATACTGACACCTGCTGGACCTTAAATGTCACTGCTGGCAACTTTCTTGAGACTCACAACAGACACTGATTCAAATACCTAGCCATACTTGTATACACTCTAAGGTATTGTACTTTCCATGGAATCATTTTATATCTTTTATATTTCAAATTTTATAGACATCTTTAAAATATATTGTGAATGACATTAAGTGAAAATTAAAATAAAAGTATTGTAAATGTAATATTACCCATTTAAATGTAATTGACTCAGAATCTATTATAAATTTTTATTCACAAAAATAAGTTTATCCAATGTTTTTGCATTCAGTCTATTGCTGTTTTTTTTTTTTTTACACTATTTCCCCATCTGTGCCTGTGAGCTCAAGCTCACAGGCACAGATGAAGCTGGGGTACACAAACTGTAAAGCCAGGTGGAAAAGGTTTGGATAAGATGTTTTGCAGCACGTTAAAGGATAATACTGAACTTGCCTGGAACAGGTGACTGCTCTGATGAAGGCCTAGGCTGTGGCTCAGATGTTGTGTGGGCAATTACTGCAGCACACTCCATTTTCAGGTGCCTCACTACACTTGGAGGAACTACAAAATCCGAGTGTTTTAAATCTTGGGTCTAAAAGTGTTGAGAGGGTCAACACACTTAATGACTCCAGATTAGAAGCAGTGTCTGTGACACGACGCCTAAGTTGGTCATGGAGATGGGTGGCTGCTTGTGTGTGGAGATGTAAAGAGTTCTTCTTTCTCATCATGTAGCCGTGACAGCATCTGATATGTGCTGTTCCAACATGTTGGTACCTCGTTGATAAGTTTGAAGATGGATGAAAGTTCAGGGATTTGATCACATGATTTTTTGACTAATAAATTGAGTTTGTGTGCAATGCAAACTGAATGTCGAATTTGGAGAGTTCTTGTTGCTGCAGTCATGTTTGGTGCTGCATTGGTAACAAGACACCTTACCTTATTTGTGATCCTCCATCATGCCCGTTTTGAATTGGGCCAAATCGCCTGCAGTGTGACTTTGTGGAAAGTGTTTTACACCCAACACAGATGTACACAGCTGCATATTCTCATTAATGTAGTGGCAGGTAAGAGCCAAATAAGCCTCACAGGCACAATACTAAAGGGTTGGCAGTCCTTTATAATAAAATTCAGGACTGCCTGGTTCACAACAGTCTTCCTAGATGCTTGATTTTAAAATGATAAAACACATATTAATAAAAAAAAAATGATGATAAAGCTGCTCAATGTCTATATAGGCCTACCTCTGTTCATTCTCGGTGTGTTTGTCTCCTCATTTTCATGTTTGGCTCTGTAATGCCTAAACACTGAGGAGGTGCTTTTGTTTGTGTAAGAAAGCAGAACAGATGTGACATTTAACCTGCATAAAATGAAATAAATAATTCACACTGCAAGTCACATTGCTGTTTTTCCTATTCTAATAGGTTACACTGAAACAAAGGCAGACAAACAGTTACATTATTTGCAGTTAAAAGATCAAAATGATCCCACACAGCAGAAACAGAGATTTGTATTTTTTTTAACTTTGCGAGAGTAATTTTGTTTTTTGTTTTTTTGGTGGCGACTCATTCCGTTAACAAATGCAGATGCGGTATCTTTTAAACACAGTTTGGCGCCTTGGCAATGAGTGATACAGCAGCTGTATCGATCACGTGACTTTTTCTTAAAGCGACACACGCACCGATACAGGCATCGCTAGGTGAGCTTGATACATGCGCCGGTGCGTCAGTGTTGCTGGACCAATCACTACTGTTTAGTAGTTTAATTTTTCCCAGCTTAGATTATCTTTAGTTCTGTTTTGCCATTTTTCACCTTGTGCTTTACTTTACAATAAACCACTTTCATCTCAGTGAGTGCCTGCGCGTAGATCCTGATTAATTTTCTCCACACGGCTCATCCCCTTGGCCGTAAAAGGAAATCAGAATGTGCAGAGAATTAGTAAAGATGATAAAAGGGCAACTATGAAGAGTGGAGAAGTGCTTGGTCCAAACGACATACCTGTGGAGGTATGGAGGTGTGTAGGAGAGAGGGCGGTGGACTTTTTAAGCAGGTTGTTTTACTCTATCTTGGGCAGTGAGAGAACGCCTTAGGAATGAGGATGTGTACTGGTGCCAACTTTCAAGGGGAGGAAGAAACTGCTGACGAGGTGCCAAAACATGTGTAGTGTTTGTCTTATCTTCTGATGGTTCTTACTTTATCTTATAATTAAAATAACCATACTTGGGATGGGCAGGCGGTTGTTTTCATGTGTCTGTTCATTAGAAACAACAATGGTAAAACCATCATCTACCTCCGCTGACTTGTTTATTTCCCCACATAAACATTTCACATTAAGGACGGGTAGAGTTTGGTGTCATTAACATAACAGAGAAAATTGATATTAAATGTGTAGGAGAGATGACCAATTGGAAGTAGCCAGATAAGAAATGGCAGCGGTCCCTGAGGACACCAGTAGGAAGTGGAAATGGCTGGAATTAGACATTTTTGAGTTGAATTAACTGAGTGCAACTGAAGAGAGGACGAACTAGTTCAGGTGCGTGTCAGTAATATCAAGTAAGGTTTGTTATACCTGCATCATTTATATTGTTAAAACTCTAACTTTGATAACAGAGTTAATGGCATATTTCAACTCTGAAGCAAGTTTTCACATTTGATTTTGATTTTAATCCTCTGTAGACCGCTATCTTCAATCATGTTATCATTGTGAGTCTTAACCAAGTGGTGGATTAGCCTCCACGTCTGAAAAGCATAGAGTGGAGTGAAAAACAGAAAAGTCAGTGATGTACTAATGTAGCAAAAATAGGAAACATTAGAACTGTAAATGTTTCCTTCCTTGTCTGCAGATTAACAGTCCACAGGTTGGGTGCTCGCACTCTGATTCGTTCCCTGGAGATGAAGGAGAGAGAGCTCAGAGGACAGCAAGATGGAGGAGTGAAGGAGAAGGTGGTGCAGCTCAGTGTGCAATCAGGAGTGAGCAGTTCTTTCACTGCCTTCATTGCTGCCAACAAAGACAACGGCGAGGCAATCCACGGACCTCTGCACCGCAGACATATTCTACCACCCTGTGAGGTTTGTTTAAAGCAAAAAAAGCAATACTATGAAACTGTTAATAGCAGGATGTCAGAGTCAATAGAGAGGACTCAAAAGAGCAACTTCAAATCAAACTATTTATGTAGTAGGTGTTTCTTTGCCAATGTCTTTTCCCTGCATTAGAAAGTAATAAGCCAAGTGGAAGTACAACACACATCTATGCATTTCTATAAAAACTGACTCTCTCTCTCCTTAAAGTGATGGCTGTCCATTCTTCCTGTAAAAGGTGTGAATATAAACCTGAATGAATGGGAGTAGAAACTGTGTGTGTGCGCATGAAGACATGCTTGTGTCACTGAGATTTAACAGATTTTTGTACGTTCACGTAGCCAAGTGATAATCATATTTAATAATCATTGAATAGTAATAATGTTATTGAACAGGTTAAACATTTAGATATTACAAAAAGTTGCAAAAAAAAATACACACAGCTGTGAAGTCAGCTGCACATGAATAACATTAGTACAATGACAACTTTAATCAGAGTGAGTTCAGAAGATCCAAAAGTGAGACACTAAAAACAAGCTAATGAAAGCAAAAAGTGACTTTGAAAAATTTATTTCAAGGAATTAAAACACTGATAGGAAAAAACTAAACATGAGGAGAATGGCAATCCTGCAGCGACCAATCAAAGAAGACTGTAATGGCTGCATTGTAAAGAAAGCTGTTGGGTTTTTTTTTTTTTCGTTTTTCTGAGATATGCAGAGTTTTAACGAACAATTTGAACACTATTATTCTTTTACATTATTTGTTCTCAACAGAGATGGGCAGTAATGCGTTACAAGTAACGTGTTACTGTAATCTGATTACAGGCACTTGCCCTGGTGGCCATTCTTTCAGTGGGCATTTCTCAACAACAACTACAAACACTAGTGAAGTGAATGGACATTTAATTAAAAAATGAAACATTTAATTCAATAATTAATGGCATATTTAATTAATTAATTTTGTCACCTCACTGTAGGGATGGGTACCGGTATCATGGCACCGGTTCTGACATAAACGGTAGTAACCAGACCGAAAAGCAGCGCACATTTCAGTGCTTTATTTCGGTGCTTTTTATCATCATCATCATCATCATCATCAACTTTATTTATAAAGCACTTTAAAACAACCACAGCTGACACAAAGTGCTGTACATTGGAACTGTAAAATAAAATTACATGAGATATAAATAAAAAACAAATAAAAGAAGAGTGAAATCATTAATTAAATAACTACTGCATTAAAAAAGAAACTAAGTCTCACTGAGGTTAAAAGCCAAGGAATAAAAGTGGGTTTTTATTCCTGAGATGTCACACACTTTGGATTCCAGCCAATCATTTTACATTTGCAAGCGTAGTAGGCGGGGCCAGGTACGTACGTTCTTTTAGAGCAGAGCTACAGATTAAAAATGCCCAAGGCGAAGCGGTCAAAAGTCTGGCTGTACTTCACAGCAAAATATGCAAACTCAGCAGCCTGCAACAAGTGCTTTAATCATATATATACATATATACGGTATATGACAAACACACTTTTATTAAAGAAAAAATATTTATAGCTTTCATCTCTCTTATATTGAATACTTTTATTGTTTTTATAACATTATTGTTATTATTTTATGACAGGATTATGATAAAGAGTAGCTCCACATTGAATTTTATTCAAGATGACCGGCTGATGGGGAAGAAAAGTAATTAAAGTGATTTTGGTTTTTGGTGCCAGACAGGCTGGTCTGAATATTTCATGAACTGCTGTGTGATTTCTGCTGTGACATTTAGATGTTAGGGTCAGAACTTAGCACAAAATGACATGGAAGCCTGGATCCATCCTGCCTTGTATCAACAGTTCATGCTGCTGTTGCTGATGTACTTTATATCACTGAGGACCATCTGAGCAGTTATTTAAATGCCGTTGCCTGTCTGAGTGTTGCTGCTGACCATCTCCACCCCTTTATGAACACAGTGCACCCACCTTCAGACAGATGTTTCTAGCAGGATAAAGTTCCATGTCCCAAAGTTTAAATCATCTCAAACTGGTATAATGAACATTAAAAGGAGTTCACTGAACTTAAATGGCCTCCACAGCCACCAGATCTCAAAAGAAGAGTGTCTGTAAAAGTCTGCAGCAACTGTGTGATGCTTTGCTATTTAACTCACTGACTTACTCATTACCCATCATGACTCATTACACTGCTGGGGTAATGTTTCTGCCATTTTCTGAATGTAATTTTACTAATTATTTTATTTTATTTTTAAGATTTAAGACTTTGCAGCTGTGGGTGGACAGTCTTCGCAGTCTCACATGAAAAGTTCTTAAAAACTTAAAGACTGGAAACAAAAAGATCAAAAAAGGAAAAGGTTCTTTGCTGTCCAGGGATGTCTGAGAAACAGAAGAGTTTATTCCACTCTGACAGTTATTATTATTATTATTATTATTATTATTATTATTATTATTATTATTAGATTTGATTCCTAAAAATATGAATATTTAGGGACCCTCTGCTCTACCTGACTGTAGCTTATAATAAAAAGCACTTAGATTGCTCAGTTAGAGTAGAAAAGTGTAACATAAATAAGAAACGTTCCATTTACCAGTTCGGCGTCACAGGTGTTGGTGAGTGAGCTGGATGAAGTAACTAACAGTGCAATGATTTCTGCTGGGCAGCTACACAAGTGTGCGTTCTATTACACAATGGCTACAAATAGAGTAAAGCCCTACCTTAAATCTGCTGATAACATTCACTGAACATATCCTCCTTCTCTAATTCTTTAAGGTCTTTATGCGTGTGCTTTCAGTCTTCACGTGTCAAGTAGTTGACACAGACAAACTCTGACATCCAGGGAATGCCAACAGCGAAGAAACAGCCGAACCAACAAATGAACAAATTCTTCCTTCTCTTATTTTTCAGTTCATGCATCCTTGATTTCTTTGCTCTCATTTCCTTGAACCTATCAGTGTATCTTAGCTCCTCCCACCAGAGAAGTGAGCAAGTGAAGCGAGAAAAACATGTAGAGAGGAGCTAAGAGGCTTTTAACAATATCAGACATCCTTGCTTTAGTCGTTTTAAAGCAATGCCAGTTAAATATAGCACATCCATCGTTTCGTTACAGCAGAGTATACTAAAGTATTTGGTTGGGTCCGTGTGATAAGTGAGACTTTTAAGTCTGTGCCAGAGACAGAATAATTCTCTCATCCAGGAAATACTGAATGCAATTTAACAGTTAAGTTAACACATAATCAAATTTTTTCCCCTCTTTTTCATTTTTTTTGGTTTCTACATCCTTGATTCCTTTGCTCTTATTTCCCCAATCATCAAATTGCAGCTCAGTCCCTCACACATGACAGGTGAGCAGACAAGGTTAGAAAGACAATAAGAGAAAGGAGCTAAGACAACATATATTCATGCTTCTGAGCCATTGAAGCAAAGTCAGTTAAAAATTATGTTTGGCACAGATGCTGCTGTCCATTGTTTTGTTGCAGCACACTCCTACATATTTACAAAGTCCTGTTTCCACTCCCTGTTTGTTATGTCTCTTTTATACATCCATCCATTCGCTTCCGCTTATCCTTTTCAGGGTCGCGGGGGGCGCTGGAGCCTATCCCAGCTGTCATAGGGCGAGAGGCGGGGTACACCCTGGACAGTTCGCCAGTCTGTCGCAGGGCTAACACACAAGGACAGACAACCATTCACACTCACATTCATTCACACCTAGTGGCAATTTGGATTATCCAATTAACCTATCCCCACAAGCTGCATGTCTTTGGATGGTGGGAGGAAGCCGGAGTACCTGGAGAGAACCCACGCAAACTCCACACAGAAAGACCCCGGCCTGATGGTGGAATTGAACTCAGGACCTTCTTGCTGTGCGGCAACAGTGCTAACCACCGTGCCACCGTGCTGCCCCTCTTCTTTTATACATCATTAGTAAAAACACTTTGCTCAGGATATAGTAGATCCTCCACATCTCCCCTTTCCTGATGCATTTTAGAGACTCAAACATGCTTCAAGACGAAGAAGAAGAAGAAAAGGGCAATGAACAGATAAATGAGGAAAAACCTAAGCTGTTGCAGTCCTGTTGTTCATACCTGTTTTAGACAGTAGGGTGAGCAGTTTAATCCTTCACCTGTATTTAGTAGGGGTGCAACGATACACAAAATTCACGGTTCGGTTCGATACTTTGGTGTCACGGTTCGATATTTTTTCGATACAAAAAAATGTTCATGCCTTTTTAATTTGTCATTTATTAAAATTATAAATATATATTTTAACTCAAAAGTACAGTTTTTAAATTTAACCCTAACCCTTGTGCGTGTTTTTTATTTTGACAGCGAACGCGCACCTGCGGACCACTTATGTGCAGCCCTGGTTATTTAGCTCATCATATCGCAGCCACAGAAATTATTTTGTCCATGAAACCATAAAGCTGCACTTTCTTTTTGCCTTATAGTCTGATTTGTCATAACTTCTCCGTTTTGTGGTAAGCTTTTCTTTGGCTGTCACTTCTTCACCCTGACCTGTCTTATTTGGCTCAGCAGAACTAAAATATATATCCTGCTGCTTTTACACACGGACTCACATAAGCTCAGCGATTCTCTGCGCGATCAGCCTCTCACATGTTTAAGCTTGCTGCGGGAGATTTCACTTGTCATGTTTGCATAGTAAGCTAACGATTGATAAGACGATGTCAGAGGAATTGGTGCACAAATTATCATCACTCACAGATCAGTGCTGTCGCTCTCTATACACAGTTCGTGCGATTGCAAACTGAAAGCAAAAAACAAGCGCAAATTCAAATGCGACTTCAATATGTCACATATTGACAGTGGCTCACCGATGCCAATGACATAATTACCCAGCTACATTTCCGAAAGAATGCAAAAGCATTGACATATATTTTTCCTTCCTACAATAGCCCGACGGGCAGGGCAGAGATAGATTTTGGTAGCCCGACTGGAAAAATCGCTAGCCCCAGGACGTCGGGCTAGCGATATTGCGAGCCCTGTATCTGATTGAGGAATCACTCATCTTTGGAAAAGAGAGTTTATTACAGAGAAATGTCTCTTTCCAAAATAAAAGCTATACTATCCGCTTCTTCTGGGCTATATTCTCAGCAGCATATTAAACATATCAGGTCCCCATAAGGAGAATCATGTGCTAACGGCTGTCTAAATGACTCGGCTAAAGTTAGTAGCATGCTTGCTTGTTTTTGTCTGCTTCCACTTGTCTTTGCACTTGGATGATGTCGGCGTAAATGTGCAGTCATATTCGTTGTGTTCCCACTAGTGCTTTCAGGTTAATCTCGTTGAAATGACCTTAACGCCACAACACGGCAAATCTCCGTTAACGAGCTACCCCTGATCGCCCGTGCATGGGGCTAGACGGCTAACACACTAGCTCCCACCCATGTAATTGAGCATTGCGTGGCACATCCAACATACTGTTTTACTTTAGTCCATGACGCGCCTACCTTCAGGGTCATACGTCACATGAAAACCAAAATAATTCCAAACGCCAGATCTGAATGAGGGTGGGGGAGGTCCATGTTGCAAGGAGAGCTTAACTTCTGTCTCGCTAGCTTGCCCTGCGCTCTTCCTTCTGACAATGCTGTCTGTGTTGAGCGCTCAGTGGATCTGCGCTCGACAGTGCAGCCTAGGCGGAGTAGTCGAACGCAGATTCACTGAGCGCTCAACACAGACAGCATCGTCAGAAGGAAAGTTGATAAAATAAATTACAAATGTTGTATTGTTCGATACATATGCGTACCGAACCGAAAGCACTGTATCGAACGGTTCAATATCGATACGAATATCGTTGCACCCCTAGTATTTAGGTATAAGAGAGCCATGTCTGCTTTGAGAGATCAGTTATTGTGATGGATTGTAGTTGTTGAACTTGGATGATGAAATCATCTACTTTCTGCAGGGTTAATGATCACCTTCTTTGATTTCTCAAGTGCATTGAAAAATGATTCAGCTGCTGCTAGTGAGAAAAAACTACAGTAATGTCAGTAAATCAGAATCAGAATCAGAATCAGAATACTTTATTGATCCCTGGGGGAAATTATTTTTTGTTACAGTGCTCCATTTTAAACCAACATTAAGACAAGACAGACAATATGCTAACTAAGAATAGTACAATATATACATATATATACATACATACATACATAAGTCACTTATAAATAAATATTTGGAAAAGAAACATGTGTAGTTGTAGCAGCAAACAGTGTGTTAAGTGGATGCGTTGTACAGGGAGATGGCCACAGGCAGGAATGATTTCCTGTGTCGTTCAGTGGTGCTTTTCGGTAATCTCAGTCTCTCACTGAACGAGCTCCTGTGACTGACCAACATGTCATGGAGTGGGTGGGAGGTGTTATCCAACATTGTCTTTATCTTGGACAGCATCCGCCTCTCCGACACCACCTTGAGGGAGTCCAGCTCCATCCCCACAACATTGCTGGCCTTACGGATCAGTTTATTAAGTCTGTTGGCATCTGCGACCCTCAGCCTGCTCCCCCAGCATGCAACAGCATAGAGGATCGCACTGGCCACCACAGACTCATAGAAAATCCTCAGCATTTTCTGGCAGATGTTGAAGGACCTCAGTCGCCTCAAAAAATAGAGACGACTCTGGCCCTTCCTGTAAAGTGCTGTGGTGTTTTTAGCCCAGTCCAGTTTATTGTCAATGTGTACTCCAAGGTATTTATAGTCCTCCACAATGTCAACACTGACCCCCTGGATTGAAACAGGGGTCAAGTGTTTCCTGGTCTTCCTGAAGTCCACGATCAGTTCCTTAGTCTTTGCCACGTTGAGCTGCAGATGATTCTGCTCACACCACGTGACAAAGGAGTCGACCACAGCCCGGTACTCTGTCTCATCATCCCTGCTGATGCATCCAACCACCGCAGAGTCATCAGAAAACTTCTGAAGATGGCAGGTCTCTGTGCAGTGGCTGAAGTCTGTGGTGTAGAGGGTGAAGAGGAAGGGGGAGAGGACAGTCCCCTGTGGTGCCCCTGTGTTGCTAATCACCTTGTCAGACACACACTGTGGGAGACGTACATATTGTGGTCTTCCTGTCAGGTAATCAACAATCCAGGACACCAGAGAAGCATCCACCTGCATCGCTACTAACTTATCACCCAGGAGGGTCGGCCTGATGGTGTTGAAAGCACTGGAAAAGTCAAAAAACATGACCCTCACAGTGCTCGCCGGCTGGTCCAGATGGGTGTAGACACGATTGAGCAGGTAGATGATGGCGTCCTCTGTTCCGAGACGAGGCTGATAAGCGAACTGAAGGGGATCCAGATGTGGTCTTACTATGGGTCGCAGCTGGTCCAGGATGAGCCTTTCCAGGGTCTTCATGATGTGGGAGGTCAGTGCCACGGGCCTGTAATCCTGGGGGCCACTGGGACGAGGCGTCTTTGGTACAGGGACGAGGCATGATGTCTTCCACATCACCGGGACCCTCTGCAGACTCAGACTCAGCATAAACAGTTTATGAAAGACTCCACACAGCTGGGGGGCACAGGTCTTGAGGACAAGGGGACTCACTCCGTCTGGTCCAGCAGACTTGCCTGAGTGAAGTCTCCTCATTTGCATCTCAACCTGGTATTGAGTGAAGGTGATGGGTGGGGGAGGGGTGTCAGGAATCTCACAGGAGGCAACATGTGAAGAGAGAGGCTGGCACAGTGGTGTGGCTCTGGATTCCAGGCTGACTGCAGGTGAGGTTGTGGGGGTGGGAGCAGACACTGTGGTGTCGAATCTATTGAAAAACAGATTCAACTCGTCGGCTCTATTCTCACCTCCCTCAGCTCCCCTGCTGTTGGTTGGCCTGAATCCAGTGATGGTCTTCATGCCCCTCCACACCTCTCTCATGCTGTTCTGCTGGAGTTTCCACTCCAGCTTCCTCCTGTAATTGTCCTTAGCCTCTCTGATCTTGTCCTTTAGTAACACCTGGACCTTCCTCACCTCCTCTTTGTTGCCCCCTCTGAAAGCCCTCTTCTTGTTGTTGAGGAGGGCTTTGATGTCCTTAGTCACCCACGGCTTGTTATTTGGGTAACAATGAACAGTCTGAGCTGGAACAATGGAGTCGGTGCAGAAAGTTATGTAGTCTGTGATACACTCAGTAAGCCCATTGATGTCCTCGGCGTGAGGCTCACAGAGTGTTTCCCAGTCGGTCACCTCGAAACAGCCCTGTAGTTCCGCTATTGCCTCCTCTGACCACCTCCTAACAGTCCTGGTGGTCACAGGTTCCCTCCTCACAATTGGCACATAGCGGGGGGTGAGGTGAATCAGGTTATGATCTGACCTACCAAGTGGGGGGAGGGAGGAGGAGCTGTATGCATCCTTGACGTTAGCATACAGTAAGTCTAAAGTTTTCTCTCCCCTGGTGGGACAGTCCACATATTGTTTGAATGTTGGTAGTGTATTGTCCAGTGATACATGGTTGAAGTCACCCGAGATCACAATAAAGGCACTCGGGTGCTGAGTCTGTAGCCGAGCTATGGCAGAGTGGATAGTGTCACATGCAGCTGTGGGGTTAGCAGAGGGGGGAACATAAACAGCCACCAAGATGACGTGAGAGAATTCCCTGGGTAAATAATACGGCCTGAGTCCAACAGCACACAGTTCAGTGTCCGGGCAACAAATCCTTTCTTTGATTGTTATGTTGGCAGGGTTACACCACCGGTTGTTAACTAAAACAGCAAGCCCACCTCCTTTACGCTTACCGCTAGCGATGCTGTCCCTGTCCGCCCGAACAGTGTGGAAGCCTTCCACGGAAGCATTCTCATCGGGAATGACCTGGTGCAGCCATGATTCGGTGAAACACATCAGGCTACACTCTCGGTATTCCCTCTGACTCCGTACCAGTGCTGAGAGCTCGTCGATTTTAATTGCCAACGATCGCACATTTCCCATCACGATAGACGGCAGACACGGTTTAAACCTCCTCCTCGCTTCGAGCCTCCGCTGTCTCACCGTCACCTTTTTTCTTCTCTTCTGTCCTTGACCTCTGCATCCCCGATGTGTTTTCCTCCAAATTTCAGCTGGTACTTCTGCGGGCACTTCTGCGGGCCTGGCCAGCGAGCCGGCCGGCATCAGGGCGATCAGCTGATCTCTGGAGTAAACAGTCCGTGCGTGTAGGAGATGTGCCGCGGTCCCGTTCCATGATAAAAGTAACAGTTCCACGGCCACCAGAAGAACAAAAACTCTCTCAATCCACATGATTGAGTAAGAGATAGAAAACGGAGGAAAATACAAGTCAGAAAAAAAAAGAATACGTAAGAAAAAAGAGCTAAACTAAGAGAAAAGCAGGAGCGACTGTAACAGGCTGCACGCTGGTTGGCGCATGCGCAACACCACCTCATGGATCACTGACTGCCTGACAGACTGACCACAGTATGTGAGACTGGGCCGAGCTCTCTTTCTGATTTAGTGATGTGCAGCAGGAGCTCCACAGGTGGACAGTTCTGTCCTGGACTTTATACACTCAGACATTCAGTACAAGTCTGAGTCAAGACACCTGGATGTATTAGTGATGGCAGGAGGAGGAGTGTGAAGCACTGGTGGATGATTTTGTGATGTGATCTGGAAACAATCATCAGCTGGGGAGAAGTACAAGTACCTGGTACATGTAGTACATGGAAAACAGGCTGAACTGGAAGATCAATACAGAGGCTGGATACAAAGGAAATGAACAGACTTTTATCAAGTAGCGAGAGCCTTCAACATGTGCAATGCTGTTTCTGTAAGGCAGAATAAATATGTTGATCATTATTAAATCATTTAGAAGAGAGAGACTTAATGTTTAATGCTTGGTAAAAAGTAAATGGCCTGTATTTGTACCCAGAAAGGGTCATCTGGGGAAAAGGAGGATCGCATTTGTCGGCCGCAGTTGTCGGAGCCTGTGTGTACTTGTGTGTGCTTGTAAACGCGACAATGGCAGAGGAGCGCGGCTAAAAAACTTTTAAATATTACTTTTTCTGGGTCACAAAATAAACTTTTAAGATATTTTCAGGCAAGGATGTAGCTGTGTAATGCTCAAATATGTACTTAATTTATCAAAACATCACATATTTGCAAAAATGCTCCGACGTTTTTGGAGACATCTATTTTTTTTAATGCTTTGAGGCAGCTTTTGAACATCTGTGGCATCTATTAAAGTCAAATCTAGCCTTTCTTTAACAACATAAGCAAACTGCTTTTGTATTTAACCACTTTTCTGTTTAATTACATTTTAAATAATAATAATAACAATAGTATTTATTTTGTTAAAAAAATGTGTTTAAAAACAGGTTTTGTTGTGAAAGCTATAATCCAGATTAGTGGCCTGTTAAATGGTTAAAGTCTAGGTTGGCTTTATACTTGAGAATAAAGTAACATAGCTTGCCCTCCTAAAGAATTAAGTTAAATTCCAGAGTTGAATCGTAAGAAACATTATGTTACATATAAACCCTGCCATATGTTAGATCTGGTCATTTTGCTTATTAGAAACTTTATATATTGGAAGTTAACTTTTAACAAGCATGTAATGATTATATTTAAATTAGGTGGTCTTTTTTTAAAACACATACATTTTTAGGCCTAAACTGACAGTGCCAATACCACACATTCAGACACAGTAGTAGATGGTGTTTTTAATACTATATGTGTTAGTTTAATTTGGTTGTATGTGGTCTACATTGACCTTCTGTCTTGTAAGTTATTATGACTGCACAGCCATTAAGGATCAAATCAGGTTCTAAAAAATGTTCTGTTCTTTCTCCCTCTGCTTGCTTCTTACTGTCTTTGAGTTTCGGGACCAGTACTCCTGCTGTTGGACAGAAAGACATCAACTCAGTGGTAAGTGTTTTGGTTTTCCAATATATTAGCAATTGTCATTGACATTTATAGTAATCAGGCTGAACTTTAATCATACTTTAGATCAGCCTGTTTTACTTATTGTTTTATTTGTGCTTTGGTTTGAGGAAGTTGTTTCTTCACTAATCTTTTCCTGTCTTCTGTTATTAGACTTGAGATATGACTGCACTATGCTGTTGCTGTTGACTCCAGTTAATTCTACAAGACATACTGTGTAAGTAAACAAACAACAACAGTTTGGTCTGCATTTCTTGAAAGATCACATCCCCCAAACTTAGTTTAGAGGGTCTACACTGTATTTAGTGAAGTCTGCAGGTTTTCTAACAGCAAACTTTGTTTTGTGCCCAAATCATTTTGCACATCATTAGAATAAAAGTTATTAGCCATGTTTGCATAACCCTTTTTAAAATGATGCTTTCATGACATTATTGTATGTTGGGTGGTGGTCACGGCTATCCAGACTGACAAGTGGGACATTGAATGTCACCTCCCCGGTGGGGAGGGAGCCTGAGATTGTCTAAGTTTGAGTCTGTTCTATACCAAATGCAGGGTAAAAAAAATCTTTTAAGAAAGCAATTAAGTTCATGTTCCAAAAAATATGATTGTTTGCTTGCAGGACACCAGGAGAGATGAGTCCTCCATCACAGATGGTGTGGTCAGTGAAGATGGTCGCCTGCAGGTTCAAGCTCATTGCATCTACAACCCACATCCACTGCCACTGTACTTAAGGGAAGTTAAAGACTTTCTCCTACATTTGGATCACCTCGATCCATGATAGTCATTGAGGCAGTAATGCCTGGACTGGAAACAAGCCATCCTTAAAATAATACAACATTCCAGCTCCTGTGTTGGAATGGAAAACAAATGTGTTGTTTAAATTAGAGACTGCACTTGTGACAGAAAAATAAATATTTTATTTTGATTATATAAGTAATGTATGTACAAAACAAACTTGTGGTAGGTCTAAACTTATTTTCTTAATAATTAAATCTGAGACTTTGTTTCATTGTAAGATTATAACAGTGATGGCAATATAATTGTTTGTTGTTCAAGAGAACAGTGTCCAGTATGTTGGCTGTTATACTTTTTTGCATTTGAAAATAAAAGTTGGGCTGATTTTAACATCACTACAAAGTGTTGTTAATTATTTTTAATCATATTCAGGTTACCACAAATTGTTTTTTCATTTGTTGAACTTGAAATGTTTGTTAGTAGGTAAACAATTAGTATTGTACAGTCAGAAATATCAAGTTATTCTTAATACTGCAGACTTGCAATGAACAAGTTGTATGGGCAGAAATCTGTGCCATCAGAAACTGAATTTGAATAAGTTAAATTTGAATTTGAATTGCTCAGATTGAATCTGAATTGTAACTTGAATAAATGCTTTTGGAAACTGAATTTGAATTAGTCTAATTTGAAATTGAATTTATGGTTTGAAAATGATCATCACTAAATTGAAATTGAATTTTATATTTTGAAAATGAATTGATTTGCTTTGAAACTGCATTTTATCCTTTAAAAATTCAGCTCTCGAATAATTTCAGTTTCAGTTCTACAATTCAATTTCAGTTCCAAAATTCAGTTTTTTGGAACTTACATCCGGTTCCGGTTCAAGCGCAGATTAATAGAACTACGTTTTACTAGCGGACCGAAAGTGTTACCGACGGGAATCTACAGCGTCTTGAGCTGAGTTAAGACTTCAGAAGTCATTCGTCATGTCGAATGACCAGCGGATGAACTCTCAAGTTGGTAATAAATGTATTACATGTATAAGAACAAGCGTCATGTTAACTAATGATAGCCGTAAGGTAACTTTTATGCTTATTGTAGCTGTTAGCTAAAAACGCTAATTTAGCGTAGTTTAACCTGAATTCAGCTTTGACAACAAATATGATCGACTGTTTCTAGTAGAATTCCAAAGTTGTCATCTTGGACCCTCTCAGAGTACCCCCTCTGTATGCTTGCAGAGACCCCTACAGTAGGGAAACATGCAAAACCATCTGTCCTCTCTGTGCTCTCTGTCCAAAATGTCCATCTCTGTCCATCCTCGAAGATGCCAATGTTCACATTTTGGACAGAGAGGACAGATGGTTTGAAAGAGGAGTGAAAGAAGCCATCTATGTCCACTGTGAGCGACCATCTTTGAACAGAGGCGGGGGTTTACGACACCAACTCTCTGCCATCTATAATCCAGTTTTGAGATCCCTTCCCAGACGCCTTAACGCCCACTCACATCCTGGGCCATCTGATCTCAGGAATTCGCATGATAAGGTGGGGCCAGGTTTCACAATGAACTCACCCGAAACTCTGACTGGTTGGGACCCACACCCAGTTTCACACCTTGGCTCAGGCGATTAGAGGATCATCAGGGGGTCCTTTTGTCCCTCTGTGGGGGGAAACTCCCACTAGGTTTATATCTGGGACTCTCCACCATTTGACCTTAGAACTGAAGAAGCTTCTCGGATGAGAGGTGAAACGTCTTCAAGTAACTTAAAGAAGTCCAGACGGTTTTCTTTGCAAGCTCCTTTGACTACGATGACCTGGATGACTGAGAACCTACACAGACAGGTACAGTGATATTTATTAACAGCATGTAGAAGTGTTACTTCTGATGCATAGAAATCCCACAGTGGAAATATTATTATCATCATTTCCAAGAGTGTAATAATTTTAATTGGAATGAAAAGAAAAGCAGAAGATCGATACCAAAATATGCAGTATCGCACATCACTACCCACAATGCATTGCGGCCTGCCGTCAATCCCGAAGCGCGCTAATTTTGAAATTACACACCACGTGATTACGTTGTGCAGCTGAGTCACGTGACCGCACAGCAACAAATCGCTGCAGATCTGGGTAAAGGGGGCGGAGCAAAGTGTATGCGCTGGAGAGGACTCGAGCAGAGAGAGCTGCTTTTTCGTGAAACGGGAGTAAAGTAGTAAACCTACAGGATCATATACAACTACCTACTTTTCAATCGATAGCTGCACCGCTGTCTCTTGGATTGTAGCTGGATCTGTTAACTGTGTTTGGAAAGGCTTCTAGCTTAATCACAGAGTTCTCTTGTTTGTGGGCTCATCTAAAGGTAAGCACGGAGCTAACTTTGATGTGGTTTTAGTTTATGTTTTTCTCTGGTGAGAATAATAGATTGCTTACTATACATTGACGTCAGGGAGACTGTAGAGTTTGTGATTGCTTGCAATATTATAATATGGCGGTTGCTAGGAGGTAAGAATACATATAGCAAAAATAATCTTGGAATATGAACAAAAGGATGGAGTGCAGGGGAGGAGAACAACCAACCCCCACCCCAGGACATGAAGCCACGGGTACAAGCCTGGGGGAGGGCAATCAGCCTTTAGTGGACAATTATGTTATGAAAAATGACATATTAACTACTACAAAACACTGACCTTTGTGGGAATGCTTGGAGCAGACTAACATGTGAGCTGGAGTGTTCTGCGACGTTATATTTGTCTTCGAATGGTGTGAAATGTGAAAGCCTGCATGCCATAGTTTGCCCTAGTGCAGGCCCGGCCCTAACCAATCTGGCGCCCTAGGCAAGATTTTAGGTGGCGCCCCCCTACATCGGCAGTATAGTGTATGTACTCACAAGAAACCGAATAGCTTTGTCTTTGACCTTTTTTTTTTACTTAAAGAAAGCAAATTCACAATCAGAATAATTAACAAGATAAAAAAATATATGAATAAATAAATGAATACAAAAAATGAATATATGAAATACAATAAATTTTACATACATAAACACAATAAAACGTGTCAACAAGTTGGATAAAATAAATCAAAAATACAATATAAATAAGGCACTGCACAAAACAAGATATTAAATAAACCAGTATGACTTTAACAACTATATTACAAAAAAGGGGATCCTACAGAGTTCTCTAGTTGTGCTTTTTAATACTGCATTAACTAGAATGACTTACAAATTACTGTACACCACCCCCTCATCAACCTCACATGACCTGCTACAGCCTTACTCTCCTAGTCTTTCTTGCAGCAAAGTCATCTACAACATCATCATATGACAACTGATTTGAGACCACATGATTTATGCTTATGATGGAAAGTCCACTGAGACATTCTTGCATCATAGTATATCTCAGGTAGGTTTTAATGAGTTTGAGCTTAGAGAAGCTTCTTTCAGCAGCAGCCACTGTAACAGGAAGAGTGGCAAAGATTCTCAGAGCAACCCACATGTTGGGGTAAATTTCTGCCAGCTTCTTCTCATGCAGGAAGGTCAAGAGTTCCATGTTTGTCATGTTCTTTGATGGCAATGGTGGGAAATTCTGCATTTCCATTGCAAGTTCTGTGCCATTAATGTCCGGCTGGCTGTCATGGGTCAGAGTAGTACTCAGTGTTTGGCACTGCTGTAGCAGCTCTTCTTTTTGTAAGTTGTGGAAATTGAGGAGTACTCCAAACTTGTCATTCACCTCTCCAAGGTTCTGAAATCTCTCATCAAGTGAAGAGATGGCTGTATCCACTACCACATTAAAAAATGTGGTTTCCATTTTTTTAAGTGCATCTTGTATGGGCTCATCTGGAGACTCATAACCGAAGTGCCTTTTGGTGGTTCTCAATCGCTTTTGTTTGAGTTCAGCCTCCACATTCATTTCTTCACACATCTCCTTTGCCGTTGTCTGTGCATCAGAAAATCCAGTGTTTCTGTAGCTGGTGAGGGAATCTTTGGTTTTCTTCAGCAAGTCGACAGCCACATCTAGCTGCATGGAGGGCGACTGCATGAGTTTACTCACATACTGGATCTTGCTGAGAATGTCATACCAGATGGCTGTACAAATGCAAAAACGATAGGATCCAATCTCCTCAGCCAAAGACTGGGCTTCAACTCTGACCACAGGGTCTGTAGCTGTTTCCCTCACCTCCAGAAGAGCCTCTCTGACTTGCCGAGCCTGATATCTGACTTCCTCAATGCTTTTTATCCTGCTTTCCCATCTGGTCTCAGCCCATGATTTCAAGGTGGTTTTCACATGTTTCAAGAGAACACCCCACCTATGGGTGGAGGCTGAGAAGAGCTTGAATAATTTTGCTAAATGCCCAAAGTAGCCAAGGGCATCTGGTGAGCTTTTTGCAGCATCAGCTACTACCAGATTTAAAGTGTGGGCACCACATGGGACCAAAAAAGCTCTTGAGTTTAGCTGAAGCAACCTTGCCTGAACACCTTTATTTTTTCCCTTCATGTTGGCCCCATTGTCATAGGACTGTCCTCTGCAGTCTTCAAAAGGAATGTTAAGCTCCTCTATCCGTTTTAGCATGAGAGTTGACAAATGATCTCCTGTTGATTCCTCTGCAACAAGAAAGCCCAGGAAATGCTCTTTAACTTGTGGTATGCCTTCTTGTGACACTATCCTGACTATGACAGAGAGCTGTTCCTTATGACTCGGATCAGGTGTGCAATCTAAAATGATGGAGAAATACTTTGATGTTTTGATATCTTCCACAATGCGTTTTATTATTCTTGAACTGATGGTGTCAATCAGTTCATTTTGGATTGTTTTTCCCAGATAATGTATGTGACTGCCAGCTCCACTTTCTACTCTACTGACATGCTGCTTCATCACTGGATCAAATTTGGCCATAAGCTCCACTTCTTTCAGAAAATTGCCATTGTCTGGTTTATTTAATGTGTCTGTGGACCCCCTGAAAGCCATGTTTCTTTCAGCTAAGGACTGAATTATTGCCACCAAACGATGTAGAACTTCACGCCACCTTTTTCTCTCAGCCTCAGCAAGTGCCATCTCTTGTTTATCTATTGTGAGTCCTTTCGCAAAACAGACCTCCAAGTCCTTCCATGTTGCCATGTGAGCATTATGCTCCTGGCTATCCTCATGGATAGGGATGGGTATCGTTTAGGTTTTATCCGATACCGGTGCCAAACCGGTACTTTTGAAACGGTGCCGGTGCTTAAATGGTGCTCAAACCGGTGCTTAAAGAATGGAGAACACAAAATTGGTCCAAAAACCTCTCATGTTCAGCTGTTTTTTGTAAAAAGATAACAATGTTAGCCTTTTCTGCAGCTATGGGGCATATATGGTATCACTCTTGGCTGGAAGCAGTGCTTAAACAATGGAAAAAACACAAACTTTGTCCAAAAACCTCTCATGTTTAGCTGTTTTCCACTTTTTCTTTGGTCATTTTAGCCTTTTTGGCAAGGGTGAAGGGAGTATCTGCCATCAAACAAGAGGACAGCCGCATGTAGCTATGATGATGTTTGCTAGTTCACCTTACATGCATTAATGTAATAACGTGGTTAGCCTACTCAAAGTAAATTACACACGAACAACATTAAACTACTCACGCAGAGAAGAACGGCTGCTGCTGCTGCCGTCATCATCCGTCATCATTTCTGCTACACTGGCAGGGCTAGGGGCCAGGACTGTCCTCTTCGGGTTTTTGGGGGATATTGCTCCGGGTCCGATAACTGGCAACCCACCCGTAGTAGATGTGCACGGTGTGAGGTCTCGCAGCAAGCTATCAAATACGGCGCATTTCTCGGCTTTAAAAAAACCCCGCTATGCATCGCCAGGTGTTTCATCGGATTTGTTTACCTCCTTTGACAGTATCACAGTATCAGCTTAAAGCACTTGTTGCAGGCTGCTGAGTTTGCATATTTTGCTGTGAAGTACAGCCAGACTTTTGACCGCTTTGTCTTGGGCATTTTTAATCTGTAGCTCTGCTCTAAAAGAACGTACATACCTGGCCCCGCCTACTATCCTCGGAAACGTAAAATGATTGGCTAGAATCTAAAGTGTATCACAGCTCAGGAAAAAAAAGCACCGAAATGTGCGCTGCTTTTCGGTCTGGTTACTACCGTACCGGACACCGGTACCCATCCCTACTCATGGACCTTGAGCAAGTGGCTTGCATTTTTCCAGTCCTTCAGACCTTCCCTACTCAGTTTGTAATCTCTCTTGGAAAACATTTTGCAGCAGAAGCAGTGCAAGCTATCCTCTTTTTTCGAATACATAAGCCAGGTTCTTCTCACCTTTTCCCCATTGATTAAGAGTCTGTTAAAATAATCATGCTGACACCTTCGCCCGTCTTTCTGTTTCGGGAATGTGAAGTCACTATCAATTACAAATGGACCTCTGTGAACTAACTCTGTTCGTACCTTTTCAGTTAAAGCAGAAGGCCAGTCAGCAGGGTCTATTGGTGCAGCAGGAAGACCGCTTGATGCTGCTGCATCACTGCTGGGTTGTGCTGCTGAGGTGGAGGCAACAGGAACACCGCTTGATGCTGCTGCATCATGGCTGGGTTGTGCTGCTGATGCTGCAAAACTGGTGGGTTGTGCTGCTGAGGTGGAGGCAACAGGAAGACCGCTTGATGCTGCTGCATCATGGCTGGGTTGTGCTGCTGATGCTGCATCACTGGTGGGTTGTGCTGCTGAAGTGGAGGCAGCAGCGGTAGATGTGGTAGATGGCCCAGGGGTGGGATTTAGAAACTTAAAATTCAGGGAAATTAAGGACGCATTTTAGGGCTGCATTTCGAGCAGCCTTTGAATTGGGACAGTCTTTGTCGTGTCGCTGTGACGTAATCGGCCTTAAAATGCGGCCTTTAAGGCTGCAGACCCCAAATCCGGTCATTGGTACTTCCTGGCTTGTGTAGTTACTAGGTAACAAAAGCTCAACACTGCCCCTAGCGTCCTGGAGCACTTCCGTTGTGTTTTGGAATTTGCATGTGTTTTGGGGTTTGCAAGTGTTTTGGAGTTTGCAAGTGTTTTGGAGTTTGCGTGTGTTTTGGAGTTTGTACGTGCTTTGTCTCTAGGGGCCACCGTACATACTTCACATGAAGACCAAAATAGTTCCAAAGTCCAGATCTGAATGAGGGTGGGGGAGGTTCAATTTGCCATGTTGCAACCAGCTTAGCTACTGTCTTGCTAGCTTGTGCTGCGCTCAGTGGATCTGCGCTCGACAGTGGAGCCTAGGCGGAGTAGTCGAATGCAGATCCACTGAGCTCTCAACACAGACAGCATCATCAGAAGAAAAGTTGATAAAATAAATTACAATTTTGTATTGTTTGATACATATGCGTACCGAACCGAAAGCACTGTATCAAACGGTTCAATATCGATATCGATCGATACTTTTTTTTTTTTTTTACAACAGGAGTAACAGGAGCAGAAGAGTCTGGAACAGCAGAGAAACAATTTCAGCCATTTGGACTCAGCTCAGCCACTACAGAGGAAAAAATGTCTTCAACACAAAAGGTGAGAAAAACATCACAGACAACACAACACTGTTATTGAAACTGTGTGTTCAGCTGCTTGGTTTTTAAAAACCCGTTAACAGCAGCTTTATCTTTTCTATCCTGGGCTCATCCATACAGGGAGTGCAGAATTATTAGGCAAGTTGTATTTTTGAGGAATAATTTTACTATTGAACAACAACCATGTTCTCAATGAACCCAAAAAACACATTAATATCAAACCTGAATGTTTTTGGAAGTAGTTTTTAGTTTGCTTTTAGTTTTAGCTATTTTAGGGGGATATCTGTGTGTGCAGGTGACTATTACTGTGCATAATTATTAGGCAACTTAACAAAAAACAAATATATACCCATTTCAATTATTTATTTTTTACCAGTAAAAGCAATATAACATCTCCACATTCACAAATATACATTTCTGACATTCAAAAACAAAACAAAAACAAATCAGCGACCAACATAGCCACCTTTCTTTGCAAGGACACTCAAAAGCCTGCCATCCATGGATTCTGTCAGTGTTTTGATCTGTTCACCATCAACATTGCGTGCAGCAGCAACCACAGCCTCCCAGACACTGTTCAGAGAGGTGTACCGTTTTCCCTCCTTGTAAATCTCACATTTGATGATGGACCACAGGTTCTCATTGGAGTTCAGATCAGGTGAACAAGGAGGCCATGTCATTAGTTTTTCTTCTTTTATACCCTTTCTTGCCAGCCACGCTGTGAAGTACTTGGACGCGTGTGATGGAGCATTGTCCTGCATGAAGATCATGTTTTTCTTGAAGGATGCAGACTTCTTCCTGTGCCACTGCTTGAAGAAGGTGTCTTCCAGAAACTGGCAGTAGGACTGGGAGTTGAGCTTGACTCCATCCTCAACCCGAAAAGGCCCCACAAGCTCATCTTTGATGATACCAGCCCAAACCAGTACTCCACCTCCACCTTGCTGGCGTCTGAGTCGGACTGGAGCTCTCTGCCCTTTACCAATCCAGCCACGGCCCATCCATCTGGCCCATCAAGACTCACTCTCATTTCATCAGTCCATAAAACCTTAGAAAAACCAGTCTTGAGATATTTCTTGGCCCAGTCTTGACGTTTCAGCTTGTGTGTCTTGTTCAGTGGTGGTCGTCTTTCAGCCTTTCTTACCTTGGCCATGTCTCTGAGTATTGCACACCTTGTGCTTTTGGGCACTCCAGTGATGTTGCAGCTCTGAAATATGGCCAAACTGGTGGCAAGTGGCATCTTGGCAGCTGCACGCTTGACTTTTCTCAGTTCATGGGCAGTTATTTTGCGCCTTGGTTTTTCCACACGCTTCTTGCGACCCTGTTGACTATTTTGAATGAAACGCTTGATTGTTCGATGATCACGCTTCAGAAGCTTTGCAATTTTGAGACTGCTGCATCCCTCTGCAAGATATCTCACTATTTTTGACTTTTCTGAGCCTGTCAAGTCCTTCTTTTGACCCATTTTGCCAAAGGAAAGGACGTTGCCTAATAATTATGCACCACCTGATATAGGGTGTTGATGTCATTAGACCACACCCCTTCTCATTACAGAGATGCACATCACCTAATATGCTTAATTGGTAGTAGGCTTTCGAGCCTATACAGCTTGGAGTAAGACAACATGCATGAAGAGGATGATGTGGACAAAATACTCATTTGCCTAATAATTCTGCACTCCCTGTATATACAGAATCTACATTCAAAATCAGAAACCACAGAAGTCACAAGAAAATACAAAGATCATATTTTATCTACACACATTGAAACAACAATATCATCAGTTGAACTCAAAAAAATTTTGTGAAATAAAAGATTTTCTCCGCTGATCAATATTTCCTAATGTCATTTTAATTATACCTCTCTTTGTGTCACATCATTGTAATGTGATACTATCACCAGAAGGTGGTGGTAACACACCAGCAATGTGTTTGTTGACATGTTTCATTCCACTGACGGAGGGAGTTTCAGTTTGTTCCACGACTGCATTTCACTCACTGCCTCTGTCACTGCAGGACCAACATGGAGCAAGAAGTCAGCACTCTCAGGAAGCTGACAAACCTCACAGAAGAAAGGGAGAGAAAACGTACAGCTGTGAGTTGTGTGGAAAGTCTTTTACCCAGGCTGGAGCCTTAAAAAGACACCAACTCATCCACAGTGGAGTTAAAGCATACAGCTGTGACATGTGTGGAAAGTCTTTTACCCTGGCTGAAACCTTAAAAAGACACCAACTCATCCACAGTGGATTTAAACCTTACAGCTGTGACTTGTGTGGAAAGTCTTTTACCCTGGCTGGAGGCTTAAAAACACACCAACTCATCCACAGTGGATTTAAACCTTACAGCTGTGAGTTGTGTGGAAAGTCTTTTACCCATGCTCAAAGCTTAAAAAGACACCAACTCATGCACAGTGGATTTAAACCTTACAGCTGTGACTTGTGTGGAAAGTCTTTTACTCAGGCTGGAGCCTTAAAAAAACACCAACTCATCCACAGTGTAGTTAAACCTTACAGCTGTGACTTGTGTGGAAAGTGGTTTACCCAGGCAGAGAACTTAAAAACACACCAACTCATCCACAGTGGAGTTAAACCTTACAGCTGTGACTTGTGTGGAAAGTCTTTTACCCTGGCTAAAGACTTAAAAAGACACCAACTCATCCACAGTGGAGTTAAATCTTACAGCTGTGACTTGTGTGGAAAGTCTTTTACCCGGGCTGGAGACTTAAAAAGACACCAACTCATCCACAGTGGAGTTAAACCTTACAGCTGTGACTTGTGTGGAAAGTCTTTTACCTGGGCTGGAAACTTAAAAACACACAGAATCATCCACAGTGGAGTTAAACCTTACAGCTGTGACTTGTGTGGAAAGTGGTTTACCCTGGCAGAAAACTTAAAAACACACAAACTCATTCACAGTGGATTTAAACCTTACAACTGTGACTTGTGTGGAAAATCTTTTACTCAGGCTGGAGGCTTAAAAACACACCAACTCATCCACAGTGGAGTTAAAGCGTACAGCTGTGAGTTGTGTGGAAAGTCTTTTGCCCGGGCTGGAGCCTTAAAAAAACACCAACTCATCCACAGTGTAGTTTAAGCACACTACTGTGACTTGTGTGGTAAAGCTTTTGCTCAAAGTCGAAACTTACAGAAGCATCTAGTTACCCACTCTGGAATTAAGGCGTACAGCTGCGATTTTTGTGGAAAAAGGTTCAGTGACAAACAGTACCGAAATATTCACCTACGGATTTACACTGGAAATTATGTTTCCTGCTGTGATCAGTGTGGGAAACTGTTTACAACAGATGCACAGTTACAACGACACATGTTTAGCCACTCTGAGGAGAGACCTTACAAAAGTGAACTGTGTGAGAAGACTTTTAAAGTTCCACATCACCTGAAAAAAACACCAACAGATCCACACCAGAAATTAACTCTACAAGTGCAGTTACTGTGAGGATGTATTGATTTTTTTATCTTGTAATTTTAACCTGATTGTTTGGAACAAGTCTAATCAGTAAACTTATGGAGTTATACTGAATGAACAGTTTGGAAAAATGAAGAGTCATTTTCGCTCGGTAAGCTGAGTGTTATAATGTAAACAGTAAAACGTAGTTGGACATTGGCAGAGATCACTTACGCTGTCATTGTTTAGAAGCAGAGCAACACAGATGGATCCAGTTCTCAACCCTGTCGTCACTGTGGTGGTGGGAAAACGTTTCTCTGTGACCTTTGTGGGAAAACCTCCAATCATCAACGGGACCTTAAACCGCATCAACGTAGACACACTGGAGACAAAATGAACTACTGCAAAGAATGTGGGAGAGGCTTCCACACACCAAGTACATTAAAAATACATGAACTCTTCCACAGTGGGGTTAAAAAGCACATCTGTGACTAGTCTGGGTCATCCTTCACCACTGCACGTGAGCTTAACGAACAAGAATGAGCAAATCCACACAGGAGAGACACCATACAAGTGCAGACACTGTGACAAAAACTTCTCACAATCAGGTCATCGTAACAAACATGATTGTACACACATGGAAGCGAACTTCAGCTCTGACCAGTGTGACAAGAGCTTCAGGAATCTCAGTTCATACTCCAAACACAAACGATTCCACGCTGTAAATAAACTGTTTCACTGTTACCAATGTGCAAAAACATTCACTTCATTATCTGCTCTGTGCAAACATCAGCCTGATCATGTAGGACTGAAATCACTGGATCACAATGAATCTGAAGAGAGAGAAAGATCCTCTTCTGGCCTCAGGGTTGGACTTAAAAACCTTGAGATCAGGCTCCACAGAGTTCAGATGGAATCTCCTGTAAAGAGTGTCAGCTGATGTCACATTTGGATCTGATGAGGTAGCTCTGATTTCTGGACCTGCAGTGAATAATCCTGAATGTTACATTTAGGAAGCTGCATGTATAGATATGTACATCTATACATGCGGCTTCTCTGTCACTGTCACTACATGCAGGGCGATCAAAGTTACTGATATGGATATATATCAATTTCTTTCATTTGAACTTTCTTAGTTTTTCCAAAATTAACTTCTTTTTTTAAAATGTATTCATTTCAAAGAAATGTTAAACGTTAAAAACGGCAGCACACATAAGGACCCTTTAAATAATTCAAATTCTATTAAACATCTATTTTTGGCTCCTCCTTTCACTTTAGTGTATTTACTGTATCGTTGAAGTCCACATGTTGTTTTAATGAAATCATTTTGATCCACATGTTCTGCAGCTGTTTTCTTGTTGATTTGAAGTTTGCATTATGAAATCCTGATAATGTTAAAGCGTTAGTTATATTTGATGAACTCTGTGTAAAGTTTGTCTTATTAAACAGTTTGGTGTGAAAAATAAAGAAATGGTCTCAGAACAAGAAGTTTGAGCCCTGATTTCATATTCAAACTACAGGGAGTGCAGAATTATTAGGCAAGTTGTATTTTTGAGGAATAATTTTATTATTGAACAACAACCATGTTCTCAATGAACCCAAAAAACTCATTAATGGTAAATGGCCTGTATTTATATAGCGTTTTACTAGTCCCTAAGGACCCCAAAGCGCTTTACATATCCAGTCATCCACCCATTCACACACACATTCACACACTAATATCAAAGCTGAATGTTCGTGGAAGTAGTTTTTAGTTTGTTTTTAGTTTTAGCTATTTTAGGGGGATATCTGTGTGTGCAGGTGACTATTACTGTGCACAATTATTAGGCAACTTAACAAAAAACAAATATATACCCATTTCAATTATTTATTTTTACCAGTGAAAGCAATATAACATCTCCACATTCACAAATATACATTTCTGACATTCAAAAACAAATCAGCGACCAATATAGCCACCTTTCTTTGCAAGGACACTCAAAAGCCTGCCATCCATGGATTCTGTCGGTGTTTTGATCTGTTCACCATCAACATTGCGTGCAGCAGCAACCACAGCCTCCCAGACACTGTTCAGAGAGGTGTACTGTTTTCCCTCCTTGTAAATCTCACATTTGATGATGGACCACAGGTTCTCAATGGGGTTCAGATCAGGTGAACAAGGTGGCCATGTCATTAGTTTTTCTTCTTTTATACCCTTTCTTGCCAGCCACGCTGTGAAGTACTTGGACGCGTGTGATGGAGCATTGTCCTGCATGAAAATCATGTTTTTCTTCAAGGATGCAGACTTCTTCCTGTACCACTGCTCAAGGCTGGACTGGGACAAAAAATCGGCCCGGGCATTTTGACTAGAGACCGGCCGACCAGGATAAAAATTGAAAATGTGACGTCATTCAGGGGTAAAACCGCAAAGGATTCTGGGAACTTGTGGCAAGAGGTGCTAGCGCACGCAGGCTTTCAATTGAGCTCAGTTACACAGCAATAAAAAAATGGCAAGAAGCTGTTGTATTATTAACTGCAATAGCCGGTCGCATGACAGCCACGGAAAGCCGACGGGTAAAGAGATCCTTTTTTTTTTTATCGGATTACGTCGTTGAAGATAAATTTTTTAAGCCATGTTTCTGAAGTAAGAGCTGATGGTCTGGATATACCAAATATAACGTCTCAGAACACTCCAGCTCACATGTTAGTCTGCTCCATTCCCACAAAGGTCAGAGTTTTGTAGTAGTTAATACGTCATTTTTCTTAACATAATTGGTGATATAGGTTACAAGCAAGTCTGGCGCTGAACAGAAATTGTCGCGCTATGCTCCTTTGTTTATTGTGCATAAATAGTGAATTGTCCTGACACAATATTGCGTTTCGCTTCTGTTATTACCATGGTACACTGACAAAAACATATTCTTTTATTCACAGGATAAAACAGTTGTTTTGTATCACTAATTGTCCAGTGCGATTACAGCATACAATATTATTGTCACTGCTACATTTCTGTGATGCTACCAGAAATTATTTCCACTACTAATTAATTACCGTTGAGCTCAAAGGTTATATTAATAAACTGTTAACGAATGTGTATTTATGAAGACGATTTGTGAGACTGGTAAACTTACCTTTGTTCGTACGATGGTCTTTCGTTCTACACGGTGCGTTTCAAGGTCCTGTACCCATCCGTCGGTAAACTGTACCTGGGCTTGTTGCAGTGACCTGAAGTTACTAAACTTCATGAGTGTATGCACTCACTCCAAGAAGCGTATAATTATAAATATGAGCGTGGTGAAAGTTGGGCAGCACGCTAATGTATTTTGTCCACTCTGTGTGCTCGTAAGGGTCTGACCCTTTCACTCCTTTGATTTTTTCCTCGTATCTTTTCTTTGACTTTTCGTCTAGTATGTTTTTGTACGGACCGGCATTGTTCTCCTTTTGTTTTGTACATTCCTTTTTTGTGCGGCAAAGAAAAAACAAGAAGGTATTGGAACCGGAGAATGAACGTTTTGCGGTGCTGCAAATACTTGCATTTGATGCAGTACTTGGATTGTTATGCCACGAGTTCCCGGCATGCAATGCGCGAAAATCACGTGATTGCTAAACAAGGGGGAGGGTGCATCCAGCCTCCTCGGTTGTAATTGGTCCAGCCCAGAGTCGATCATGACCAATTGGCCAATCCAACACCTTTCATTATATATACCCTTCCTAAAAAAAAAAAAAAAATCCATCGGCCCATAAAAACAAAAAATCGCCAGCGGCCCACCGGGCAAATGCCCGGTATGCCCGATGGCCAGTCCAGCTATGCCACTGCTTGAAGAAGGTGTCTTCCAGAAACTGGCAGTAGGACTGGGAGTTGAGCTTGACTCCATCCTCAACCCGAAAAGGCCCCACAAGCTCATCTTTGATGATACCAGCCCAAACCAGTACTCCACCTCCACCTTGCTGGCGTCTGAGTCAGACTGGAGCTCTCTGCCCTTTACCAATCCAGCCACGGCCCATCCATCTGGCCCATCAAGACTCACTCTCATTTCATCAGTCCATAAAACCTTAGAAAAACCAGTCTTGAGATATTTCTTGGCCCAGTCTTGACGTTTCAGCTTGTGTGTCTTGTTCAGTGGTGGTCGTCTTTCAGCCTTTCTTACCTTGGCCATGTCTCTGAGTATTGCACACCTTGTGCTTTTGGGCACTCCAGTGATGTTGCAGCTCTGAAATATGGCCAAACTGGTGGCAAGTGGCATCTTGGCAGCTGCACGCTTGACTTTTCTCAGTTCATGGGCAGTTATTTTGCGCCTTGGTTTTTCCACACGCTTCTTGCGACCCTGTTGACTATTTTGAATGAAACGCTTGATTGTTCGATGATCACGCTTCAGAAGCTTTGCAATTTTGAGACTGCTGCATCCCTCTGCAAGATATCTCACTATTTTTGACTTTTCTGAGCCTGTCAAGTCCTTCTTTTGACCCATTTTGCCAAAGGAAAGGACGTTGCCTAATAATTATGCACCACCTGATATAGGGTGTTGATGTCATTAGACCACACCCCTTCTCATTACAGAGATGCACATCACCTAATATGCTTAATTGGTAGTAGGCTTTCGAGCCTATACAGCTTGGAGTAAGACAACATGCATGAAGAGGATGATGTGGACAAAATACTCATTTGCCTAATAATTCTGCACTCCCTGTATATACAGAATCTACATTCAAAATCAGAAACCACAGAAGTCACAAGAAAATACAAAGATCATATTTTATCTACACACATTGAAACAACAATATCATCAGTTGAACTCAAAAAAATTTTGTGAAATAAAAGATTTTCTCCGCTGATCAATATTTCCTAATGTCATTTTAATTATACCTCTCTTTGTGTCACATCATTGTAATGTGATACTATCACCAGAAGGTGGTGGTAACACACCAGCAATGTGTTTGTTGACATGTTTGATTCCACTGACGGAGGGAGTTTCAGTTTGTTCCACGACTGCATTTCACTCACTGCCTCTGTCACTGCAGGACCAACATGGAGCAAGAAGTCAGCACTCTCAGGAAGCTGACAAACCTCACAGAAGAAAGGGAGAGAAAACGTACAGCTGTGAGTTGTGTGGAAAGTCTTTTACCCAGGCTGGAGCCTTAAAAAGACACCAACTCATCCACAGTGGAGTTAAAGCATACAGCTGTGACATGTGTGGAAAGTCTTTTACCCTGGCTGAAACCTTAAAAAGACACCAACTCATCCACAGTGGATTTAAACCTTACAGCTGTGACTTGTGTGGAAAGTCTTTTACCCTGGCTGGAGGCTTAAAAACACACCAACTCATCCACAGTGGATTTAAACCTTACAGCTGTGAGTTGTGTGGAAAGTCTTTTACCCATGCTCAAAGCTTAAAAAGACACCAACTCATGCACAGTGGATTTAAACCTTACAGCTGTGACTTGTGTGGAAAGTCTTTTACTCAGGCTGGAGCCTTAAAAAAACACCAACTCATCCACAGTGTAGTTAAACCTTACAGCTGTGACTTGTGTGGAAAGTGGTTTACCCAGGCAGAGAACTTAAAAACACACCAACTCATCCACAGTGGAGTTAAATCTTACAGCTGTGACTTGTGTGGAAAGTCTTTTACCCTGACTAAAGACTTAAAAAGACACCAACTCATCCACAGTGGAGTTAAATCTTACAGCTGTGACTTGTGTGGAAAGTCTTTTACCCGGGCTGGAGACTTAAAAAGACACCAACTCATCCACAGTGGAGTTAAACCTTACAGCTGTGACTTGTGTGGAAAGTCTTTTACCTGGGCTGGAAACTTAAAAACACACAGAATCATCCACAGTGGAGTTAAACCTTACAGCTGTGACTTGTGTGGAAAGTCTTTTACCCTGGCTGGAGGCTTAAAAACACACCAACTCATCCACAGTGGATTTAAACCTTACAACTGTGACTTGTGTGGAAAATCTTTTACTCAGGCTGGAGGCTTAAAAACACACCAACTCATCCACAGTGGAGTTAAAGCGTACAGCTGTGAGTTGTGTGGAAAGTCTTTTGCCCGGGCTGGAGCCTTAAAAAAACACCAACTCATCCACAGTGTAGTTTAAGCACACTACTGTGACTTGTGTGGTAAAGCTTTTGCTCAAAGTCGAAACTTACAGAAGCATCTAGTTACCCACTCTGGAATTAAGGCGTACAGCTGCGATTTTTGTGGAAAAAGGTTCAGTGACAAACAGTACCGAAATATTCACCTACGGATTTACACTGGAAATTATGTTTCCTGCTGTGATCAGTGTGGGAAACTGTTTACAACAGATGCACAGTTACAACGACACATGTTTAGCCACTCTGAGGAGAGACCTTACAAAAGTGAACTGTGTGAGAAGACTTTTAAAGTTCCACATCACCTGAAAAAAACACCAACAGATCCACACCAGAAATTAACTCTACAAGTGCAGTTACTGTGAGGATGTATTGATTTTTTTATCTTGTAATTTTAACCTGATTGTTTGGAACAAGTCTAATCAGTAAACTTATGGAGTTATACTGAATGAACAGTTTGGAAAAATGAAGAGTCATTTTCGCTCGGTAAGCTGAGTGTTATAATGTAAACAGTAAAACGTAGTTGGACATTGGCAGAGATCACTTACGCTGTCATTGTTTAGAAGCAGAGCAACACAGATGGATCCAGTTCTCAACCCTGTCGTCACTGTGGTGGTGGGAAAACGTTTCTCTGTGACCTTTGTGGAAAAACCTCCAATCATCAACGGGACCTTAAACCGCATCAACGTAGACACACTGGAGACAAAATGAACTACTGCAAAGAATGTGGGAGAGGCTTCCACACACCAAGTACATTAAAAATACATGAACTCTTCCACAGTGGGGTTAAAAAGCACATCTGTGACTAGTCTGGGTCATCCTTCACCACTGCACGTGAGCTTAACGAACAAGAATGAGCAAATCCACACAGGAGAGACACCATACAAGTGCAGACACTGTGACAAAAACTTCTCACAATCAGGTCATCGTAACAAACATGATTGTACACACATGGAAGCGAACTTCAGCTCTGACCAGTGTGACAAGAGCTTCAGGAATCTCAGTTCATACTCCAAACACAAACGATTCCACGCTGTAAATAAACTGTTTCACTGTTACCAATGTGCAAAAACATTCACTTCATTATCTGCTCTGTGCAAACATCAGCCTGATCATGTAGGACTGAAATCACTGGATCACAATGAATCTGAAGAGAGAGAAAGATCCTCTTCTGGCTTCAGGGTTGGACTTAAAAACCTTGAGATCAGGCTCCACAGAGTTCAGATGGAATCTCCTGTAAAGAGTGTCAGCTGATGTCACATTTGGATCTGATGAGGTAGCTCTGATTTCTGGACCTGCAGTGAATAATCCTGAATGTTACATTTAGGAAGCTGCATGTATAGATATGTACATCTATACATGCGGCTTCTCTGTCACTGTCACTACATGCAGGGCGATCAAAGTTACTGATATGGATATATATCAATTTCTTTCATTTGAACTTTCTTAGTTTTTCCAAAATTAACTTCTTTTTTTAAAATGTATTCATTTCAAAGAAATGTTAAACGTTAAAAACGGCAGCACACATAAGGACCCTTTAAATAATTCAAATTCTATTAAACATCTATTTTTGGCTCCTCCTTTCACTTTAGTGTATTTACTGTATCGTTGAAGTCCACATGTTGTTTTAATGAAATCATTTTGATCCACATGTTCTGCAGCTGTTTTCTTGTTGATTTGAAGTTTGCATTATGAAATCCTGATAATGTTAAAGCGTTAGTTATATTTGATGAACTCTGTGTAAAGTTTGTCTTATTAAACAGTTTGGTGTGAAAAATAAAGAAATGGTCTCGGAACAAGAAGTTTGAGCCCTGATTTCATATTCAAACTACAGGGAGTGCAGAATTATTAGGCAAGTTGTATTTTTGAGGAATAATTTTATTATTGAACAACAACCATGTTCTCAATGAACCCAAAAAACTCATTAATGGTAAATGGCCTGTATTTATATAGCGTTTTACTAGTCCCTAAGGACCCCAAAGCGCTTTACATATCCAGTCATCCACCCATTCACACACACATTCACACACTAATATCAAAGCTGAATGTTCGTGGAAGTAGTTTTTAGTTTGTTTTTAGTTTTAGCTATTTTAGGGGGATATCTGTGTGTGCAGGTGACTATTACTGTGCACAATTATTAGGCAACTTAACAAAAAACAAATATATACCCATTTCAATTATTTATTTTTACCAGTGAAAGCAATATAACATCTCCACATTCACAAATATACATTTCTGACATTCAAAAACAAATCAGCGACCAATATAGCCACCTTTCTTTGCAAGGACACTCAAAAGCCTGCCATCCATGGATTCTGTCGGTGTTTTGATCTGTTCACCATCAACATTGCGTGCAGCAGCAACCACAGCCTCCCAGACACTGTTCAGAGAGGTGTACTGTTTTCCCTCCTTGTAAATCTCACATTTGATGATGGACCACAGGTTCTCAATGGGGTTCAGATCAGGTGAACAAGGTGGCCATGTCATTAGTTTTTCTTCTTTTATACCCTTTCTTGCCAGCCACGCTGTGAAGTACTTGGACGCGTGTGATGGAGCATTGTCCTGCATGAAAATCATGTTTTTCTTCAAGGATGCAGACTTCTTCCTGTACCACTGCTCAAGGCTGGACTGGGACAAAAAATCGGCCCGGGCATTTTGACTAGAGACCGGCCGACCAGGATAAAAATTGAAAATGTGACGTCATTCAGGGGTAAAACCGCAAAGGATTCTGGGAACTTGTGGCAAGAGGTGCTAGCGCACGCAGGCTTTCAATTGAGCTCAGTTACACAGCAATAAAAAAATGGCAAGAAGCTGTTGTATTATTAACTGCAATAGCCGGTCGCATGACAGCCACGGAAAGCCGACGGGTAAAGAGATCCTTTTTTTTTTTTATCGGATTACGTCGTTGAAGATAAATTTTTTAAGCCATGTTTCTGAAGTAAGAGCTGATGGTCTGGATATACCAAATATAACGTCTCAGAACACTCCAGCTCACATGTTAGTCTGCTCCATTCCCACAAAGGTCAGAGTTTTGTAGTAGTTAATACGTCATTTTTCTTAACATAATTGGTGATATAGGTTACAAGCAAGTCTGGCGCTGAACAGAAATTGTCGCGCTATGCTCCTTTGTTTATTGTGCATAAATAGTGAATTGTCCTGACACAATATTGCGTTTCGCTTCTGTTATTACCATGGTACACTGACAAAAACATATTCTTTTATTCACAGGATAAAACAGTTGTTTTGTATCACTAATTGTCCAGTGCGATTACAGCATACAATATTATTGTCACTGCTACATTTCTGTGATGCTACCAGAAATTATTTCCACTACTAATTAATTACCGTTGAGCTCAAAGGTTATATTAATAAACTGTTAACGAATGTGTATTTATGAAGACGATTTGTGAGACTGGTAAACTTACCTTTGTTCGTACGATGGTCTTTCGTTCTACACGGTGCATTTCAAGGTCCTGTACCCATCCGTCGGTAAACTGGTCCTGGGCTTGTTGCAGTGACCTGAAGTTACTAAACTTCATGAGTGTATGCACTCACTCCAAGAAGCGTATAATTATAAATATGAGCGTGGTGAAAGTTGGGCAGCACGCTAATGTATTTTGTCCACTCTGTGTGCTCGTAAGGGTCTGACCCTTTCACTCCTTTGATTTTTTCCTCGTATCTTTTCTTTGACTTTTCGTCTAGTATGTTTTTGTACGGACCGGCATTGTTCTCCTTTTGTTTTGTACATTCCTTTTTTGTGCGGCAAAGAAAAAACAAGAAGGTATTGGAACCGGAGAATGAACGTTTTGCGGTGCTGCAAATACTTGCATTTGATGCAGTACTTGGATTGTTATGCCACGAGTTCCCGGCATGCAATGCGCGAAAATCACGTGATTGCTAAACAAGGGGGAGGGTGCATCCAGCCTCCTCGGTTGTAATTGGTCCAGCCCAGAGTCGATCATGACCAATTGGCCAATCCAACACCTTTCATTATATATACCCTTCCTAAAAAAAAAAAAAAAATCCATCGGCCCATAAAAACAAAAAATCGCCAGCGGCCCACCGGGCAAATGCCCGGTATGCCCGATGGCCAGTCCAGCTATGCCACTGCTTGAAGAAGGTGTCTTCCAGAAACTGGCAGTAGGACTGGGAGTTGAGCTTGACTCCATCCTCAACCCGAAAAGGCCCCACAAGCTCATCTTTGATGATACCAGCCCAAACCAGTACTCCACCTCCACCTTGCTGGCGTCTGAGTCGGACTGGAGCTCTCTGCCCTTTACCAATCCAGCCACGGCCCATCCATCTGGCCCATCAAGACTCACTCTCATTTCATCAGTCCATAAAACCTTAGAAAAACCAGTCTTGAGATATTTCTTGGCCCAGTCTTGACGTTTCAGCTTGTGTGTCTTGTTCAGTGGTGGTCGTCTTTCAGCCTTTCTTACCTTGGCCATGTCTCTGAGTATTGCACACCTTGTGCTCTTGGGCACTCCAGTGATGTTGCAGCTCTGAAATATGGCCAAACTGGTGGCAAGTGGCATCTTGGCAGCTGCACGCTTGACTTTTCTCAGTTCATGGGCAGTTATTTTGCGCCTTGGTTTTTCCACACGCTTCTTGCGACCCTGTTGACTATTTTGAATGAAACGCTTGATTGTTCGATGATCACGCTTCAGAAGCTTTGCAATTTTGAGACTGCTGCATCCCTCTGCAAGATATCTCACTATTTTTGACTTTTCTGAGCCTGTCAAGTCCTTCTTTTGACCCATTTTGCCAAAGGAAAGGACGTTGCCTAATAATTATGCACCACCTGATATAGGGTGTTGATGTCATTAGACCACACCCCTTCTCATTACAGAGATGCACATCACCTAATATGCTTAATTGGTAGTAGGCTTTCGAGCCTATACAGCTTGGAGTAAGACAACATGCATGAAGAGGATGATGTGGACAAAATACTCATTTGCCTAATAATTCTGCACTCCCTGTAATTTAACTGTTTTCGGTGGTACATGTGGAGGTTTATCAGGGAGGAGACTTGGCTGTTCTCCACTCACACTGGCTGAAATGGTGAAAATGCTGTTATCATAGGATGAAATGAGGATTTGTTCCTCATTAACGAGTTGGGGGCACAAAAAATACTTTTCTTTCTTATTCTCATTTAAAATATCTAGCTTTTATTAAATAATTATCTGAATCTTGCGAACAAAGTTTTTATCTGACGTAAAATGTATAGAAATCATACATATACCAACAAGACAGTGTACATCACTGTCACAACAGCATTTGTTTTCATTCAAAGGCTTTTTGGCTTTAATACCTGGTGGGCCGGTCTCTAGTCAAAATGCCCAATTTTTTTGTCCCAGTCCAGCAGTGTCACCATGCCAGCTGACTGTATGTCATCATCAGCTAGTGTTGTTCTTTATACATCAATATTACCAAAGTTTACCATAAGGCAGCATAGAAAGTATTTACTTGCTTTCAGGTTTTATTCAAATGTTAGTCTTTTCAGTTGTTTCTCCACTTTTTTCCTGTTTTAAAAATCAAACAGCAGTTTGTAATAAGATTATCTTCTTTTTTTAACAGGCAGATAAAGTTTTGCATTGGCATTGGCTAATTTGCCAATTGTATGTTAAATATTCAAAAATGTTTTTGCTCAAAACATATGTGCACTATATGTCAGTAAAAATACTATGCAAATATTGCTGTCCTTGAATGCTGAGTAAACACTGACAAAGCACTGATTGTGTCTCTTGTACTTTATCAACGCAGTGTCTAAAAACTTTGCACCGTAGTGGTTAAAATCTCATTCTAATAAGGTTATTAGGTTTACAGGGTTACTGAATTATGGTTAATTGTTGGTAGAATTTTTTTTTAACATTATCTGCCAATTACATCTGCCACCCTTCTCCAAATCTGTGCCCCTACCTGGCCCCCCCAACAAAAATTTTCTAGACACACACACACCACTGCTTGGTGGGTATGCAAGTGAAGAGAGAGACTACATCAAAGGACACAATGGTTTCATCTGGATCCAAGGTAAGTAAAAACGGCAAAAACGAAACAACCAGGTCGCTGGACACACCGCTCCTGTGTCAGCGGAGAGCAGGCACACTTTGCTCCCTCTCCCCCACTCTTATGTTTCGGTGTTGCACTGACACGTAACGTGACTTAGACACTTTGGGGGTTGTTAAGTTGTTTACATATTAATTATATACATTTTTTTGTTGTTTTTGTTGTTGAGAATTTTAATTGTAATTTTTGTATTATAGTTTATAAATAGTATTTGTTTTAATTTGTGTACTGGTTTGCGTGCACTTAAGATTTAAAAAAAAAAAAAAAAAAGATCGCCACCAGGGCAGACCCGATGGCATTTTCATGCTTCGCAGCCAATGGCGTGTCCAGCGGGGTGGCCTGGGGGGGCACAGGCCACCCCCCCAACCAGACTGGCCACCCCAGGTGCCACCCCGAAGCTAAAACAATAAAATTTAATGAAATATCAAATGTACGATTATGGTTTCACAGTGAAGCTCAGATATCCGAGGGTAAGTGAATGCAGCACCGGCTTCTGCACTATGCGCATCATGTTAGCAAAGGTAGGAGAGCCAAGCACGAAAGACGGCACCGCAGAAAACATTTTTTCAGCAAAAGATTAACAAGTTAACATAGCTGGACTGGCCATCGGACGTTTGCATGGTGGGCTGATGACTTTTTTTTTTTTTTTTTTTGTAACGGCATGAACATGAGAGGTGGTGGATTGGCCAGATGCTGGCCGATGTGTAAAAATAACTCAGTTGTTTGGTGGTGGCTGTGGCGGAGCTTCCACAGAGGCAACAGGTGGATGAGGGAAGGTGAAGCAGGAGGAGAGCCCCGAGGCGGCCGCCGGTCCGAGTGTCAGGTGAACTGAACTTCAGGTAAGAAGTTATGACCTGCAGTCTATCTGGGTCAGATATAAACCAAGTTTAGGTGGAGTTTATTTTCGTTGTGCTGACTTTTTACAGTCAGTTACAATACCTCGTACTGCGTGAGCTAGCATGACGGAGTTTCTATACAGCTGTTCGGTTGCTATGATGTTACTGATAGTGAACTTTATTTTATTCATAAGGTTAGTTAGTAGAGTTGCCAACAGCTCCTTAAAAAATGGAATGGTCCCCCCATTCAGAGAAAATATTACATGTTTCGTATTGAGCTGAGAAGAGACGCAGTTTGTCCCGTACTTCAGCTAGGATGGAAAAAGACACAAAGCTGGATTTATTCTGTCTTTACAGCTGCCTCTTCTCTTATCTCCCCTCCCTCTTCTATTGCTACTTCAATCATGAAACTGATCAATGATCAGCTGATCGTCTCTCTTGTTTGTTTATCGCCCACTTTGCGCCAGAAACAGGAAACCAGCGGATGTCGCGCTAAACAACAGCAGCACGGTTAAGCTTGATCAGCTGTTGTTAGAATTTATTTAATATTACTTTCTAGTATCAGCTGATGTTTGCTGGAGCCACAGCTGTAAAGCTGCTGGTCATGATGTCAGTTTGGATATGTGGTGAGAGGGAAACATGAGGATGAAACCAGGAGATGTCCTTACTGAATCATCAGAGCTGTGATGGAGAAACAGGTTTACCTTTTAGTTAACATGAATGAGTTGAAGGGAAGTTATGAACTGTTTCTGAGAGACAAATAACACCAGGATCCTTTTCTATGTAGCTGACAGCTGGTAACTGTGCAGGGGCGGGTCTAGCAAAGTGTTTCCAGGGGGCCAGGTAGGGCATTAACAGGGAGAGGAGGGCACAAAGAAATACTTTTCTTTCTTATTCTCATTTAAAATATTTAGCTTTTATTAAATAATTATCTGAATCTTGCGAACAAAGTTTTTATCTGACGTAAAATGTATAGAAATCATACATATACCAAAAAGACAGTATACATCACTGTCACAACAGCATCTGTTTTCATTCAAAGGCTTTATGGCTTTAATACCTGGTGGGCCAATCTGTAGTGAAAATGCCCGATTTTTTTTCCCAGTCCAGCCCTGCAGGTTAATACTGGCAGTGTCACCATGCCAGCTGACTGTATTTCATCATCAGCCAGTGTTGTTCTCAATATTACCAAAGTTTACCATAAGGCAGCATAGAAAGTATTTACTTGCTTTCAGGTTTTATTCAAATGTTCGTCTTTTCATTTGTTTCCCCACTTTTTTCCTGTTTCAAAATCAAACACCAGTTTGTGAGAAGATTATCTTCTTTTTTTTTTTAAACAGGCATTGGTTTTGCATTGGCATTGGCTAATTTGCCAATTGTATGTTAAAAATGTTTGTATTTTAATATTCAAAAATGTTTTTGCCCAAAACATATGTGCACTACATGTCAGTAAAAATACTATGCAAATATTGATGTCCTTGAATGCTGAATAAACACTGACTGATTGTATCTTGTACTTTATCAACGCAGTATCTAAAAACTTTGCACCGTAGTGGTTAAAATCTCATTCTAATAAGAGTTAAAAGCGCATTCGGTTATTAGGTTTATAGGGTTATTGAATTATGGTTAACGGTTGGTAGAATTGTTTTTAACATTATCTGCCAATTACATCGGCCACCCTTCTCCAAATCTGTGCCCCTACCTGGCCCCCCCAACAAAAATTTTCTAGACACGCCACTGTTCGCAGCATCATTTATTCTTACAATAATCACACGGTTGCTGTAACAGTACATTCAACGGCTTCAGCTCTCCCGCTGGCAGCCGTACACATCACCACCACCAACCCTGCAGCGGCATCGCAGAACACACCCTGCCACATACCCCCCTCGCCCGCTTCACCTCACCTCGCGAGCAGGCGAGGGAATTGGCCCGGACCATCGGCGCCCCATGCCCTAGCCCAGCGACGGGGAAGTGTCCACTCTGGTGGTCGCCCGCGCCTCCAGCGGAAGCCCCGGAGCTGGCCTGATGGCCACCCATATGGCAAGCAGCGGTGGCGCAGTAGGCGTGGAAGTGAGCTGGGGTTCACAGGTAGCTGGGCAGACGGCCGGCACGCAGGACTGTGCAGCCTGCGTGCCGAAGTGGACAGCATGCACCCCCGCGCACCTCGACCTCCGTCTCCAGCTTGGCAGGCGCGCCAGCCTCCGGCTCACCCCAAGCCGTGCGCTGTCCACCCTTACAGTGATCACACGGTTGCTGTAACAGTAGCCTACATTCAACGGCTGCAACCCTCCTGCTGCCAGCTGTACACATCAACACCAAAAATAACAACAGCACAAGCAGCGCACAGGTTTTAAGCCGGCGAGGCATCATTGTAGATGCCGTGAAGGTGAGTCCATCTCATCTGCAGTGGCATCGCAGACCACGAGCCGCAACAATAATAAAAAAAATTTATTTAATTATGAATAAATTATTTCTCCTAATTATGTCCTGGGTTTTAACTAATTAATTATACCAAAGGAAACATCACACAAACACTTAAGGTCATGAAAATTAATTGCGATTTAGCAATTCAATGAGGCATCCACCTTATTTATTGAAAAGTATCGTATCAGTATTGGTATCGGCGATACTGGCCCGAATTTACTTGGTATCGGATCGATACCAAAATATGCAGTATCGCACACCACTAGTGTTTGGGAGTTCCCTTTCTGTCGATTCACTCGGTACAACACATAAGTATGGGATATCACGCCCTCGCGTGTCCTGGCTGAAGAAACCTTTAATCACGCCTTTAAGGCAGATGACGTGTGATGACACGCGCACGGCCCTGCCTGCACATATAGCCGCTGTCATCACAGTCATCCCTCAGTTCGATAGCCGCTCTTCACCAAGCCAAACTGCTCAGTGGGGCCACCTTGTGTTGTACCTCGTTCCTCTCCTTCAGGGAACAGAAGTTATAGACATAACTATTCGTTCCCTTTCAGTCGATTCACTCGGTACAACACATAAGTATGGGACATATATACACGCCCCACAGAGCAGCCACCAAACCGGAATCGGACCACCACATCCTTAGTGAGTGGTAGACCCAGCAGAAAGGACAGCATGAGCCACCGAAGGGGCTGTAGCATCCAACCGATAAAACCGCACAAAAGTGTGCGTTGATGCCCAACTAGCTGCCGCACAAATATCAGCTACAGGCACCCCTTTAAAAAGAGCCCATGAGGTTGCCATCCCCCTGGTAGAATGAGCTCTCACCCCGTGTGGCAAAGCAAGACCACCAGTGCTGTATGCCAGTGAGATAGCTTCTATAATCCAGTGGGACAGCCTCCGTTTGGACAGAGCTCTACCTCTATTTGGATCAGCGAAGCAGACAAACAGCTGGTCACATAAACGCACATTCTGAGTGCGCTCAATGTAGGTGCGTAGCACACGCACTGGACAAAGAGAATGCTGCATCCTCTGCTCCTCAGATGCAAAAGGAGGGGAGCAAAAGCTCAGCAACTCAAACTCCATTGAGCTAGAAGATGCAGGCATGATCTTGGGAAAATAGGCAGCATTTGGATGCAATACGACCTTGTGGCCATCAGAAGAGAACTGTGTGCACGAGGGATGCACAGAGAGCGCATGAAGGTCACCCACTCGCTTTGCCGAAGCCAAAGCGAGAAGTAATGCAGTCTTATATGAAAGAAATTTAATATCCACAGACTCAATGGGTTCAAACGGGGGGCTACAAAGGGCCTCCAGCACCAAAGACAAGTCCCAAGCAGGCACACTGGACTTAAGCACGGGCCTCAGCCGGCGAACTCCTTTCAGAAAGCGTATGGCGAGGGGATGTGCACCTAGTGTCACCCCGTCAGAAGCAATATGACAAGCAGATATACAGTGGGGCAAAAAAGTATTTAGTCAACCACCGATTGTGCAAGTTCCCCCACTTAAAATGATGACAGAGGTCAGTAATTTGCACCAGAGGTACACTTCAACTGTGAGAGACAGAATGTGAAAAAAAAAATCCATGAATTCACATGGTAGGATTTGTAAAGAATTTATTCGTAAATTAGGGTGGAAAATAAGTATTTGGTCACCTCAAACATGGAAAATCTCTGGCTCTCACAGACCTGTAACGTCTTCTGTAAGACGCTTTTCTGTCCCTCACTCGTTACCTGTATGAATGGCACCTGTTTGAACTCATCATCTCTATAAAAGACACCTGTCCACAGCCTCAAACAGTCAGACTCCAAACTCCGCCATGGCCAAGACCAAAGAGCTTTCGAAGGACACCAGGAAAAGTATTGTAGACCTGCACCAGACTGGGAAGAGTGAATCTACAATAGGCAAGCAGCTTGGTGTGAAAAAATCAACTGTGGGAGCAATCATCAGAAAATGGAAGACATACAAGACCACTGATAATCTCCCTCGATCTGGGGCTCCACGCAAGATCTCATCCCGTGGGGTCAAAATGATCATGAGAACGGTGAGCAAAGATCCCAGAACCACACGGGGGGACCTGGTGAATGACCTGCAGAGAGCTGGGACCAAAGTAACAAAGGTCACCATCAGTAACACACTACGACGGCAGGGAATCAAATCCCGCAGTGCCAGACGTGTTCCGCTGCTGAAGCCAGTGCATGTCCAGGCCCGTCTGAAGTTTGCCAGAGAGCACATGGATGATACAGCAGAGGATTGGGAGAATGTCATGTGGTCAGATGAAACCAAAGTAGAACTTTTTGGTATAAACTCAACTCGTCGTGTTTGGAGGACGAAGAATACCGAGTTGCATCCCAAGAACACCATACCTACTGTGAAGCATGGGGGTGGAAACATCATGCTATGGGGCTGTTTTTCTGCCAAGGGGACAGGACGACTGATCCGTGTTAAGGACAGAATGAATGGGGCCATGTATCGTGAGATTTTGAGCCAAAACCTCCTTCCATCAGTGAGAACTTTGAAGATGAAACGAGGCTGGGTCTTCCAACATGACAATGATCCAAAACACACCGCCCGGGCAACAAAGGAGTGGCTCCGTAAGAAGCATTTGAAAGTCCTGGAGTGGCCTAGCCAGTCTCCAGACCTCAACCCCATAGAAAATCTGTGGCAGGAGTTGAAAGTCCGTGTTGCTCGGTGACAGCCCCAAAACATCACTGCTCTCGAGAAGATCTGCATGGAGGAATGGGCCAAAATACCAGCTACTGTGTGTGCAAACCTGGTAAAGACCTATAGTAAACGTTTGACCTCTGTTATTGCCAACAAAGGTTATGTTACAAAGTATTGAGTTGTATTTTTGTTATTGACCAAATACTTATTTTCAACCCTGATTTACGAATAAATTCTTTACAAATCCTACCATGTGAATTCATGGATTTTTTTTCACATTCTGTCTCTCACAGTTGAAGTGTACCTCTGGTGCAAATTACTGACCTCTGTCATCATTTTAGGTGGGGGAACTTGCACAATCGGTGGCTGACTAAATACTATTTTGCCCCACTGTAAATGTGTTAAAGTATAACATGTTTATTAAATTACTATTTCTGTTTTTCTTTTAATTAAGTAGATGTCATGTAAGAACTTTAATAAGTTGCTCTTGTTTATGATCATCATTTAGATTTATGTTTCACAAAAACCATTCAGTTTGTATGTCATGTTGCATGAGTAAGACAACAAATCAACAAGAAACACACTCAGGGAGTGTGTGAGTTATCTGATATCAAATAAAATTTCCATCTGTGCACAAATGTTTTTAAAGAGTGATTTAAAAACATTTAAATTTAATGTCTCTTTTCATTCATTTCTGTCTCTCTCTCTCTCTCTTGTGATTGTTGACATGACTGAAACTCTACCTTAATTTTTGATATGTATGTTTTTTGAACACATGACCTTTTCCCTATTTTCTTAATAACAATGCCTTTGTTGTAAAGCTACACAAAATTAACATGCTACATTCATCCAAGGTGATGAAATTCTTTGACAGTTGCTATATATAGTACACTTTATGTCAACACAGTCAAAAGTTTGGACACACTGTCACGGATTTGCTGTGTGGTAGGCAAGATGTGGAGCAGGCACGTGCAGGGGGGGGGGGGGGGGGGGGGGCTAGAGGGGCTTGAGCACCCGCCCCTTTCCTGATGGGTGCCCAAAGTGCCCTTTTGTTGAGGCAACTTTTTAAAAAAAAATCTTTTTATTTCATTTTTATTTTTTTTATGTGTGTGTGTGTGCGTGCGGAGTCCTGTCTGTGCCCCTCAACAATAATATTTAACTATTAATCACAGTTTTGCTAAATAAAAGGATCTTCTTGCATCAGTCACATGATCACATTTAACCAATGATCGCCCTTGACGGCAGAACGCGCTGGTTACGAGCCGGGAAAGAGCTCACAAAGAGCACGCGCATTTTTAGCAGTCCAGACCTGTAGAAGAAACACAAGTTAACTCAGAGACACAGACTGATGCGACAAAACCAGTAAGTAGGTGTACCGCGTACACTGTAGTGTGTAGCACACAGGAGTATCAGCTTATTACGTACACGTTGGTAAGTTGTCTTGTGGCAACTGACGAACTGAAACAAACGAGCGTGCTGTGTGTGCAACAGCGCGACAAACATTACCTGTCCTTTTATTAACTGCACAAGTAGTGCTGGTCACAGCTGCTGGCTACCTGTGTAAGGCTGTCATGGGTCTGTAGCTCTGTCACCGTTTTAGGGAACATATTTAGTTTTAAAGTATTCAGAACATATTTAGTTTTAAAGTAAGTTTCCGGGCTTTTCCTGCCTTTCTGGAGGGATTATATTTCACTAAAAAACGATCTAATATGCATGTCCACATAATAATTATTATAATTATAATATATTAAAAACACACGCTGTATTTTAAAGAACATACATTAAGAAGCAGATTATATTAGATTTATATTTTAAATAAGACAAAATTTGGATTTTACAGCAGTAAAATGATTGTATCTCTACAGTTTAAACATGTAATAAGCTTTGCCCCTGCACAGAGTGGATAGTGAAACAAATGAAATCATCATAATGACATTATTTCATATTTATTACTTCCCCCTCCTCATTGCTTTATTATTGTAGCTCTAGTAATGAATAATAATGTAAGGATTCTGGATCAGCACCGTGATGCCCATAGTATATACAGTATTCTGAAGAAGGTCTAAAATGTCCCTGTGTGTGCATGCATGTGTGTTTTATTTAGATGGATTTTTAAAAAAAATATTACTCATGATATAACATTGTCCAGACATGCCTGGTAAGGACATGAGGAGGAAACAGTAGGAGCTGTGTGAGGATACTAAAGGCAGGGCTATAACATTTTTCTGTCATCATTTTATTATAGATTAAGTGCAAGAGTTGTTAGGTGTGGATAATTAGATTATAGTTTATTGCAATATCAAGTTGTGCCTTGTTCTCACATAGACAGCAAGTGGGAGAGTGATATATGAAATGATGGGATGGAAGGAAGAAGAGAAGCAAAGAGTGATTCACAGGCAGAGCCTAAATTATTTCTCACAGTTTTTTATTGCCTTATGGTTCCAAGCGCTGTCACCAATCTTTGCATTTTGTTATTATCTCATGACACTTGTTTAATCAGCTACCACCTCTCCTGTGGACTTTTTAATGTCTACAGTCTCAGATCAACACAGCCCTGCCCTTCCTATATTAGATTCTTGATGAATGTGTGTTGTTGTTATTCAGCCTGGTTCAATGTGCCCCTTTTTAACTTTGAGCACCCGCCCCTTTAAACCTCTCTGCACGGCCCTGATGTGGAGTCAAATGCAGGACTCAATGAAAAATTGAAAAAATGGACTCTACACATGTTTTATAGTTTAGATTCCTGAAAGTAGCCACCCTTTGTTTTCTTGATATCGCTGCAAACCCTTGGCCTTCTCTCAATAAGTTTCATGATGTATTCACCTGAAATGGTTTTTCACTTCATAGATGTGCCTTATCAGGATTCATTTGTGAAATTTCTTGCCTCCTTGAGATGAGATCATCAGTTGTGTTGTGCAGAAGTCAGGTTGGTACACAGCTGACTTCTGACTGATACACCCTAAATATTGCACGGTTAAAAATAACCCAATTTGTAACCCAATGCTGGGTCAAATATTGTTGTTGTTTCAACTTAACAGGGTTGGGTTACTGGTTTGACCCAGCACTCTGGGTTAGGATAACTATCCAAAAATTGGGTTAAATTGACCAATAACCAACTTGAGGTTAATAAAATTGGGTCGAAACTCAAAACCTATCACTAGTGTTATATTACCTTTAGCATTTAGGTTAAGATTTCTACTTACTATAAAATTCAGCATATAAAAACTAGATTCAAAACAGATTTTCTCAAAAATACGTTTATTGCCATATGATACATAGAACATACAGCAAACTTCATACAAAATATATCAATGAAAGTAAAATGCAAGTAAAAAAAAAATGTACCAAAAAATATATATAATTTATTATATCGATTACTTCAAATCAGTCTTTGGTTACAGCACATGTTAATACACATGAAGACATGCTATGTAAAGTCAGCTCTGTTTTAGAACAAATTACATGTAAAAGCTCTTAACTTTAAAAAACTGAAGAATTTATGATTTTTTCAGTACTTAACATCAGTGTTGGTCAAGTTACTTGAAAAAAGTAATCAGTAACTAATTACTGATTACTCCCCCCAAAAAGTAATCCCGTTACTTTACTGATTACTTATTTTCAAAAGTAATTAATTACTTAGTTACTTAGTTACTTTTTAAAAACACGATTTACAACCTGAAGAGGTGATAAAGCGATAGATCTTTCAGCCCAATTCTACTTTTTCTACATAATCCATCATACAAAATGTAATCAAATGGAAAAGTCTCTTTTTTTTAACTTGTTTTATCAGTTTTAATCCTTTAACTTTATGCATCAAATAAATATTAAATTATATGCACCATTCTCTGACTTGAAGAACTTAGTTTAATATTTAAACTTATTTTCTGCACATTCCAGCACATAAAATAAAATATTTTTTGTGTTTACACTCACTCTTTCAAATAGATGCAAGTAAAACACAGCAGAAAATAAATAAAGTCAAAGACTCAGTGGTCGTTTTGCTCTATTTTCACCTGTAAAGCAGGACTGGGGGTAGGCGGAGGTTTACCCTGGTGCAGGTGTGCTGCGGTCAGTTGACGAATCCGCGAGTTTCTCTGTGAGTTTCCCATTACGTCTGTGCTTGCTTGAAAGTTTAGGGGTTTTTTTTCGCTGTAAAAAGTTTTCTTCCCACGCACAACGGACGCTAATGTTTTTGTCACTTTTTATGGAATCAAACTCAAAATAAGGTCAGTATTTCCAAGCTTTAAACGCTGCACGCTCATACTCGCTCCCACAATCGATATATGATCCATTGTTGATCTGGACACAGCTGTTGTCACCAACGGCGCACTTGCTTACGTCACTGTCATGAGACATTCTCGCAAAAAAATCACGGTTTTAGTAACGCAGTAACGCAGCGTTCCTACGGGAAAGTAACGGTAATCTAATTACCGATTTTGCAATAGTAATCCCTTACTTTACTCGTTACTTGAAAAAAGTAATCAGATTACAGTAACGCGTAACGCGTTACTGCCCATCTCTGCTTAACATACATCAACACTTGGCAAGACTTAGAAAAGTGGCAAGAGGGAATCTCCTTCTCAGATAATTTCATGCACCTTTATGAGCAACATTTTACGCTTCCATCATAGCTAAATGAGCTCTCACTCGATTTGTCATATTCAGTGTTGGGAATAACGCGTTATTAAGTAACGCGTTACAGTAACTACGTTATTATTGTGGTAACGAGCACGGTAACTAGTTATTATGCCAAAATCAGGAACGCGTTAGTCGTTACTGGGATTTAGATAGGGTCGTTACTCGTTACTTCGTGTGGTGGCTGTCGCGGAGCTTCCACAGATGCAGTAACATTAGCAAGTGGTGGAAGCCAGCAGGTGGATGAAGGAAAAGGGAGGCAAGAGGAGAGACCCGAAGCGGCCGCCGGTCCGAGTGTGAACTGAACTTCAGGTAAGAAGTTATGACCTGCAGTCTCTCTGGGTCAGATATAAACCAAGTTTAGGTGCAGTTTATTTTCGTTGTGCTGACTTTTTCCGTACTGCGTGCTAGCTAGCATGAGGGAGTTTCTATACAGCTGGGTGGGTGCTATGAAGTTAATGGTACGCTGGAGCCACTATCAGGGACAAACAGAGACTGCAGCGTGTTGTGCGCTCTGCTGAGAAGGTGATTGGCTGCAGACTCCCATCTCTGCAGGACCTGTACACCTCCAGGACACTGGGGCGTGCAGCTCGGATCTCAGCTGACCCTTCTCACCCTGGACACAGTCTGTTTGACCTGCTCCCCTCAGGCAGGAGGCTCCGGTCCATTCGCACCAGAACCTCTCGCCATAAGAACAGTTTCTTCCCCTCTGCTGTTGAACACATGAACAATAACCATAAGACTGTTCCCACCACTAACACATGACCCTACGCTGTGTTCACTGCATCATTCAATGTTTGGCACTGATCACCACCTGCACTCATGTACATATCTATCTACTTAGCACTTTTAATTCTTATTCTTATTTTTATTTTAATGTCTATTTTAGCGTAATTTATGAAAGTATGTTTGCACTGAAGCACCGCAGCAATTTCCTAATGTTGTAAACCTGCTCAACATTTGGCAATAAAACCCTTTCTGATTCTGATTCTGATGATGTTGCACTTTATTTTGTTCATAAGTTATTAGAGTTGCCAACCGTCCAGTCTTGTATTCAGAGAAAATATTACGCGTTTCTTATTGAGGTGAAAAGGAACAGTTTGTCCCCTAATTCAGCTACAATGAAAAAGGCACAAAGCTGGAGTTATTCTGTGTCTTTACGCTGCACAGCTGCCTCTTCTTCTTTCATTCTCCCCCCTCCCTCTCCCGTTTCTACTTCAATCATGAAAACTGATCAGTGATCAGCTGATCGGCTCTCTTGTTTGTTTATCGCCCACTTTGCGCCAAAAGAGGAAACCAGCGGATGTCGCGCTAAACCGGGGCGACCGTGGCTCAGGGGGTTGGGAAGCGTATCTGTAACCGGAAGGTCGCCGGTTCGATCCCCGGGCTCTCTGTCCTGGTCGTTGTGTCCTTGGGCAAGACACTCTACCCTACAGCCTACTGGTGTTGGCCAGAGGGGCCAATGGCGCGATATGGCAGCCTCGCTTCTGTCAGTCTGCCCCAGGGCAGCTGTGGCTACAACCGTAGCTGCCTCCACCAGTGTGTGAATGTGGGAGTGAATGAATAGTGGCATTGTAAAGTGCTTTGGGTGCCTTGAAAAGCGCTATATAAATCCAATCCATTATTAAACAACAGCAGCACGTTTAAGCTTGATCAGCTGTTGTTAGAATTTATTTAATATTAATTTCTAGTATCAGCTGATGTTTGCTGGAGCCATCCATCCATCCATCCATCTTCATCCGCTTTATCCGGGGCCGGGTCGCGGGGGCAGCAGCCTAAGCAAAGAGGCCCAGACCTCCCTCTCCCCAGCCACCTCCTCCAGCTTATCCGGGGGAACACCAAGGCGTTCCCAGGCCAGCCGAGAGATATAATCTCTCCAGCATGTCCTGGGTCTGCCCCGGGGCCTCCTCCCGGTGGGACATGCCTGGAACACCTCACCCAGGAGGCGCCCAGGGGGCATCCTTGTCAGATGCCCGAACCACCTCAGCTGGCTCCTTTCGATGTGGAGCAGCAGCTGCTCTACTCTGAGCCCCTCCCGGATGGCCGAACTTCTCACCCTATCTCTAAGGGAGAGGCCAGCCACCCTTCGGAGGAAGCTCATTTCTGCCGCTTGTATCCGCGATCTCGTTCTTTCGGTCACTACCCACAGCTCGTGGCCATAGGTGAGGGTAGGGACGTAGATCGACCGGTAAATTGAGAGCTTCGCTTTTACACTCAGCTCCCTCTTCACCACGACGGACCGGTGCAGCGTCCGCATTACTGCAGCCGCAGCCCCAATCCGTCTGTCGATCTCCGGCTCTCTTCTCCCATCACTCGATGCTGGAGCCACAGCTGCAAAAAAGCTGCTGGTCATGATATGGTTTGGTTATCTGGTGAGAGGGAAACATGAAGATGAAACCAGGAGATGTCCTTACTGGATCATCAGAGCTGAACAGGTGATGGAGAAACAGGTTTACCTTTTAGGTGACATGAATGAGTTGAAGGGAAGTTATGAACTGTTTCTGAGAGACAAATAACCCCAGGATCCTTTTTTAGGTAGCTGACAGCTGGTAACTGTGCAGGGGCGGATCTAGCAAAGTGTTGCCAGGGGGCCAGGTAGGGCATTAACAGGGAAAGGGGGGGACAAAGAAATACTTTTCTTTCTTATTCTCATTTAAAATGTCTGGCTTTTAATAAATAATTATCTGAATCTTACAACAAACGATTGATAGATTAATGCATATATACCATCAGAACAGTGTGCATCACTGTCACAACAGTGTTTGTTTTCATTCAAAGGCTTTATGATTTTTCCTATAATGGTGGGCCGGTCTTTAGTCAAAATGCCCGGGACAATTTTTTCTGTCCCAGTCCAGCCCTGTATGCAGCTCATCTGCAGTCTGGTGTTACCTACATCTTCCTATTCAGAAGGCAGAATTTCCGAGTTCTGAGTACAATCGAGAGCACCACGACTGCAGTTTTTGTGTTGGATGTAAAAGGCGCACATGACGCTGTGACGTAGGCTAGAATCATGGCAGCAGTCAATGACGGTCCAGGCGTGGGATTTCTCTCGTGGAAATATGCACATTATCTTTTCCTTTCTATTGGTAGGTGGCACAGTGCACTTGTGGCAAGTAAGCAAGCTAGAAGACTGGCAAAGTTATGGAAGCAACACATTAACAAGAGAATTCTGAGTAAAACCAAAGTTACTTTCCCTAGTAACTAGTTACTTTGAAAGTAACGAATAACTTGAAGTAACTGAGTTACTTTTGAGAGAAGTAACTAGTAATGCAACTAAGTTACTATTTTAAAGTAACTTACCCAACACTGGTCATATTTGGTTCATGTCCTGGGATTCATCTATTCTTGGGATAGATGACAGTGTGAAGGAATTCCCAAACCTGGGTGCATGGGTAACTTGCATTAAAAAAAACAAACAACAACAACTTTGAAGCAGCCATCAACAGACCTTAGACTGCTAGACAGTAGGGCTGCCACAAACGATTATTTTGATAGTCGACTAGTCACCGATTATTTTTGCGATTAGTCGACTAATCAGATCATCATCCATTGAACGTAAAAGTACAGCTTATTGCACCAGCAGCATCTGCTCTTATATAACTATCATTAGCTTACAGCTTTAAGTGTTTAAGGTCTGTGCTAACTAAAAATAAAGACAAGATGATAGTTTATTGAATTTTAATTAAATGTGCAGATTGTTTCGGTGGAGTTTAATAAACTCAGCCGATTTACTCAGGAACAAATAAAATACTGAAAAAAGCCAAACAATAACATTTTTAAGTTATCTAAGTGACTTATATATGTTTAACCTGAGTAGGGCGGTGGGTTTGAAAACGATCTGCCGGGAGTCCGGTGCTCTCATGGCCCCCGGCTAGCTATCGAGCTAGTGGGTAACAGACGTCTCCGAAAACGTCGGAGCGCTTTTGAAAATATGTGGTGTCTTGATAAACTGAGCAGATATTTGAGGTTTACACAGCTACATTCTCGCCTGAAAATATGTTAAATGTTTATTTTGTGACCCAGAAAGAATAATAAGAGTAACATTAAAACTAACTAGCTGCCGCCATTGTTGGAAACTGAGCTGGGCTGCGCTATGAATTCTGGGACAAAGCTTCTTCTTCTTCTTCTTCTTCTTCTTCTTCTTCGGGGTTTAACGGCAGCTGGCATCCTTGTACATGCAGTGCTGCCATCTTCTGTTTCAGTCCGTTATTACACTCTTAAATCCTACTACTTATTCCTGCGTCTTTTGGGATCTTACAAAGCTTCAAACGACGCGTCGACTATTAAATCAGTCGTCGACGATTTTGATAGTCGACGTAATCGTGACTAGTCGATTAATCGTGGCAGCCCTACTAGACAGAAATCCAGTTGCTGGCCTATGAGTTCTGCAAGGGCTGAGCCATGCATCCTAAAATTTTTAAACAAAAGAAAAGAAAAGGCAAAGGTCAGTAAAGTAAGATGTAAACATACACGGCAGACCCAGTGGCATTTTGATACTGTTTATTAATACTTAGCCGGTTGCTGTTTACAACGCACACAGAGCTGCAGCTCTCCCGCTGCCCGCTCAACATTACCACAACAACCACAACCACAGGACCCAGTACAATATTTAATTCGGCGGGGCGTGATTGCGGATGCTGTGCAGGTGCGTCCGGGGCCTTGAGTGCCAAAATGAATTAATTATTAATCATTAAATGATTAAATGTGTAATTAATTATACAAATTGGAATAATCAGTTAAACAAATATGTTATTATTTAATGGTCATTCATTTAATTTAAAATGTTTAATTATTGTTGTTGGATTTGTATTGTTGATTATCATTTATGCTTAGAAATATCTACTTATATATGCTTAGAGTTTTATAATTAGTTGTAGATTGATAGAGGTTTGATGCTTAGTAGTCTGCAGAGACATTGTGTGCATTCCAGAGTGCTCTGGGAGCATGGGAGAGGTCGTACCTTGTCTTATTGTTTTATGGTAGGATAAATGTATCTATATCTGTTTTAGTCTAAGTGCCTTTTGTTTAGATGAACTGCTGGACTTCCAGACCAGCAGGTTTAGGGAAGTCATTTATGGGGTCACACTCTGACCCCACACACACACACACTTACAAAACCACAGGCAAGGTACTCTTTGTGTGTATGTAGACGTCATATGTTAATGAACCTATGTATATTCATGTAACCTCCATAAAAGAGCAGCGCACGAGAGCAACTGGGGTCAAGCGAAGGAACGGCGCTTGTCCGGTTCTCTCCCGTGCACGAGAAACATGAAGAACTTTGCCTACTCGTGTCTTGCTTTGCTGTGTAATTACATTGTCTTCAACGTTCCAGTGCATAGGGTTAAGCTACAAACCTATCAATTGTATTTAATTCCATTTGTAATTAATTAATGATACATTTAATTTTTTATACTGTGGTGGACCACCAGGTGTCTCCAGTGTGAGGGGAAGTGAGAGGGTTAGGTTTTGGTGCCTTGAGTGTTTAGTTGTGATAAGCCGAGATTAAAGTTGGAGTGAAATACTGGGATCTCTCGTGTTGTGCTTACAAACCTCCACAATACATTTAATTAATTATTGATTTATTTCCAATTTTAATAAACTATTGAAACATTTAATCAATAATTTAATGATGTATTTAATTAATTCACATTGGCACTCCTGGCCCAGCTGCTGTGTTCATGAATTGGATTTTATTTCAATCTAACCCATCAAAGTCAGCGTGCAGGGTTAACGGTGATCAAGTCAAAACCATTACTTTTTACAGATAGCCAGTCTTTTAGTATGGAATGCCAGGACTGCCATAATGAATTAATTAAATACACCATTAAATAATTAATTAAGTGTGGCAATAATTAATTAAAATTGGAAATAATTAATTAAAATTGGAAATAATTAATTAAAAATGTTTTTGACACATTTAATTTAATTATTAACACATTTAACTAATTATTTAATGGTGTATTTAATTAATTCATTTTGGTACAGTTGACTCCTTCAGGTCTCACCATGAAAATTTTTTATCAACCTCACCCATCAAACCCAGGGGGCGGGGTTAACACTGATCGAGTCAAAACCATTGCTTTGGCCTGGTGGCCATTGTTTTTAGCACACAACAACTGGCATGTGGAAACTAACAGAACTGAACTTTGAAAAACCCTGTGTGGAGATACAGAAATTATTTTATTGGTGCCATATAATCTGCATCATTATAACTGCATTAATAACATTCTTTACAGCATTATTCCATTTAGTAATGGAATAATCCTGTGACACTAAGTGTTCTTTCAAATATAATATACTTACAGGTCTCTATCATTCATGGGGTGACTTTTTTACTGACTGTTAATAAATACCATATTATGTGGGAAATAAATAAATGTGAGATTATTAAACTGACAATATCAATTTCCATATAAACACATTGCAACTTCCTCATTGCCTTATGTAAAAATTATCTTCCCTTTAGAGTATATAATGAACAATCAACAATGTTTCACAGTGTTTTATTTTTTTATAGTTATTCTATAGATGGAATTAGTGAGGCAGATTTTTTTAATATGAGATAAAAACAATAAAGATGTGTAACATGAAGTCAGACTGCCAGGACATTCATGTAATTCTCGCAATTATTTTATAATATAGGTGCATCACAATATAGGTGCAAGGCTTCAGTTGGCTGTACATTAACCACTGTTGCCTGCAGATGTCACCCATGAGTGTAATTAATGAAGGTTAATGAACCAGTTTTTGACACAGTGGTTCAAAGAGGTTCAGAGCTTCATGAAACCTCTGTTTGCCATCACTAGGCGCAAGAACCTAAACCAAATTCCAAAATGGGGGTGTGTCACGGAGGAGCGCCACACCACAACTGCACTCTGGGGGCTTTTATAGATCATTGGCACAATGGCAGCAGGGCTTGCCACTTCCATGATGGCAACAAGTCACACCAGTTCTCCGACCCTATATACTAGATTTGCCACACCAACAGGCTGGCAAATCTAGTTTGTAGGCAAAAACATAAAATGCAAGACTTGACTAATAAGCTAAATAACAAGAGCCACTGGAGAGTAACATAATATATAAAAAATACTGACAACCTAAAGGTCCAAAGGACACGATGAATAAAACCAAAACAATAATTATTCAAAAAGTTATGAGCCCCAGAATTTCAAAACAAGTGCCAGGTACTGTGATATTTATTAGCAGAATGGAGAAGTGTTACTTCTGCTGGTGGGTGGAAATCCCACAGTGGAAATATTATTATTATTATTATTATTATCATTTCTAAGAGTGTAATAATTGTAATTGGAATGAAAAGAAAAGAAAAGCAGAAACACTGATGAGTTTTTTAAAAATTGTGTTTTCAAAAGATTTACTGAATTAAAAGTAAGAACAGAACAATATAAGAGCCTGATACAATGTTTTAATGTGTAATAAAATGTAATATATGTTATATCAGCACCTCATTATAAGTTAGACTACAATAAATGCGTTGATTTACATTCCACCACTGGGTTTCCTGTTTTTTATCTTAATATTCTTTGAAAGTAAGCAAATATAAAGAACAACAAACAGGATGTTATTCAGTATCATGTCTTTGTAAAAGATTTATATTTATTCAGGTGTTTTGTACATCCAGTTTTTAATAAGAAGTGAAGCGATCCACAAAACATCAATAAATGATCAATCCTCCAGCAAATGCCAGTCTGATTCTTCTGGTTTCCTGTAATCTACTGGATGCAGCTACTTCCTTTTTTGTTCCTTAAAAACTCTACATGGATAACTTGAGTCCAAGATCAATTAACGTTTGGGACCCTGGAGGAGGGATAAGCAGAATGTGCAGAAATTTCTACAAATAAGCTGCACTTATTTCATTTTTCAGCTTAACAAATCATTTTGAAGGTCAGATGTAGTTAAATTATACGCATAAACATGTTTAATATGATTCAAATAAATCTGAATTTAGCTTTTAGACTTGATAAAAGAGTTTAGTTTAGTTTTATGGTACTGTATACACTACCAGTCAGAGGTCAGGGTCCTGTTCTTCGTACCTCGCTAAGTAAGTTAGCTGGATTAGATTGTTGACGATTTCGCGTGATCCTGGATCAGTCGGTTCCCCGAAGCTCATCCGGGACTTGCTGTCATAGCAACAGAGCCGTAAGCGTAAACCTGCTCGGGAGCAGGTTTACTTTATGTAAACAGGATTAGATCGCGGCCACGCAGGTATGTCCGCTTCATTTATACGAAAGCAACAGCGATAAATAAATAACATCAATGTAACTGAAGATAATGCAGCACTTGATCCTTTTATTGATGTCACACAGATACATACAGGTCATTTCCTAAAAAAGGGAAATGTACTATTAACATTCTATTACATGTATGTGATTATTACAGATGTAATTCATATTTCAGAGTAGTAATTGTAAATTACTTCGTGTAATCAAGATGAGAGACCACGGCTATAAAAGCGAAGGTGGATTTGGGAAGCCTGTCGCAGTCATATCCTGTCCGTTTACGCGAGCAGCCCTTTGCGGAAGGTGCAAGATTGATAAGGAGAGTCCTCAGAATTCAGCGTATATTGCGGGACAGACAGGATCCTTTAGCTCAGCGCGACAGTGTGCTCATTGAGAGATATCGATTTTCCCGTGAGGATATTATTTACTTAACCAACTTGTTGACGAGGGGGTGCAGGACCACCACCTGTCTTTTTTTGCTCTGCCCTTTTCTTGGTTGCTGTTATAAACAAACAAACAGATTATTTCAGGCTCTCTTTCCAAGAGACGAAAAGCAATATAAGTGATAAATATTACCATTCTGTAGAATATTCTTATATTTCACTTTTACTTGTTCCCATGTTCTAGTGGGTCCTGTTGTGGCTCTAATGTGAAAGAGGATATAATATAACAATATAATATAATGTAATATAATATTGGATAATATAGTGTAATATAATAAATCTACCCTACCGCCTACTGGTGTTGGCCAGAGGGGCCGATGGCGCAATATGGCAGCCTCGCTTCTGTCAGTCTGCCCCAGGGCAGCTGTGGCTACAACCGTAGCTGCCTCCACCAGTGTGTGAATGTGAGAGTGAATGAATAGTGGCATTGTAAAGCGCTTTGGGTGCCTTGAAAAGCGCTATATAAATCCAATATATTATTATTATTATTATTAAATTACTTACGAGTTTAATTTGTCAGCAACTTCCTGCCAGCCCTCTCTCCTTGCTTTTGCAGCCTTTGCAGTGTTCCCTTGCGTTCTGATTAAACTCTGAAACTCCTGAAATCCCTCACTCAGGAGTTCTTGTTCTGCTGCCGAAAAATACCGAGCCGAGCGCGCTCCTTCGACATTTTCGCCGACCAATCAGAGGGTTGCCGATCAATGTTTCTACTATCGATGCGTAGCCCCTTTTATGACACCCAGTGATGTCACATTACTGCGTCCAGCTGTACTAATCGTCAACAGCAGGTGTGTTCGGGGAACCGGATTAGCAAGCTCACGGTTAGCACGATGGTTTGATCTTGGATGTGTCATTTGATCTTGGATGTAGTAAGCGACGTACGAAGAACGGGCCCCTGGTGTACTAGACTGACTTTTACACAACACAACTGATGGTCCCAGCTCCAGGAGGCAAGAAAATTCACAAATGAACCCTGACAAGGTACACATGTGAAGTGAAAACCATTTCAGGTGACTACATCATGAAACTTATTGAGAGAAAGTCCAGGGTTTTCAGTGCTGTCAACAAAGCAAAGAGTGGCTATTGTCAGGAATTTAAAGTATAAAATGTGTTTAGAGTTATTTATCTAGTTTTTCTTTGCTACAAAATTCCATATATCTTGCTTTATATATTTCATGTCTTCAGAATCAGAATCAGAATACTTTATTGATCCCTGGGGGAAATTATTAAATTTATTATTATTCAGTTTGTAGAAAGTAGTAAAAATAAAGAAAAACCATTAAAGGTTTGTCCAAACCTTTGACTGTCATGTCAACAGTCACTAGAGCAGGGGTAGACAACTCCAGGCCTCGAGGGCAGGTGTCCTGCAGGTTTTAGATGTGTCCTTGATCCAACACAGCTGATTTAAATGGCTAAATTATTTACTTAACATATCGTGAAGTTCTCCAGAGGCTGGTAATGAACTCATCACTTGATTCAGGTGTGTTGACCCAGGGCGACATCTAAAACCTGCAGGCTCAGGTAGAACAGAAAAACACTACAACCAGTCCATTTACCAGTGAGTTGAACCCAATTCTGCTCAATATTACTTTGATCTCTTTTTAAGCTTCATGGTGCGATCCTCCACAACAGTTGTAGTTTCTCATGTTGCCCTTTGGAAACATTTATTACCCAGCCTTTACTATAATATGACTAAACTATTTCCTATAAGTTCATTTAAATTACAGAGTCGGTCCCAGACTAGTGGTTCTTTAATCTGAAGGGCAAATGCCAGGAGACTCAACACCTTTGTAGATCATCGTGGCAGTGACAGGGAGAGATACATTGGTCATGTGTCAACAGAAGCAGTGCCAGATATATGATGCATTTAATCCAACCCGTTGCTGACCCCGCTGCTGTTGAGTCCATCAAAACTGCATTATGCTTTCTATTAAGGACTTGATTGTGCAATACAGTTCAACAGAGTTCCAAACCTCTGCATGTTTTCTGTTTAAGAGGAAATGTTGAGCTGGAGCCAGTCTGCTCTGCGAAACCGTCAGAGGGATGTTAGCTATCCCAATAGCTGGCCGATGGGTGTTCTGGGTGGTTTCTCACAGTCTCTGTGTCTTCCTTTGGCTTTTATCTTTCTAAAGAAATAAGAGGAGTAAATGTTCATTGATCTTGGCCGGTGGTCAGCCTGGTTCTAGCAGGGGGTAGGAGGAGCAGTGATGTGAATGTTGCTGCTGCTGCTGCTGTAAGTTTTTGCTTCTTTCGATTTGTTTATTGTTTTATTAATGAGAATTAAAAACATAAATGTAAATATTTGATCATATTTGATCATAAATGAAAGCAATGAATAAAGGTTATTACGTGACATTTACTTAATTAGAAGAAAAACACAAAGAATCTTTTAATAAACATGATATACCTAGATTTTTTTTTAATAAATGTGTTAAATACAGACTCAGGTGAAGGTGAACACAAACTGTAGTTGTTTTCTTTCCTTATTGTAAACTATAATTAATTTTTTTTATATATTATATTTGTATTTTCTTTACACCAGAAGAAAATTAGCTGAAATTCTAGTAGTCTCATTGGACGCTAAAAGACTCTTTGAGTCTTTTTTTTACATCCTCTTTTGTGAAACAACACCGAATATCAGCAGCTTCTGTATTATACTGTTTGGCAAAGTCTCTGTTGTACTTCGCCATCACATATTTCCAGTAGTCTGATGCCTTAAAGCTCTCATCTGGAGGGATTTTCCAGTCTGGGTAAATTTCCTTGTATCTCTTGTAAGGGTGCCATTCATAGTTTGTATCACTGCAGCGAAAACACTGGTCACTGATCACAAGAGAAGAGCATATGTCAGTGATCAGTTTTTGCGTATTCGGCCAGAATATAGCCCATATGGTTTTCACTGCCCTATGCATAGCCAAGAAAACAGTCCTTATGAACTGGAAAAATAAAAATAATCTGAATTCTAACCAATATAGAAATTATCTATTAGATTACATTAGTCTTGATACAGCCTCTGCCACCACATCAGATCAATTTCTCTGGGCTCCTTTGATCAGCTCCATCACCTAGTGGGGGTGGGGGGTCATAGTTTGGTCCCGCCTTCACTGTTGTGATTGGTGTGGGGGTAGGGACAGGCTTAGGGCGTCGGGGGGTTCCCCGGAGGCATCTTTCTTGGGGGGCTCAACCCGGGGTAGCGGTCATGTCCAATTAGGGGCTCTGTTGGCTCTCAGGTGACGGATACCTCGTGGCTGCGTGCAGCGGGGCTAGGGGAGGGTCTGTGCTGACGGACGTGGGTTACTGACCTGGTAGCCTGGCTGCCCCTGGGTGGGTCCGGGATGGGCGTGAGGCTCTGGGGGCGCTCCGTCTCTGCAATGGCGTGTCCAGCGGGGTGGCCTGGGGGGGCACAGGCCACCCCCCCAACCAGACTGGCCACCCCAGGTGCCACCCCAAAGGTAAAACAATAAAATTCAATCAAATATCAAATGTCCGATTATGTTTTCACGGTGAAGCTCAGATATCCGAGTGTAAGTGAATGCAGCATCGGCTTCTGCGCTATGTGCATCACGTTAGCAGGAGAGCCAAGCACGAAAGACGGCACTGCAGGAAACAATTTTTCGGTGAAAGAAAATGAGGACAGAATAAATGTCCCGGTAAGTAATATTAAGTTTGTTGAGTTTAGTAAACTTGGGTGAAATTAGAATCCGAAGGAAAAAATAACACTTAAAGAATTATTGCAGCCGTCGAATATTTCAGACAGTATGCTACTGAGGGCAGCTAACATAAGAGTTATGAGTTATAAGATATAATCTAAGTCGTAACATTGCTGTATGGAGCTGCAGATTTGGTTGCAGGTTAACATAGCTGGACTGGCCATCGGGCATACCGGGCATATGCCCGGTGACTTATTTATTTTTTATTTTTTTTGTAATGGCATGAACAATGAGAGGTGGTGGATTGGCCAGATGCAGGTCGATGTGTAAAAATAACTCAGTTGTTTGGTGGTGGCTATGGCGGGGCTTCCACAGAGGCCAGCAGGTGGATGAGGGAAGGGGAGGCAGGAGGAGAGCCCCGAGGCAGCCACCAGTCCGAGTGTAAGGTGAACTGAACTTCAGGTAAGAAGTTATGACCTGCAGTCTATCTGGGTCAGATATAAACTAAGTTTAGGTGGAGTTTATTTTCGTTGTGCTGACTTTTTGCCGTCAGTTGCAATAACTCGTACTGCGTTCTAGCCAGCTTGATGGAGTTTTTAGGTGGGTGGGTTCTATGATGTTACTGATAGTGAACTTTATTTTATTCATAAGGTTAGTTAGTAGAGTTGCCAACGGCTCCTTAAAAAAATGGAATGGTCCCTCATTCAGAGAAAATATTACACGTTTCGTATTGAGCTGAGAAGAGACGCAGTTTGTCCCGAACTTTAGCTAGAATGGAAAAAGACACAAAGCTGGAGTTATTCTGTCGTTACGCTGCACAGCTGCCTCTTCTTCTCTCATTCTCTCCCCTCCCTCTCCTGTTGCTACTTCAATCATGAAACTGATCAATGATCAGCTGATTGGCTTTTCTCTCTCATTTATTTATCGCCCAGTTTAGGACTTTTTTCATGTCTTCATTGATTTTGATGAGCGACATAAAGGCACCTCGAGTACATCGACCACTGCTGACTGCAAACTGCACTCCAAACATGGTGTTAAGGAGAGTGGACTTTCCTGTGCCCTGAACTCCAAGAACTGTGACTACCAGGATCTTTCTGTTTGGAGACACCAAGTCACTGAGCTGAGAGAGAACATCACTCAACCATCTTAGAGGGATGTTGGATGCATCTCCATCTACAAGCTCAAGAGGAAATCCATCAAGCAACAACTCTGCACACAGTTTGGGCAGATGCTGCAGCTGTTGATGTGCTGGATTTGTTTGTGAAAGGGACAGTGAGGTTTCATAGATCTGACCCATTTCACGGAACAAGTGTTCAGTCCCCAGTGAGCTGTTGGAAATTTGTCTATCAATTTCTTTGATCTCCTCTTTGTTCTCAGAGTTCTTACATTTTTCTTTATATTTCTCCCGAAGTTCAGACAGTTTTACACGAGACATGTTATCGAGGTTCGTTCGCATCCATTTCAGGAAATAAAACCTCTCTGTTCCTGGGCTTGATATTGCATTAATGAAACATGTCATAACTGTTGACATGTCATAAAAGTTTTGTTTTTTTCGTAGTTCTTTTTTCCTTTTCTGAAGTTCGCTTTTGTAATCTTCTATATTTTCAGACCTGATATGTTGAAGTCGACATTCTTCTTTCTCTAAGCAGGTCAGTTCTTTCCATATTTCACCTTGTCGTTGAAGCTGATCTTCTTTGTATTTATGGATGTCTTGAATTTCAGCAGTGATGGCTTCTGCATTTGTCTTTGCAGTCTGACACTCTGGAGAGTCTTCATCAACCAGGATTCCCAGTTCGTGGGCAATGTCTGCCATCTGCTCTATTGTCATCTTCATCTTTGAGTTCCTAACTACATCTCTGACTGTTTCCCTCAGACTTTTCACAAAGTCTACATCATTTCTTTGTTTTGTCTTAATAATGATGTTGGTTTTGGTCAAGCCCAACGTCAGCACTAGGTTTTCCAAAGCATCTGTACTGTTGTGCTTGCTCTCATAGTTACCCACTAAGAAGATCTGTGCCTTGTGCTGTTGGTTGGTAAGTAGACTGAATTCAGATTCAGAGCCTAAATGGTCAAAGAACACAAAAACTGCTGCAGATCTCTGACACAGAAAGGAGTATTGTGTTTGAAAGCTTGCAATGTCTCCACAAAGGTTGGCTACAGCCACTGGTTGACTGAAAGTATCAATGTTTGCTTTTCCACAAGGAAGATACCAAGTAATTTCAGTCAGTCCATTGGATATTCTTCTTGGACTGTCACCACACTCCATGTTGCGATGAACATAGGTGTCATGGTAGTGCTGAGAATTGCTCAGAAGTTTATTGAGAATCTCTGACTTGGACGAGGAGCACTCACCCAGTCTGACAAAAGAGATCATTGGAAGTTCAGAGAGAACGATTCTGTCTTCAATGAAGCCCTTGGACTCTGACAGAGACTGAGGTCTGTACTTTTTAACAATGTCTTTCATGGCCCACAGCACGAGTGTGCACTGATTGGTGTCACAATTTGGAAGCAGCAGAGGAACAGAGAACTGACACATGGACATTTTGAATGCGATTTCCTGCTGCAGAAAACCATCAGAACACAGAAAGAGAGCAGTGATTATGTCAGGAGGGTTCACCTTGTCATCTGTGTTTGTACTGTTAAATAGATTTTCAAAGAATAACTTTGCATTCCCTGATGTATTGTCACTGCATGAATGACAAACTGAGGTATATGTCACATTCCTTGCTATCACATTAACCATCAAGAGTTTCCTTAGAAAATATCAAGGAAGGTCTGATTTCTGATTCCCGGGTTCATCAATAAGAGTCTTCTCATCAATCTCAAGTATTTTTCTGAGCGATATCTTTTTTCTGTAGTACTGCTCCAAGCCCAGATCTTCCAGTAACCTCGCCAGCTGTGTCTCTGTGGATAAAAAGATGGTTGTTATTTCTGGAAAAACAACCAAGTCAGCTACACTGGGATTGGTTTTATGTACTTTTTTTCTATTATATTTGAACACTCAAAGCGCTTTATACAACATGCCTCGTCAACACATATTTATACAAGCAGTGTTTTCTATACCTAAATGCATTCTGTCAAATCTTCACACTCTAATGAACAAAACAGAGAGCAACTTGGGTTTTATATTATGGGTTTAATATACTCTTTAAACCGTCAATCAAGTACTTTGAGTACAGTGAGCTTCACTTTTTCAAAGGCAAAAAGGGCATTCATTCTCAAAGAGTGTGTCTAATCATACATTTCAGTTTCACAGTTGCTACAATGAACAAACCCAGTTAAAACTTAACTAACTACTCTATCTACTGTCTACTCAGGTTTTACTGAATACACAGGTCAACAATTTTTTTTTTTTTTTTGTAATTATCAGAAACCACAACACACTTTTCTAAACCAGTTTTTCATGCAGATTTCAGATGTGCTTTCAGATTTTTCAGTCACGTCAACTTTTTCAAAAATGAGTAATATTAATTTGCAATGGATTTGTGTGTGTTAGGCGCACACTGACGCACACTGTGGCATAGATATAATGATCACTGTCAGTCAACTACCTCTGTGATTTGTTTGTGTATATTGCGTTCGGATTGTCACAATACAGCATCCAGCAATAGTCAGCCATCATGCACTCATTCTGCTCCATTAACTGAATGTCCTGATGAAAACGCTCTCCCTCTTCATGACTCACCATGCCAAGATTTCTGGAAAGAACTTGAGGTGAGTGTTGGAAGTGTATGTTCAATTACATGCAACAGCCCAGTTTCTGGTAGGACTCAAGCAGATGCTGAACTCCTTTATTGTATGCAGGAGACTTGTGGATGCCCAGAAAGTTTTCACAGAGCCACTACAAATTTGGCTGTTGGGAGAGTTTGTTTGAAGCCTTCATCCTGCAAAACAGACTTGTGGACCTATAAATATCCCTTCCTACATTTTTGCAGTGCTTATGTCTGACCAAGAAGCAGAAACTTGACACTGGTTTTTCATGGCTCATAGGCATCTTGTGGCTGTCAGTTAGGCTTGACATAATGTTCTGCAGTAGATCAGCTGTCCCACAGCCAAAGGAATCTGCAGAATTTGGTAAATCCTCCTTCCATTCCCACCAATATACCAATCACCTTCAGATAACAACAGATGTTCCACTGATGAGTTTTATACGCAACTGACTCAAGCAGTGTCTTCATGTAGTCATAGGACTTCTTTAGATGAACAGAATGGCATTTGGGACACTTGGTTTGGCTTTTCCACAAGCTTCTTTGTGAAGAATCAATAAAGAGATGACATTGAGCTAGAAAACGCTCTTGTGACAAACTGCTGGAGAGTCCGTCGATGTCATGACAATAGCACAGTGAGCCGTGAGCAGTGAAGAACGCTGTCAAGTTATCACTTTGACTTCTGTAGTGAGTTACAGCAACACCCTTGGCCAGCAAATGCTTCTGCTTAAGCCTCAAAGCAGGAAGTTCGGCTTTGTCTTTCATCAGATTTTGATCACAAACAACTATCAGCTCTGCTTGTGTCAAAGTCTCTTGTTTGTAAATCTTGGTTGTAAATCTACATCGGGGACCTAATCAGGATCTGATGACCCTGGACTTTAACCAGATGCACCTTGTTCCTCTTCACCTTCTACAGAAGCTACTCCATCATGTGGTGGTACAGGAACAAGCAATGAGTCATTATGAAGAACAGGCCTTATTGCAGAATCCAGGCTGCAATATACAATTTTGTTCTTATTTTTGGCTGAGAATCCTGTTGTATTCACACGGCAAAAATGGCAATCAATGAGATGATTCCTGCCACACCACCAGGATTGCAGATGGCATTGCTGCCATTCAGTGATTTAGCCAATCACGCAATCCATTGGAACAACTGTTGCAGATGACATGTGGAGCCCAAGATTTATCCTGGTCCCCCAGCGGACAGCCAAAGTACAATTTGTGTATCTTCTTGTATGTCTGTGATAATTGGGCAATGTTGTGCTGTCATTGTGAATCAATCACACACATAACAGAATCTGTCTGGATGATTAATTTTTAGGCATGTTAACAACTGAAATCAATCACAATTAATGCCGTCTGTAAAATAAAAGACAGGGAGCTGTTGTTAAATCTGGTAATACGCTTAGGCTAATTATACCAACTATCATGCAATATATAACTAGCTTCATCACTAACCTGCACATGCCAGGGAAAACTAAACACAGATGTAAAATCAGCATGAAAAACACCACAAACCGACACAAATTTATCTGTGATGATTTTGAACTGTTGACCTTTGTTATCAGCTTGGTTGGGTGCTGGTCAAACCCAAACACAAGGAGGTGCACATGTTCAGTGATATTATTTGTGAATAGCCTGTTGACCTTTCATACACTGCACAACATGTGTTTACATGCAAAATCACCATCAGATATTTATGATGTATTTTTGATGTATTGGCCAATTTTCACCATGCACATGTTGATCACTCATATTCTAAATCAACAGGTTTGTGCTAATATACAGCCTGAATACAGCCACACCTCCATTTCTCTGTACAGGGAAATACATTTACCTCGAGGTGAAGTTAAAAGATTGGTTACTGAGCTATAAGCAAGACGCCTGTACTTTAAGGCTGTCAGGGTTCCTGGGTCGGTGACCCAGTGTTTTCAGTTTTGTTCATGTTCAGTAGGGCTGCCACGATTAGTCGACTAGTCACGATTACGTCGACTATCAAAATCGTCGACGACTGATTTAATAGTCGACGCGTCGTTTGAAGCTTTGTAAGATCACAAAAGACGCAGGAATAAGTAGTAGGATTTAAGAGTGTAATAACGGACTGAAACAGATGATGGCAGCACTGCATGTACAAGGATGTCAGCTGCCGTTAAACCCCGAAGAAGAAGAAGTAGCTCTGTCCCAGAATTCATAGCGCAGCCCAGCTTAGTTTCCAACAATGGCGGCAGCTACTTAGTTTTAATATTACTCTTATTATTCTTTCTGGGTCACAAAATAAACGTTTAACATATTTTCAGGCGAGAATGTAGCTGTGTAAACCTCAAATATCTGCTCAGTTTATCAGGACACCACATATTTTCAAAAGCGCTCCGACGTTTTCGGAGACGTCTGTTACCCACTAGCTCGATAGCTAGCCACTAGACTCCCGGCAAATCGTTTTCAAACCCACCGCTGTCTTTCGCTACTCAGGTTAAACATATATAAGTCACTTAGATAACTTAAAACTGTTATTGTTTGGCTTTTTTTGTATTTTATTTGTTCCTGAGTAAATCGGTTTGGCTGAGATTAAATTTATAGTTTTTACACAGCTGAATAAACGTCAAGCAGACAGCTGATTATCAGAAGTGTGAGATGCTGGAGAATATACTCCGGTGTCCTGTTATATTTTAGATAGCAAGGAGTTTATTAAACTTCACCGAAACAATCTGCAAATTTCATTCAAATTTAATAAACTATCATCTTGTCTTTATTTTTAGTTAGCACCTTAAACACTTAAAGCTGTAAGCTAATGATAGTTATATAAGAGCAGATGCTGCTGGTGCAATAAGCTGTACGTTTTATGTCCAATGGATGATGATCTGATTAGTCGACTAATCGCAAAAATAATCGGTGACTAGTCGACTATCAAAATAATCGTTTGTGGCAGCCCTAATGTTCAGTTTATTTTGCCACTTCCATGTGCTCACTTCCTGCTTTTCCTGTGTCAGCTCGTCTTGTGTCATTAGCCAGATTATGTTCAGCTGTGTACTCACCTGTCTCTCATTATCATCCTCATCAGTCTGTGTATTTAAGCCCTCTGTTTCTACTCGTTAACTGTCGTGTCATTGATGTTATGTTGTCCTTCCCGTGTGTTCCCTCAGTTCAATCAGCCGTTCGGTTGTCCAGCCAGTCAGTGTCCATTCACCCTCTGTTCACCCACTCCCTATAATAAACCTTCACCTACCTGCCAGTCCTGCGTTTGGGTTCCTTCTTCCTCGCCTCCACACAACGCCTGACAGAATGACACGACCCGTGCCACGAAGACACGATTGGAACCCAGCGGACTCGGACCTCTACGAGCGGCAGGAGGTAGCGCTCTCCTTGTGGGCGGAAAAGCTCAAGGAGAGACAGCGGCTCTTCGCGGAGCAAGAGCACATCTTCGAGGGCACTCGCTTGGCTCTGGGCGGGCCTCGGAGACGCCGTGTTCCCCCACCTGCTGCCTCACCTGTACCGGAGCATTTGCCGCAGAGAGTGGACGTTTCACGCTGCGCTTCGGCCACTCCCTCTCTCGCCACTCCGCTCCTCGCTCACACACCAGCCTCCTCATTCGCCGGACCTCCACCATCACCACGGCACAACGGCTACGCCTCCCACCTCGGCTCAACGGAGGCTACCGCGCCAGAGGCTCTGCTGTTTACCCTGGCCGCTTCCTCTTCCCGGAGAAAGCGGCGCACACGCCGCCATAAAACGGACTACTTTCAGCCACTCCCGATGGTGAGCTCCAGTGACTGTTTTTCGCACTCACCATCTGATTATTCACTTAAAACGCACAATAGACTCACTTCTGATTCATGGGGAGTCTCCCTCCTAGACGAGGACGTGGACTGGGAAGAGTTTTTCTGCTCTGCTCCAAAGACTGTAAATAGTGGTGGCAGAAAAACCAGAACAATCCCCAATAAACCTGCCAGTAACACACACACCGTCACTATTTCCACACCCGTTACTCAGCCATTTCCCACCAGCACGACGGCCCAGATTCGGCCTTCCCCTTCAGCCGTTTCACCTCCTCTGATGGCTAGGGCCCAGTCTACACCCACACCAGTGCCAGCTCCCAGGAGGAGGGCAGCTGCGACCCAGTCTACCTCCACACCCGCTTCTGTTTCTCAGGTGGGGGTGACTGGTGTCCAGCCACCTCCCGTGCCTGTCCCAGCACCCAGGCTGAGGGCAGCCCGAATCCAATCTGACCATCCCAGAGGCCCAGCCGAGGCTCTCCAGCCAGTGCCCTCATGCTCCGGAGGCTCGGAAGAGCTAGCCCGCTTACTCACCAGCCCACCACTTCATCCACCACCTGATCCAGCCTTTCACGCACTAGCTTTATCCCTGGTTAGGCTGGCTGAAGTGTCCCCTGCTCAGGCACCAGCCTTACTAGCCCAGGCTGTAGCATTATCTCCCTCATTAGCTCAGTCTATAAGCTCAGCCATCAAAACATTTATAGCATTCAGGTCTCTTGTATTGAATACTTTTATTTTTTTTTTATAATATTGTTGTTATTATTTTATGACAGGATTATGATAAAGAGCTAGTGATGGGATTTCCGGCTCTTTTTAGAGAACCGGCTCTTTCGGTTCGGCTCACTAAAAAGAGCCGGCTCTTTCGGCTCCGAACCGGCTCTTTAGGTTGTTTTGTTGCTTTAATTAATTTATTATTAACAATAATATAAAATTATGCACAAAAGGAATTACTAATGTAAAAAAAAAAAGTGGTTTTATTTGTATATGTTTATATATAAATATATGCGGTGGCCCCTAGAGACAAAACACGTACAAACTCCAAAACACATTTCTAGCATGAACTGAACTTCCAAAACAGAGCTACCTAGATTACCTAAATTACACAATTGAAAGCATGAAAGCATATGTGTATTGTTTGTGTATTTATACACAAGCATTCATATATAGTCAAATAATTAAAAAAAAAAAAAAGTTAATTTACCTGTTATTACCACACACCAAATCTGGTCGTTGGTACTTGCTGGCTTGTGTAGCCACTAGGTAACAAAAGCTCAACACTGCGCCCAGCATCCTGGAGCACTCCTGTTGTCTTTTGTATGTGTTTTGAGTTTTTACGTGCTTCAGAGTTTTTATGTGTTGTTACGTGTTTTGGAGTTTGTACGTGTTTTGGAGTTTGTACATGCTTCAGAGTTTGTACGTGATTTGAAGTTTGTATGTGCTTTGTCTGTAGGGGCCACCGTAAATATACTTTTATTTACTCCACATAAAATGTTATAAATAAATCATATAATACAAAAATCAACTATTCACATTTCAACTTTTAACTATTTAAATTTTCAGCTTTTTCCTTTTACAAATTTAAAGTGACACAACACAAAACACTGCAAACTACAACACAATTAAATATAAATTAAAATATGAAAACAAAAAGAACATGCATATTCTCTGTCATATGGACCTGCATGAATAAACTTTCTGAATCCTTTATCATCCGCAATTGAAAATAGTGATTACTATACCTTTCTAATGTGGTGTTGTTGTTCCTGGCTCTTTCTCTCTCTCCCTCCTGCTCTGTTCCTGTGTTACTGAGTGTAACTACCGCCCCTCCCCCCTCTTCCCAGCGTAAAGCACAAGGCTCGCATGCGGAGTGAAGCGTAAAAAAAGTGCCAGAGAGAGGGTGAGAAAAAAAAACAAAAAAATAAGGCTCGCGATAAGGAGCCGGCTCGCGTCGTTCACGTCAAAGACCGGGCTCTAAGAGCCATTTCGTTCACGACCGACCCATCACTATAAAGAGCAGCTCCACATTGAATTTTATTCAAGATGACCTGCTGATGGGGAAGAAAAGTAATTAAAGTGATTTTGGTTTTTGGTGCCAGACAGGCTGGTCTGAATATTTCATAAACTGCTGATCGGTCTTGATTTCTGCTGTGACATTTAGATGTTAGGGTCAGAACTTAGCACAAAATGACATGGAAGCCTAGATCCATCCTGCCTTGTATCAACAGTTCATGCTGCTGTTGCTGATGTACTTTATATCACTGAGGACCATCTGAGCAGCTATTTAAATGCCGTTGCCTGTCTGAGTGTTGCTGCTGACCATCTCCACCCCTTTATGAACACAGTGCACCCACCTTCAGACAGATGTTTCTAGCAGGATAAAGTTCCATGTCCCAAAGTTTAAATCATCTCAAACTGGTATAATGAACATTAAAAGGAGTTCACTGAACTTAAATGGCCTCCACAGCCACCAGATCTCAAAAGAAGAGTGTCTGTAAAAGTCTGCAGCAACTGTGTGATGCTTTGCTATTTTACTCATTACCCATCATGACTCATTAGACTGCTGGGGTAATGTTACTAATTATTTTATGTTTAAGATTTAGTAATTTGCAGCTGTGGGTGGACAGTGTCTGCAGACTCACATGAAAAGTTAGAGACTGGAAACAAAAAGATCAAAAGAGGAAAAGGTTCTTTACGTCTTCACTGACGAGAGACGTCTGAGAGACTCTTACAGTTATTATTACTTGATTTGATTCCTAAAAATATGAATTGTTAGGTACCTTCTGCCCTACCTGAATGTAGCTTATAATAAAAAGCACTTAGATTGCTCAGTGTCATGGATCGCTGCGTGGCAGGCGGGAGGAGGACCCAATCGCAAGATTCACAAACACGGGGATGAACTCAAAAGCAGCTTTATTGCTGACAGGCAGAACATAGGAAATACAGAACTCAACTAAACTGGGAATCAATAAACTAACACTCGTAGGGAGACACAGGAAAATCCACACAGCAATGAGGGAGAACGCGACACCGAACAGAGGGAGACGCAGACAGAAATACACAGGGTTAACGAGGAAAGTGGGAACACATGGGGAACACAGCTGACCATAACGAGACAGGGCGGGGTGAACATAACACTGACGGGAGACGGGCAGAGTCAAACAGGAAGTACAGAGGTTCAGACAGGAGGAGAGAGAGCACGGGGAAAACACAGACATAACGGGCAGGGGACACATGGAATAAAACATAAGGAGAGACGGGGGCTCACAGATACACAGACAACAGGGCAACTCAGGAAACATGGCCTAAATAGGGAACAAAATACAAACATACAAGAAAACTAAGAATACTGGGCCAACATGGCCCAGGACCATGACAGTACCCGCCCCACAAGGGCTGGCTCCCGACAGCCAAAACCCGAGAACCAAGACAAAAACAGAAAACAACCCACCCAGGGCGGGAGGCGGGGGACCAGGACGGAGGGACCAGAACAGGAAACAAAAACGAACAACAGAAAACACAGGAGCACAAGACCATAGTTCAAATAAAGTTCAGGGGGCTGACCCAGAGCCCACCGGCACAAAAGTCCACGGGTCACACGGTCGGGGGGCCGACCAGGCGGGTGGCACAGGTGACAGAGCTGGTCCGGAGGCCGGCCGCACGGAAGGCAGCGACGAAGGAGACGACGGAGCAGTTCAGGGGGCCGACCGCGCGGAAGGCAGCGGCGGCTCTCCAGTGTCAGGTGTACCGGCCGAGGCCCGGTGGGCACAGGACCAGTCGAGGCTGGACCAGACGAGGCAGGAGCAGATGGTGGCGTGGCAGCCACAGGCGACGGAGCCGGACCAGGCGTCGCTGAAGGCGAAGCGGGGGCCGGACCAGGCGTCGCTGAAGGCAGATGCGGGGGCCGGACCAGGCGTCGCTGAAGCAGATGCGGGGGCCGGACCAGGCGTCGCTGAAGCAGATGCGGGGGCCGGACCAGGCGTCGCTGCTGAGGCTGATGCAGAGGCCGAAGCTGGACCAGGCGTGGCGGAGGCTGGACCAGACGAGGACGAAGTCTCGGATGAGGCTTGCCCAGACGAGGACGAAGACTCGGATGAGGCTTGCCCAGACGAGGACGAAGACTCGGACGCTGCTGGTAGAGCGGGTGGCTGAACGGGCCCCTCGGACCCTCCAGCGGAGACGGGTGGCTGAACGGGCCCCTCGGACCCTTTAGCGGAGACAGGGAGGTGCTGGCAGGGCTCACTGGAACCCCCAGCGGACGAGGTAGATGGCGGCGCAGGAGCCGCGGAGTGCTGGATGAGCTCATCCGAGCTTCCAGCAGGAGCTGATGCAGAGCCAGAGAGAATTGGTACCCCTGGCTCAACGTTAAGCTGGCTAGAAAACTGCACTGCTACGGGGAGCTGGGCCAAAGGTTCAGGTGCTACCTGAGCTGCTGGACACACGGGGACCTGAGCTGCTGGACACACGGGGACCTGAGCTGCTGGACACACGGGGACCTGAGCTGCTAATGGTGCTGAAGTAGATGGCTGCATGGGAGACTGAACTGATGGGGAAGCTGATGCCTGAGCTAAGAACTGGGCTAATGACTGAACAAAAGACTGCAATACGTGTTGAAGTGGCTGTTGTGGTGATGGCAGTTGTGACAGTGGCTGAACTAAGTCTTCTGAGCCTTCTGAACACGAAGAATATGGCTGGACGGACACCCTTGAGCTTGCAGTGGACACAGAAACTGGTGCAGGCATCTGCGAGACACGAGCCGCTCCCACCCGAGGAGTAGGTATGGGTGCTAGAATGAACGGCGCCTCTGCCAGGCTGGGGACAGAAGCAGGGACCAGCTGGACCTCAGCCACCCTCACCCGAGGAGCTGATACGGGTGCAAGGGAAAGCTGGGCCCGCGCTGCTGGTAGAGGAAGGTGGGCTGGTTCTAGTAACTCTGCTGTACACAAGTTGTCCATGTCATAATTAGCAGCCTTTAAAACAGTCACTATAGGGAGGGATTCAGACTTGGCAAACTCTGGGTCAGTAACCCTCAGCTCAGAATGGGAGATTACAAAAGCAGGTGTATTTTCACTGACCAACTCAGAATGAACTGGCTGGTGGGCTGCACAGTCCAGAGGCGTAAACTCAGTGTTAACAGGGACTGGCACACAGGCATGGTGAGCTGGTTTACATATGAACGACTGCGGAACACAAACTTCGACCTGAGTCAGAAGTTCTGAAGCACTCAGTCCAAACTTTTTAGCTGGTTTAACTATGTTGCCATTTACCAGCTGAGGTGCAGCACCGTCCCGGGTTTGAGTGGCAGTCCCATAGGAAACAACACAAAAAGTTGTTTCGTGAGGCGCTTTCTGAACATTCTTTGCTGAGACTGAGCTAGATGCCTGGTGCACAGAGTTCAAATGGTCAGACCGTGGAACACAACACTTAACCGAGCCCATTTGGTTACTGTCATGGATGTCTGGTGACAGAGCAGGTGAGCAGGTAAGACAGTCACTTTGAATAGCTACATGGCTAATTGTCTCCATATTACCAGGTTTAGGCAGAACAGAAGAGTCACTGGCTGGCTCATAAACACTGGGTTTACTCAGAGGACCAACAGGCACAGAAATAGAAGCTACTGAGTTAACTGCCTCGAAATCCTGAAACTCTAAATCTGCTGAGTCACAATCTACGGATTCAGGCTCAACAAAATCCACGGAGGGAAGCACAGTCTTACTCACAGAGGATGCAACGTCAGGGAGCCTGGGACCTGAACGCTTGAGCGGAATGTGAGAAACACGATCACTCTCACTAAAGGATGAAAGCTGCTCCGCTGCTCGGGAACGCCGGCGAAGTGAACGCCGTTTTCTCCGGGAAGAGGGAGGAGACGAGCCGGGCCGCGAATCCTCCAGCGGACCGGGCTGAACATCCTCCGGCTCTTCATACTGGAGCAGCTGCTCCAGGAGGACGCCTACAGTGGAGACGAGGAAGTCCTGGATGTGGGGGCGGAGCGCGCCGAATAGCCACGGGAGTCCGGACACCATCCGCTGTAGACGGACGGCTACGGTCTCCCGGTACTCACCCTCAGGCAGCGCCACCCACTCCTGACAGTGATACTCCACTGTATAAATCAGATCCTCCCGGAGGTTAGCGGAGGGGTTGTGAATCGCTGGGTCCATGTCGTGGTCGCGTTCTTCTGTCATGGATCGCTGCGTGGCAGGCGGGAGGAGGACCCAATCGCAAGATTCACAAACATGGGGATGAACTCAAAAGCAGCTTTATTGCTGACAGGCAGAACATAGGAAATACAGAACTCAACTAAACTGGGAATCAATAAACTAACACTCTTAGGGAGACACAGGGAAATCCACACAGCAATGAGGGAGAACGCGACGCCGAACAGAGGGAGACGCAGACAGAAATACACAGGGTTAACGAGGAAAGTGGGAACACACGGGGAACACAGCTGACACAGATAACCATAACGAGACAGGGCGGGGTGAACATAACACTGACGGGAGACGGGCAGAGTCAAACAGGAAGTACAGAGGTTCAGACAGGAGGAGAGAGAGCACGGGGAAAACACAGACATAACGGGCTGGGGAAACATGGAACAACCACAAAGGGAGACGAGGGCTCATAAATACACAGAGGGCACACAGGGGGGAGAGAGAGCACGGGGAGAACTTAGACATAACGGGCAGGGGAAACATGGAATAAAACATAAGGAGAGACGGGGGCTCACAGATACACAGACAACAGGGCAACTCAGGAAACATGGCCTAAATAGGGAACAAAATACAAACATACAAGAAAACTAAGAATACTGGGCCAACATGGCCCAGGACCATGACACTCAGTTATAGTAGAAAAGTGTAACATAAATAAGAAACAGTCCATTTACCAGTTCGGCATCCCAGGTGTTGGTGAGTGAGCTAGTAGCTAAGAGTGCAATGCACACAAGTGTGCGTTCACTTACACAATGGCTACAAGTAGAGGAAAGTCATAACTTAAATCTGCTGATAACATTGATTGAAGTCATCATCCCTCCCTGATTCTTTAAGGTCTTTATGCATGTGCTTTCAGTCTTCACGTGTCAAGTAGTTGACACAGATTAACTCTGACATCCAGGAAATGCCAACAGCGAGGAAACAGCCGAGCCAACAAATGAACAAATTCTTCCTTCTCTTATTTTTCAGTTCATGCATCCTTGATTTCTTTGCTCTCATTTCCTTGAACCTATCAGTGTATCTTAGCTCCTCCCACCAGAGAAGTGAGCAAGTGAAGCGAGAAAAACATGTAGAGCGGAGCTAAGAGGCTTTAACAATATCAGACATCCTTGCTTTAGTCGTTTTAAAGCAATGCCAGTTAAATATAGCACATCCATTGTTTCGTTACAGCAGACTACTACTAAAGTATTTGGCTGGGTCCGTGTGATGAGTGAGACTTTTAAGTCTGTGCCAGAGACAGAATAATTCTCTCACCCAGGATATACTGAATGCAATTTAACAGTTAAGTTAACACATAAACAAATTCTTCCCCCTCTCTTTCATTTTTTTTTGGTTTCTACATCCTTGATTCCTTTGCTCTTATTTCCCCAATCATCAAATTGCAGCTCAGTCCCTCACACATGACAGGTGAGCAGACAAGGTGAAGAAGACATGAAGAGAAAGGAGCTAAGACAACATATATTCATGCCTCTGAGCCATTGAAGCAAAGTCAGTTAAAAATTATGTTTGGCACAGATGCTGCTGTCCATTGTTTTGTTGCAGCACACTCCTACATATTTACAGAGTCCTGTTTCCACTCCCTGTTTGTTATGTCTCTTTTATACATCATTGGTAAAAACACTTTGCTCAGGATATAGTAGATCCTCCACATCTCCCCTTTCCTGGTGCATTTTAGAAACTCAAACATGCTTCAAGATGGCACATTAAGACTGAATCGTGGGTCACAGCCTGCAGCACAGAAAAGAAGGGCAATGAACAGATAAATGAGGAAAAACCTAAGCTGTTGCAGTCCTGTTGTTCATACCTGTTTTAGACAGTAGGGTGAGCAGTTTAATCCTTCATCTGTATTTAGGTATAAGAGAGCCATGTCTGCTTTGAGAGATCAGTTATTGTGATGGATTGTAGTTGTTGAACTTGGATGATGAAATCATCTACTTCCTGCAGGGTTAATGATCACCTTCTTTGATTTCTCAAGTGCATTGAAAAATGATTCAGCTGCTGCTAGTGAGAAAAAACTACAGTAATATCAGTAAACACCACCTCATGGATCACTGACTGCCTGACAGACTGACCACAGTATGTGAGACTGGGCCGAGCTCTCTTTCTGATTTAGTGATGTGCAGCAGGAGCTCCACAGGTGGACAGTTCTGTCCTGGACTTCATACACTCAGACATTCAGTACAAGTCTGAGTCAAGACACCTTCAGAAATACCCTCATGATTCTGCAGAGGCTGGATGTATTAGTGATGGCAGGAGGAGGAGTGTAAAGCGCTGGTGGATGATTTTGTGATGTGATCTGGAAACAATCATCAGCTGGGGAGATGTACAAGTACCTGGTACTTGTAGTACATGGAAAACAGGCTGAACTGAAAGATCAAAACAGAGGCTGGATACAAAGGAAATGAACAGACTTTTATCAAGTAGTGAGAGCCTTCAACATGTGCAATGCTGTTTCTGTAAGGCAGAATAAATATGTTGATCATTATTAAATCATTTAGAAGAGAGAGACTTAATGTTTAATGCTTGGTAAAAAGTAAATGGCCTGTATTTGTACCCAGAAAGGGTAATCTGGGGAAAAGGAAGATCGCATTTGTCGGCCGCAGTTGTCGGAGCCTGTGTGTACTTGTGTGTGCTTGTAAACGCGGAGAAGCGCGGCTAAAAAACTTTTAAATATTACTTTTTCTGGGTCACAAAATAAACTTTTAAGATATTTTCAGGCGAGGATGTAGCTGTGTAATGCTCAAATATGTACTTAATTTATCAAAACATCACATATTTGCAAAAATGCTCCGACGTTTTTGGAGACATTTATTTTTTTAATGCTTTGAGGCAGCTTTTGAACATCTGTGGCATCTATTAATGTCAAATCTAGCCTTTCTTTAACAACATAAGCAAACTGCTTTTGTATTTAACCACTTTTCTGTTTAATTACATTTTAAATAATAATAATAACAATAGTATTTATTTTGTTAAAAAAATGTGTTTAAAAACAGGTTTTGTTGTGAAAGCTATAATCCAGATTAGTGGCCTGTTAAATGGTTAAAGTCTAGGTTGGCTTTATACTTGAGAATAAAGTAACATAGCTTGTCCTTCTAAAGAATTAAGTTATATTCCACAGTTAAATCATAAGAAACATTATGTTACATATAAACCCTGCCATATGTTAGATCTGGTCATTTTGCTTATTAGAAACTTTACATATTGGAAGTTAACTTTTAACAAGCATGTAATGATTATATTTAAATTAGGTGGTCTTTTTTTAAAACACATATATCTTTAGGCCTAAACTGACAGTGCCAATACCACACATTCAGACACCATCAGTAGATGGTGTTTTTAATACTATATGTGTTAGTCTAATTTGGTTGTATGGGGTCTACATTGACCTTCTGTCTTGTAAGTTATTATGACTGCACAGCCATTAAGGATCAAATCAGGTTCTAAAAAATGTTCTGTTCTTTCTCCCTCTGCTTGCTTCTTACTGTCTTTGAGTTTCGGGACCAGCACTCCTGCTGTTGGACAGAAAGACATCAACTCAGTGGTAAGTGTTTTGGTTTTCCAATATATTAGCAATTGTCAGTGACATTTCTATTAATCAGGCTGAACTTTAATCATACTTTAGATCAGCCTGTTTTACTTATTGTTTTATTTGTGCTTTGGTTTGAGGAAGTTGTTTCTTCACTAATCTTTTCCTGTCTTCTGTTATTAGACTTGAGATATGACTGCACTATGCTGTTGCTGTTGACTCCAGTTAATTCTACAAGACATACTGTGTAAGTAAACAAACAACAACAGTTTGGTCTGCATTTCTTGAAAGATCACATTACGAACTTAGTTTAGAGGGTCTACACTGTATTTAGTGAAGTCTGCAGGTTTTCTAACAGCAAACTTTGTTTTGTGCCCAAATCATTTTGCACATCATTAGAATAAAAGTTATTAGCCATGTTTGCATAGCCCTTTTTAAAATGATGCTTTCATGACATTATTGTATGTTTGGTGGTGGTCACGGCTATCCAGACTGACAAGTGGGACATTGAATGTCACCTCCCCGGTGGGGAGGGAGCCTGAGATTGTCTAAATTTGAGTCTGTTCTATACCAAATGCAGGGGAAAAAATGTTTTAAGAAAGCAATTAAGTTCGTGTTCCAAAAAATATGATTGCTTGCTTGCAGGACACCAGGAGAGATGAGTCCTCCATCACAGATGGTGTGGTCAGTGAAGATGGTCGCCTGCAGGTTCAAGCTCATTGCATCTCCAACCCACATCCACTGCCACTGTACTTAAGGGAAGTTAAAGACTTTCTTCTGCACCTACATTTGGATCACCTCGATCCATGATAGTCATTCAGGCAGTAATGCCTGGACTGGAAACAAGCCATCCTTAAAATAATACAACATTCCAGCTCCTGTGTTGGAATGGAAAACAAATGTGTTGTTTAAATCAGAGACTGCACTTGTGACAGAAAAATAAATATTTTATTTTGATTATATAAGTAATGTATGTACAAAACAAACTTGTGGTAGGCCTAAACTTATTTTCTTAATGATTAAATCTGAGACTTTGTTTCATTGTAAGATTATAACAGTGATGGCAATATAATTGTTTGTTGTTCAAGAGAACAGTGTCCAGTATGTTGGCTGTTATACTTTTTTGCATTTGAAAATAAAAGTTGGGCTCATTTTAACATCACTACAAAAAGTGTTGTTAATTATTTTTAATCATATTCAGGTTACCACAAATTGTTTTTTCATTTGTTGAACTTGAAATGTTTGTTAGTAGGTAAACAATTAGTATTGTACAGTCAGAAATATCAAGTTATTCTTAATACTGCAGACTTGCAATGAACAAGTTGTCCTAAAAGTCAACTTAAGTAAGCTTTACTTAGTGTTTTTTTTGAGGCAACGAGTTTGCATAGTTTTTTTGAGTTCTGGGAACTAACAAGGTTGTACAGTGTACTCAAAATGAGTAAGTTGCCCTAACTTAATTATCGTAAGTAAAACTTTACTCAATTTTTTTGAGGCAATGAGTTTGCATTGTTTTTTTGAGTTCTGTGAACTAATTAGATTTTATAGTGTGGGACGTCCCATTGCTCCTGTTACCTTTCTTCCACAGAAGGGCCGCGTTCCATTTCAATGTGACACCAGCCCCATTTTCTATGAACCGGAACCATTTAGGTTGAACCCTGGAGTTACTGAAATAATGTTTCTGATCATACCCCCAGTTGCACCTCAAGATTTTTTTCATAGAGGCTACCATATGGGGGCCACTAAAAATATTTGGGTGGCAAAACAGAATTTCCTGTTTTATTATGCTGTTGTGAAATATGGGTTCCTTGAAAAATATGGCAATAGAGACAGAAAAAAATTATACACCTGTTTGATTTCCTGCTATAAAAGATATCACTGAAAATAAGTACATATGACCAACAAATAAGATGTTGAAATCCATAATAGTTCGTTTTAAGCAGTATATTTTGTGGGGGCCAAAATTGAAAAAATCACTGAGCTTACTCTCTTTGGGGAAGAGAGTTAGCTCAACCCACCACAACTTCCAAGCTAGCAAGGAGTATATATTCATGCTAGCATTTATGGCGCCTAAAACACATTTATGATACACACACTTATAACATCTAACAAAAACAGGCTTAATAATGACAATAATTGAACTAAAATCGCAATCAGAAACATCCAGGTGGCTAAATATGCATTATATGTGTGTTTTAAAGTGTTGGAAATAAATGACACCCACCTCTCCCACAGGGGAATTGTAGAAAAGGGGAGAGACAAAAGGGGTACACTGTATTTATAGGATTGCACCAAAGAAGAAGAAGAAAAGAATGAGGAGGGGCTCTAACTGATAATGAACATAACTACAGGCTTGGAGGTCCTAAAAGTCAGGTATAAAAGGAACGGTTTGGGGGTTAAGAACACATTTTGGGTAATTATAACAATGTGATTTATGACCCTGTTACACTAGGTTGTAGGCACAAACCTTGAATGCAAGACTTGAATAATAAGCTAAGTCACTAGAAAGTAATATATAAACAATGCTGACAACCTAAATATCCAAAAGAAACGGTGACAAAAACCCAAACATTAATTATTCAAAAAAAAGGTATGAGCCCAAAAATCTCAAAACAAGAGCCAGGTACAGTGATATTTATTAACAGCATGTAGAAGTGTTACTTCTGATGCGTGGAAATCCCACAGTGGAAATATTATTATCATCATTTCCAAGAGTGTAATAATTTTAATTGGAATGAAAAGAAAAGCAGAAGATCGATACCAAAATATGCAGTATAGCACACCACTACCCACAATGCATTGCGGCATGCCGTCAATCCCGAAGCGCGCTAATTTTGAAATAACACACCACGTGAATACGTTATGCAGCTGAATCACGTGACCGCACAGCAACAAATCGCTGCAGAGCTGGGTAAAGGGGGCGGAGCAAAGTGTGTGCGCTGGAGAGGACTCGAGCAGAGAGAGCTGCTTTTTCGTGAAACGGGAGTAAAGTAGTAAACCTACAGGATCATATACAACTACCTACTTTTCAATCGATATCTGCATCGATCTACCCAGTGGCGTGTCTAGAAAATTTTTGTTGGGGGGGCCAGGTAGGGGCACAGATTTGGAGAAGGGTGGCCGATGTAATTGGCAGATAATGTTAAAAACAATTCTACCAACCGTTAACCATAATTCAATAACCCTATAAACCTAATAACCGAATGCGCTTTTAACTCTTATTAGAATGAGATTTTAACCACTACGGTGCAAAGTTTTTAGATACTGCGTTGATAAAGTACAAGATACAATCAGTCAGTGTTTATTCAGCATTCAAGGACATCAATATTTGCATAGTATTTTTACTGACATGTAGTGCACATATGTTTTGGGCAAAAACATTTTTGAATATTAAAATACAAACATTTTTAACATACAATTGGCAAATTAGCCAATGCCAATGCAAAACCAATGCCTGTTTAAAAAAAAAAAGAAGATAATCTTCTCACAAACTGGTGTTTGATTTTGAAACAGGAAAAAAGTGGGGAAACAAATGAAAAGACGAACATTTGAATAAAACCTGAAAGCAAGTAAATACTTTCTATGCTGCCTTATGGTAAACTTTGGTAATATTGAGAACAACACTGGCTGATGATGAAATACAGTCAGCTGGCATGGTGACACTGCCAGTATTAACCTGCAGGGCTGGACTGGGAAAAAAAATCGGGCATTTTCACTACAGATTGGCCCACCAGGTATTAAAGCCATAAAGCCTTTGAATGAAAACAGATGCTGTTGTGACAGTGATGTATACTGTCTTTTTGGTATATGTATGATTTCTATACATTTTACGTCAGATAAAAACTTTGTTCGCAAGATTCAGATAATTATTTAATAAAAGCTAAATATTTTAAATGAGAATAAGAAAGAAAAGTATTTCTTTGTGCCCTCCTCTCCCTGTTAATGCCCTACCTGGCCCCCTGGAAACACTTTGCTAGACCCGCCCCTGCACAGTTACCAGCTGTCAGCTACATAGAAAAGGATCCTGGTGTTATTTGTGTCTCAGAAACAGTTCATAACTTCAACTCATTCATGTCACCTAAAAGGTAAACCTGTTTCTCCATCACCTGTTCAGCTCTGATGATCCAGTAAGGACATCTCCTGGTTTCATCTTCATGTTTCCCTCTCACCACATATCCAAACTGACATCATGACCAGCAGCTTTACAGCTGTGGCTCCAGCAAACATCAGCTGATACTAGAAAGTAATATTAAATAAATTCTAACAACAGCTGATCAAGCTTAACCGTGCTGCTGTTGTTTAGCGCGACATCCGCTGGTTTCCTGTTTCTGGCGCAAAGTGGGCGATAAACAAACAAGAGAGACGATCAGCTGATCATTGATCAGTTTCATGATTGAAGTAGCAATAGAAGAGGGAGGGGAGATAAGAGAAGAGGCAGCTGTAAAGACAGAATAAATCCAGCTTTGTGTCTTTTTCCATCCTAGCTGAAGTACGGGACAAACTGCGTCTCTTCTCAGCTCAATACGAAACATGTAATATTTTCTCTGAATGGGGGGACCATTCCATTTTTTAAGGAGCTGTTGGCAACTCTACTAACTAACCTTATGAATAAAATAAAGTTCACTATCAGTAACATCATAGCAACCGAACAGCTGTATAGAAACTCCGTCATGCTAGCTCACGCAGTACGAGGTATTGTAACTGACTGTAAAAAGTCAGCACAACGAAAATAAACTCCACCTAAACTTGGTTTATATCTGACCCAGATAGACTGCAGGTCATAACTTCTTACCTGAAGTTCAGTTCACCTGACACTCGGACCGGCGGCCGCCTCGGGGCTCTCCTCCTGCTTCACCTTCCCTCATCCACCTGTTGCCTCTGTGGAAGCTCCGCCACAGCCACCACCAAACAACTGAGTTATTTTTACACATCGGCCAGCATCTGGCCAATCCACCACCTCTCATGTTCATGCCGTTACAAAAAAAAAAAAAAAAAAAGTCATCAGCCCACCATGCAAACGTCCGATGGCCAGTCCAGCTATGTTAACTTGTTAATCTTTTGCTGAAAAAATGTTTTCTGCGGTGCCGTCTTTCGTGCTTGGCTCTCCTACCTTTGCTAACATGATGCGCATAGTGCAGAAGCCGGTGCTGCATTCACTTACCCTCGGATATCTGAGCTTCACTGTGAAACCATAATCGTACATTTGATATTTCATTAAATTTTATTGTTTTAGCTTCGGGGTGGCACCTGGGGTGGCCAGTCTGGTTGGGGGGGTGGCCTGTGCCCCCCCAGGCCACCCCGCTGGACACGCCATTGGATCTACCCACCGTTGTCTCTTGGATTGTAGCTGAGATCAGCGCGAACCACGTGTGTCTCAGCTTCCTGATCTCTTAACTGTGTTTGGAAAGGCTTTTAGCTTAATCACAGAGTTCTCTTGTTTGTGGGCTCATCTAAAGGTAAGCACGGAGCTAACTTTGATGTGGTTTTAGTTTATGTTTTTCTCTGGTGAGAATAATAGATTGCTTACTATACATTGAAGTTAGGGAGACTGTAGAGTTTGTGATTGCTTGCAATATTATAATATGGCGGTTGCTAGGAGGTAAGAATACATATAGCAAAATAATCTTGGAATATGAACAAAAGGATGGAGTGCAGGGGAGGAGAACAACCAACCCCCACCCCAGGACATGAAGCCACGGGTACAAGCCTGGGGGAGGGCAATCAGCCTTTAATTGTGTGTGTGTGTGTGTGTGTGTATATATATATATACACTCAACAAAAATATGAACGCAACACCTTTGTTACTGCTCCCATTCCCCATGGGATGGACGTAGAGACCTAAAATTCATTCCAGATACACAAAATAACCATCCCTCCCAAACAGTGGTCACAAATCAGTCCAAATGTGTGGTAGTGGGCACATCTGCCATATTGAGATAATCCATCCCACCTCACAGGTGTGCCACATCAGGATGCTGATCTGACATCATGAGTAGTGCACAGGTGTACCTCAGACTGCCCACAACAAAAGGCCATATATATATATACACACATATACACACACGTATATATATATACACACATGTATATATATATACATATATATACACACACACACACATACATATATATATATATATATATATGTGTGTGTGTGTGTGTATATATATATATATATGTGTGTGTGTGTGTATATATATATATGTGTGTGTGTGTGTGTGTATATATGTATGTGTGTGTGTGTGTATATATATGTATGTGTGTGTGTGTGTGTATATATATGTATGTGTGTGTGTGTGTATATATATGTGTGTGTGTGTGTATATATATATACGTGTGTGTATATGCGCATGTATATACGTGTATATATATATATGCGCATGTATATACGTGTATATATATACGTGTATGTATATATATGCGCATGTATATACGTGTATGTATATATATGCGCATATATGTGTATGTATATACTTTTTTTTTTTTTTTTTGCTGAGTAACAGGAGCAGAAGAGTATGTTGGAGCAGCAGAGGAACAATTTCAGCCATTTGGACTCAGCTCAGCCACTACAGAGGAAAAAATGTCTTCAACACAAAAGGTGAGAAAAACATCACAGACAACACAACACTATTATTGAAACTGTGTGTTCAGCTGGTTGGTTTTTAAAAACCCGTTAACAGCAGCTTTATCTTTTCTATCCTGGGCTCATCCATATATACAGAATCTACATTTAAAATCAGAAACCACAGAAGTCACAAGAAAATACAAAGATCATATTTTATCTACACACATTGAAACAACAATATCATCAGTTGAACTCAAAAAAAATTTGTGACATAAAAGATTTTCTCCGCTGATCAATATTTCCTAATGTCATTTTAATTATACCTCTCTTTGTGTCACATCATTGTAATGTGATACTATCACCAGAAGGTGGTGGTAACACACCAGCAATGTGTTTGTTGACATGTTTGATTCCACTGACGGAGGGAGTTTCAGTTTGTTCCACGACTGCATTTCACTCACTGCCTCTGTCACTGCAGGACCAACATGGAGCAAGAAGTCAGCACTTTCAGGAGGCTGACAAACCTCACAGAAGAAAGGGAGAGAAAGCGTACAGCTGTGACTTGTGTGGAAAGTCTTTTACCCAGGCTGGAGCCTTAAAAGCACACCAACTCATCCACAGTGGAGTTAAACCTTACAGCTGTGACTTGTGTGGAAAGTCTTTTGCCTGGGCTGGAAACTTAAAGAAACACCAACTCATCCACAGTGGAGTTAAAGCATACAGCTGTGACTTGTGTGGAAAGTCTTTTACCCTGGCTGGAGCCTTAAAAACACACCAACTCATCCACAGTGGAGTTAAACCTTACAGCTGTGACTTGTGTGGAAAGTCTTTTGCCCGGGCTGGAGACTTAAAGAAACACCAACTCATCCACAGTGGAGTTAAATCTTACAGCTGTGACTTGTGTGGAAAGTCTTTTACCCTGGCTGGAGCCTTAAAAACACACCAACTCATCCACAGTGGAGTTAAACCTTACAGGTGTGACTTGTGTGGAAAGTCTTTTGCCCGGGCTGGAGACTTAAAAAAACACCAACTCATCCACAGTGGAGTTAAACCTTACAGCTGTGACTTGTGTGGAAAGTGGTTTACCCAGGCTGCAGCCTTAAAAACACACAAACTCATTCACAGTGGATTTAAACCTTACAGCTGTGACTTGTGTGGAAAGTCTTTTACTCAGGCTGGAGCGTTAAAAACACACCAACTCATCCACAGTGGAGTTAAAGCATACAGCTGTGACTTGTGTGGAAAGTCTTTTGCCCATGCTCAAAGCTTAAAAAGACACCAACTCATCCACAGTGGATTTAAAACGTACAGCTGTGACTTGTGTGGAAAGTCTTTTACCCTGGCTGGAGGCTTAAAAACACACCAACTCATCCACAGTGGAGTTAAACCTTACATGTGTGACTTGTGTGGAAAGTCTTTTGCCTGGGCTGGAGACTTAAAAAAACACCAACTCATCCACAGTGGAGTTAAACCTTACAGCTGTGACTTGTGTGGAAAGTGGTTTACCCAGGCAGAGAACTTAAAAACACACAAACTCATTCACAGTGGATTTAAACCTTACAGCTGTGACTTGTGTGGAAAGTCTTTTACTCAGGCTGGAACCTTAAAAACACACCAACTCATCCACAGTGGAGTTAAAGCATACAGCTGTGACTTGTGTGGAAAGTCTTTTACCCATGCTCAAAGTTTAAAAAGACACCAACTCATCCACAGTGGATTTAAAGCGTACAGCTGTGACTTGTGTGGAAAGTCTTTTACCCTGGCCGAAGATTTAAAAAAACACCAACTCATCCACAGTGGATTTAAAGCGTACAGCTGTGACTTGTGTGGAAAGACTTTTGCCCGGGCTGGAGCCTTAAAAAAACACCAACTCATCCACAGTGTAGTTTAAGCACATGGGGTGGCTGTAGCTCAGGCGGTAAAGCAGGTCATTACTGATTGGAAGGTTGGTGGTTCGATTCCCCTTGTCTGCATGCCAAATATCCTTGGGCAAGATATTAACCCCAAAATTGCTCTCCGATGCATCCATCGGAGTATGAATGTGTGTGAATGTTACTTAGAAAGCACTTAGATCAATGTGCTTGTGCGAATGGGTGTGAATGGGTGAATGCACAAGTTGTGTAAAGCGCTTTGAGTGCTCAGAAGAGTAGAAAAGCGCTATATAAGAGCCAGTCCATTTACCATTTTACTGTGACTTGTGTGGTAAAGCTTTTGCTCAAAGTCGAAACTTACAGAAGCATCTAGTTACCCACCCTGGAATTAAGGTGTACAGCTGCGATTTTTGTGGAAAAAGGTTCAGTGACAAACAGTACCGAAATATTCACCTACGGATTTACACTGGAAATTATGTTTCCTGCTGTGATCAGTGTGGGAAACTGTTTACAACAGATGCACAGTTACAACGACACATGTTTAGCCACTCTGAGGAGAGACCTTACAAAAGTGAACTGTGTGAGAAGACTTTTAAAGTTCCACATCACCTGAAAAAAACACCAACAGATCCACACCAGAAATTAACTCTACAAGTGCAGTTACTGTGAGGATGTATTGATTTTTTTTATCTTGTAATTTTAACCTGATTGTTTGGAACAGGTCTGATCAATAAACTTATGGAGTTATACTGAATGAACAGTTTGGAAAAATGAAGAGTCATTTTCGCTTGGTAAGCTGAGTGTTATAATGCAAACAGTAAAACGTAGTTGGACATTGGCAGAGATCACTTACGCTGTCATTGTTTAGAAGCAGAGCAACACAGATGGATCCAGTTCTCAACCCTGTCGTCACTGTGGTGGTGGGAAAACGTTTCTCTGTGACCTTTGTGGAAAAACCTCCAATCATCAACGGGACCTTAAACCGCATCAACGTAGACACACTGGAGACAAAATGAACTACTGCAAAGAATGTGGGAGAGGCTTCCACACACCAAGTACATTAAAAATACATGAACTCTTCCACAGTGGGGTCAAACAGCACATCTGTGACTAGTGTGGGTCATCCTTCACCACTGCACGTGAGCTTAACGAACAAGAATTAGCAAATCCACACAGGAGAGACACCATACAAGTGCAGACACTGTGACAAAAACTTCTCACAATCAGGTCATCGTAACAAACATGATTGTACACACATGGAAGCGAACTTCAGCTCTGACCAGTGTGACAAGACCTTCAGGAATCTCAGTTCATACTCCAAACACAAACGATTCCACGCTGTAAATAAACTGTTTCACTGTTACCAATGTGCAAAAACATTCACTTCATTATCTGCTCTGTGCAAACATCAGCCTGATCATGCAGGGGTCCGTTCTTCGTACCTCGCCAAGTAAGTTAGCTGGATTTGATTGTTGACGATTTCGCGTGATCCGGGACTTGCTGTCATAGCAACAGATCCGTAAGCGTAAACCTGCTTGGGAGCAGGCTTACTTTATGTAAACAGGATTAGATCGCGGCCACTCAGGTATGTCCGCTTCATTTATACAAAAGCAACAGCAATATTTTTCCACTATTTTTCCATAAATAAATATTATCAATGTAACTAAAGATAATGCAGTATTTGATTCTTTTATTGATTTCATACAGATACATACAGGTCATTTCCTAAAAAAATGGAAATGTACTATTAATCATTCTATTTCATGTATTTGATTATTTCAGATGTAATTCATATTTTAGAGTAGTAATAGTAAATTACTTCGTGTAATCAAGATGAGAGACCACGGCTATAAAAGCGAAGGTGGATTTGGGAAGCCTGTCGCAGCCATGTCCTGTCCGTTTGTACGCGAGCAACCCATTGCGGAAGGTGCAAGATTGATAAGGAGAGTTTTCAGAATTCAGCATATATTGCGGGATAGACAGGATCCTTTAGCTCAGTGCGACAGTGTGCTCATAGAGAGATATCGATTTTCCCGTGAGGGTATTATTTACTTAACCAACTTGTTGACGAGGGGGTGCAGGACCACCACCTGTCTTTTTTTGCTCTGCCCTTTTCTTGGTTGCTGTTATAAACAAACAAACAGATTATTTCAGGGTCTCTTTTCAAGAGACTAAAAGCAATATAAGAGATAAATATTACCATTCTGTAGAATATTCTTATATTTCACTTTTACTTGTTCCCATGTTCTAGTGGGTCCTGTTGTGGCTCTAATGTGTAAGAGGATATAATGTAATATAATACAGGGAGTGCAGAATTATTAGGGAAGTTGTATTTTTGAGGAATAATGTTATTATTGAACAACAACCATGTTCTCAATGAACCCAAAAAACTCTAATATCAAAGCTGAATGTTTTTGGAAGTAGTTTTTAGTTTGTTTTTAGTTTTAGCTATTTTAGGGGGATATCTGTGTGTGCAGGTGACTATTACTGTGCATAATTATTAGGCAACTTAACAAAAAACAAATATATACCCATTTCAATTATTTATTTTTACCAGTGAAACCAATATAACATCTCCACATTCACAAATATACATTTCTGACATTCAAAAACAAAACGAAAACAAATCAGCGACCAATATAGCCACCTTTCTTTGCAAGGACACTCAAAAGCCTGCCATCCATGGATTCTGTCGGTGTTTTGATCTGTTCACCATCAACATTGCGTGCAGCAGCAACCACAGCCTCCCAGACACTGTTCAGAGAGGTGTACTGTTTTCCCTCCTTGTAAATCTCACATTTGATGATGGACCACAGGTTCTCAATGGGGTTCAGATCAGGTGAACAAGGTGGCCATGCCGTTAGTTTTTCTTCTTTTATACCCTTTCTTGCCAGCCACGCTGTGGAGTACTTGGACGCGTGTGATGGAGCATTGTCCTGCATGAAAATCATGTTTTTCTTGAAGGATGCAGACTTCTTCCTGTACCACTGCTTGAAGAAGGTGTCTTCCATAAACTGGCAGTAGGACTGGGAGTTGAGCTTGACTCCATCCTCAACCCGAAAAGGCCCCACAAGCTCATCTTTGATGATACCAGCCCAAACCAGTACTCCACCTCCACCTTGCTGGCGTCTGAGTCGGACTGGAGCTCTCTGCCCTTTACCAATCCAGCCACGGGCCCATCCATCTGGCCCATCAAGACTCACTCTCATTTCATCAGTCCATAAAACCTTAGAAAAACCAGTCTTGAGATATTTCTTGGCCCAGTCTTGACGTTTCAGCTTGTGTGTCTTGTTCAGTGGTGGTCGTCTTTCAGCCTTTCTTACCTTGGCCATGTCTCTGAGTATTGCACACCTTGTGCTTTTGGGCACTCCAGTGATGTTGCAGCTCTGAAATATGGCCAAACTGGTGGCAAGTGGCATCTTGGCAGCTGCACGCTTGACTTTTCTCAGTTCATGGGCAGTTATTTTGTGCCTTGGTTTTTCCACACGCTTCTTGCGACCCTGTTGACTATTTTGAATGAAACGCTTGATTGTTCGATGATCACGCTTCAGAAGCTTTGCAATTTTGAGACTGCTGCATCCCTCTGCAAGATATCTCACTATTTTTGACTTTTCTGAGCCTGTCAAGTCCTTCTTTTGACACATTTTGCCAAAGGAAAGGACGTTGCCTAATAATTATGCACACCTGATATAGGGTGTTGATGTCATTAGACCACACCCCTTCTCATTACAGAGATGCACATCACCTAATATGCTTAATACAGCTTGGAGTAAGACAACATGCATGAGGAGGATGATGTGGACAAAATACTCATTTGCCTAATAATTCTGCACTCCCTGTATAATAAATTTACCCTACCGCCTACTGGTGTTGGCCAGAGGGGCCGATGGCGCGATATGGCAGCCTCGCTTCTGTCAGTCTGCCCCAGGGCAGCTGTGGCTACAACTGTAGCAACTCCACCAGTGTGTGAATGTGAGAGTGAATGAATAGTGGCATTGTAAAGCGCTTTGGGTGCCTTGAAAAGCGCTATATAAATCCACTCCATTATTATTATTATTATTAAATTACTTACGTGTTTAATTTGTCAGCAACTTTCTGCCAGCCCTCTCTCCTTGCTTTTGCAGCCTTTGCAGTGTTCCCTTGCGTTTTAATTAAACTCTGAAACTCCTGAAATCCCTCAATCAGGAGTTCTTGCTCTACTGCCGAAAAATACTGAGCGCGCTCCTTCGACATTTTCGCCGACCAATCAAAGGGTTGCTGATCAATGTTTCTACTATCGATGCGTAGCCCCTTTTAAGCCACCCAGTGATCTCACATTACTTCATCCAGCTGTACTAATCGTCAACAACAGGTGTGTTCGGAGACCCGGAATAGCGAGCTCAAAGTTGGCGCGATGATTTGAACTTGGATGTGTCATTTGATCTTGGATGTAGTAAGCGAGGTAGGGATGGGTATCGAAACCCGGTTCTTGTTGAGAACCGGTTCCCACTGTTTCAATTCCTTGGAATTGTTTGCCATTTTTGCAATCGATTCCCTTATCGATTCCAGTCGCCCCGAATGACGTCACCACGTTGCGGAGCGTCATTTACCTGGCAGGAAACACGGCGGCTCAAACGCTCAAAAGTTTGGTTATACTTTACGAGAACGGATGACAACAGGGCAACTTGCAATACTTGCAAAGTAGATATTTCATTTAAGGGAGGAAACACTACGAATATGCAAAAGCATTTACTCACAAAACACGCAATAACCTGAAATGAATGTCGTGTTTTTAATTCCGCTCTCCGGACTCGTGAATCTCAACCCAGCAGCAGCAGTAACGTTTGCACGTCCTCTCCCGTTAATGCGGCAGGTAAATAATCAACTAACAGTGCATATTATGTTAGCGCGATCTGCCTTATTACAAAACCTGCCATTACTGTGCGCTGCATTTAGGTGACCATGATGAGAGAGACAGACAGAGTCTGGCTCAGATGCTGGCAGTTCTCGCTGCAGTCTACCAGTAGCATCTCCTTTCAGGCCAGGATAGACGAATGTCACCGAGCAGTGACTAAGTTTGTGGTAAAAGGCTTGCACCTTGCACAGCAGATGCCCCCGATTTTCGGTAAGTGAATGTGTTTAATTGTAGGCAGGGACATTACTGGATATTTTTGTGTAATTGCTACAGAATAATTTATGTTATACTTTGTTATTGCTACAGAAGAATATTTATTTTATTATTTTACATTTACAATTTTTTTTCCTGGGGACCCTGTGACACCCCATTGAAGAGCCGTAGGCTGGATCTCTTAAGATCTCACTGCTGGGTTTGTAAGGCCATGTTATTCCTAAATTTCTATCTTGTTCAAAGAGAAGATATAAAACAAAGTTCTAAGCTAGCTTAGTGTTCTCCTTTTTTAAAAAAAAAAAAAGAATCGATAAGAGAATCGATAAAGAATAGAATTGTTAAACAGAATCGAAAATGGAATCGGAATCGTGAAAATCTTATCAATACCCATCCCTAAAGCGAGGTACGAAGAACGGACCCCTGGACTGAAATCACTGGATCACAATGAATCTGAAGAGAGAGAAAGATCCTCTTCTGGCTTCAGGGTTGGACTTAAAAACCTTGAGATCAGGCTCCACAGAGTTCAGATGGAATCTCCTGTAAAGAGTGTCAGCTGATGTCACATTTGGATCTGATGAGGTAGCTCTGATTTCTGGACCTGCAGTGAATAATCCTGAATGTTACATTTAGGAAGCTGCATGTATAGATATGTACATCTATGCATGCAGCTTCTCTGTCACTGTCACTACATGCAGGGCGATCAAAATTACTGATATGGATATATATATCAATTTCTTTCATTTGAACTTTCTTAGTTTTTCCAAAATTAACTTCTTTTTGTTAAAATGTATTCATTTTAAAGAAATGTTAAACGTTAAAAACGGCAGCACACATAAGGACCCTTTTGTTAATTCAAATTCTATTAAACATCTATTTTTGGCTCCTCCTTTCACTTTAGTGTATTTACTGTATCATTGAAGTCCACATGTTGTTTTAATGAATTAATTTTGATCCACATGTTCTGCAGCTGTTTTCTTGTTAATTTGAAGTTTGCATTATGAAATCCTGATAATGTTAAAGCGTTAGTTATACTTGATGAACTCTGTGTAAAGTTTGTCTTATTAAACAGTTTGGTGTGAAAAATAAAGAAATGGTCTCAGAACAAGAAGTTTGAGCCCTGATTTCAGATTCAAACTAATTTAACTGTTTTCGGTGGTACATGTGGAGGTTTATCAGGGGAGGAGACTTGGCTGTTCTCCACTCACACTGGCTGAAATGGTGAAAATGCTGTTATCATAGGATGAAATGAGGATTTGTTCCTCATTAACGAGTTGGGGGCACAAAAAATACTTTTCTTTCTTATTCTCATTTAAAATATCTAGCTTTTATTAAATAATTATCTGACTCTTGCGAACAAAGTTTTTATCTGACGTAAAATGTATAGAAATCATACATATACCAACAAGACAGTGTACATCACTGTCACAACAGCATTTGTTTTCATTCAAAGGCTTTATGGCTTTAATACCTGGTGGGCCGGTCTCTAGTCAAAATGCCCAATTTTTTTGTCCCAGTCCAGCAGTGTCACCATGCCAGCTGACTGTATGTCATCATCAGCCAGTGTTGTTCTTTATACATCAATATTACCAAAGTTTACCATAAGGCAGCATAGAAAGTATTTACTTGCTTTCAGGTTTTATTCAAATGTTAGTCTTTTCAGTTGTTTCCCCACTTTTTTCCTGTTTCAAAATCAAACACCAGTTTGTAATAAGATTATCTTCTGTTTTTTAACAGGCAGATAAAGTTTTGCATTGGCATTGGCTAATTTGCCAATTGTATGTTAAACATGTTAGTATTTTAATATTCAAAAATGTTTTTGCCCAAAACATACGTGCACTATATGTCAGTAAAAATACTATGCAAATATTGCTGTCCTTGAATGCTGATTAAACACTGACAAAGCACTGATTGTATCTCTTGTACTTTATCAACGCAGTGTCTAAAAACTTTGCACCGTAGTGGTTAAAATCTCATTCTAATAAGAGTTAAAAGCGCATTCGGTTATTAGGTTTACAGGGTTACTGAATTATGGTTAACGGTTGGTAGAATTTTTTTTAACATTATCTGCCAATTACATCTGCCACCCTTCTCCAAATCTGTGCCCCTACATGGCCCCCCCAACAAAGTTTTTCTAGACACGCACACACCACTGCTTGGTGGGTATGCAAGTGAAGAGAGAGACTACATCAAAGGACACCATGGTTTCATCTGGATCCAAGGTAAGTTTCTGGACCTTGTCGGTGAAGTCGGTGGAGTTCTTGATGTGGTGTGTGGTGTTTCCCACGAGAGGTGCAAGGATGGTAGCAAGTAGTGGTGGGCGGATCGATCCAAATATCGATAGTATCGGTCCCAAGTCGGTATCGGATCGATACTAGCCTGGTGAGATCGATTCTTTACTTTTGAGTTCTGCTTGTGTGCTATGCTGTGCTTTCGGCAAAAACGAAACAACCAGGTCGCTGGACACACCGCTCCTGTGTCAGCGGAGAGCAGGCACACTTTGCTCCCTCTCCCCCACTCTTATGTTTTGGTGTTGCACTGACACGTCACGTGACTTAGACAATTTGGGGGTTGTTAAGTTGTTTACATATTAATTATATATATTTTTTTGTTGTTGAGAATTTTAATTGTAATTTTTGTATTATAGTTTATCAACAATATTTGTTTTAATTTGTTTACTGGTTTTCGTGCACTTAAGATTTAAAAAAAAAAAAAAAAGATCGCCACCAGGGCAGACCCGATGGCATTTTCATGCTTCACAGCATCATTTATTCTTACAATAATCACACGGTTGCTGTAACAGTACATTCAACGGCTTCAGCTCTCCCGCTGGCAGCCGTACACATCACCACCACCAACCCTGCAGCGGCATCGCAGAACACACCCTGCCACATACCCCCCTCGCCCGCTTCACCTCACCTCGCGAGCAGGCGAGGGAATCGGCCCGGACCATCGGCGCCCCATGCCCCAGCCCAGCGACGGGGAAGTGTCCACTCTGGCGGTCACCCGCGCCTCCAGCGGAAGCCCCGGAGCTGGCCTGATGGCCACCCATATGGCAAGCAGCGGCAGCGCAGTAGGCGTGGAAGTGAGCTGGGGTTCACAGGCAGCTGGGCAGACGGCCGGTACGCAGGACTGTGCAGCCTGCGTGCCGAAGTGAACAGCGCACCTCGACCTCCGTCTCCAGCTTGGCAGGCGCGCCAGCAGTAATATGCAGTATCGCACACCACTAGTGTTTGGGATTTCTCTTTCAGTCGATTCACTCGGTACAACCCATAAGTATGGGATATCACGCCCTCGCGTGTCCTGGCTGAAGAAACCTTTAATCACGCCTTTAAGGCAGATGACGTGTGATGACACGCGCACGGCCCCGCCTGCACATATAGCCGCTGTCATCACAGTCATCCCTCAGTTCTTACGCTCTTCACCTCGCTGAGAACACCTCTGCTGAGTTGGGCTAGCTAGCTGCTGCTAGTTAGCTCCGTTGTCTGCCGACTTGAACTTAGCTTAACTGCCCCTGTTGGTGTTAGCCTCCAGGCTGCCCGCGGAGCGCTAATTTCAAGTTTTCCCGTGCAGTGTTTTGCTTTGCGTTTTGGAATGTACTCCAAACCGAAGCGAGCAAAGCAGAAATCTTCTGTTCGCCCCTGTCCTCAGGGATGCGGTTTCTCTTTGCACAACAGCGACCAGCACGATGCCTGCCCTGTCTGCCTGGGGATCGTCCACGCTAGGAGAGCGTTGGCGGAGCCCGAAGCCTGTGCGTTTTGTCGCCAGCTCCAGCGCTCGACCCTGGAAAGTCGGGTGACGTTTGTGGAAAAAGTGCTGGGACGCTCGGCTGTCGCACGGCATGACCCTCTCCTTCCGAGTCTGGAGCCCCGGCTTTGTCCGAGTCCGAAGACGAGGATTTTCCGGTCGATGTCCCCGCAATTAGCTGGGCTGACCACATGGAATATGTTGACGGGTTAGCCAATGACGAGTCGGAACCATGCAGGAGCGCTGGCGGGCTTCAACCCAGGCTGAAGCCCATCAGCGCTCCCCAGGACAATGATGATGTGCTGGACATCGGCCTGGACATCCATGATTTGTCGGAGGATGAGCAGGAGAGCTCATTGTCAGCCCAATGTACCGCCGCTGCTGCGCCGGTCGGCCACGGTGACACCTCTCTTTTCTCCCTGTTTCGCCGTGCTGCTGAGAAGCTGCAGGTGGACTGGCCCTCTCCTCCGCCAGCTCAGAAGCCGTCGTGGTTCGCGGGGTTTTTCCTCCCACCGGAGCCCGCAATGGCCAAAAACTGCCTTCCCATGTTCCCAGACTTTCTCTGCGAGTTAACAGCATCATGGGACAAACCTCTGTCTACCCGCGTCACTGTGCCCGGCTATGGACAGTACATGGAATTGGACAGCGCCAAGGGGGCTGGCTTAGCTAACCCACCCCCTATGGAGCCGTCTCTGGCTGCTTATCTGGCCCCGTCCCATAACCATGGTGTCGGCGGCCCCGCAACTCTGCCGTCCAAGCACTGCAGATTCTCTGCTTCGCTCCGTGGGGGAGAGGGGGGTGCGAACTGTTGCCATGGGTTACCGGTTGCAGTTCCGGGTCAAGCCGCCTCGTTTCCAAAGAGTCGTAAATACGACTGTCAACACCGAGGCGCCCATGATACTCAGAGAGGAAATAAAGGCGCTATTGCAGAAAAGAGCAATACGAGTGGTCCCTGCTTCAGAGACAGACAAAGGTTGGTACAGCTGTTATTTTATTGTTCCGAAAAAAGGGGGAGGGCTTCGTCCCATCCTCGACCTGCGAGTCTTGACCACGTATCTATGAACGTACAGGTTCAAGATGCTAACACTCAGACAGCTCTTGAATGCGGTCGGCCCGGGAGATTGGTTTGCAACAATCGATCTAACAGATGCTTATTTTCATGTGGTTATACACCCGAAACACAGGCAGTTTCTGAGGTTTGCATTCGAGGGCGTAGCCTACGAATACCTAGTGCTGCCGTTCGGGCTGTCGCTCGCTCCTCGCACCTTTACGAAATGTGCCGAGGCAGCGCTAGCGCCCCTCAGAGAGAGAGGAATCCGCATCTTAGCCTACCTAGATGACTGGGCTCTCGTAGCTTGCTCCAGAGAGCAAGTGGAGACACAGCTGTCGCTGTTTCTGTCACACATTCAGACACTGGGGTTCTCTGTGAACTTTCAAAAGAGCTCGCTAATCCCAAATCAGCAGATTACTTTTCTCGGTTTGGAAATATGCTCGCTTTCCACGTTTGTCATCGCTGCCTCGCTCAGTTTCAGTTGGGACGCAGACTGCGTTTCCAGACGATATTAAGCTTGTTGGGCATGATGGCATCTATGATTGCCGTAGTGCCACTTGGACTGTTAAAAATGAGAGCGTTTCAACGCTGGACTCTCTCTCACCGTTTGTGTGCATCGCGTCACCTCCGGAGGAGGCTGCCGGTAACCGCGTCTTGCATGCTAGCTCTCAGTCCTTGGAGGAAGCCCGGGCTGCTCCTGTCTCGCTCTCTGCTGTTATGGTGCAGTGTTCATTTTCTGTCTCTAAGAGCCACCCATGTCCCGGGCCACCTGAACCTGGGGCCGGACCTTCTCTCCAGGGGGGGTCCTCTGGTGAGAGAATGGAGGTTACACCCTTTAATAGTGGCTCAGATTTGGGGCCTATTTGGCAAAGCGCAAATAGATCTTTTTGCTTCCAGGGTAAATACTCACTGCCCCCTGTTCTTCTCCATAATCGACCACGATGCACCCTTGGGCTTGGACGCGCTAGCGCACCAATGGCCAGACGTGCTCCTGTATGCATTTCCCCCAGTGGAAATGATATCTCCAGTTCTAGAGAGAGTGCGTCGGCATTCCCACACTCTCTGATTCTAGTGGCCCCTTGGTGGCCCACAAGGTCGTGGTATGCAGAGATAATCAGCCTGCTAGCAGCGAGTCCTTGGCAGCTTCCTCTCTGCAGGGATCTCCTCTCTCAGGCGGGAGGAGAAGTGTTTCATCCGCGCCCAGATCTGTGGCGCCTTCATGCTTACCTGCTGAGAGGTTAAACTTGATTGCTAAGGGTTTGCTACCTAGTGTGATAGTGACAATTCAGAGCGCTAGGGCCTCATCTACCAGAGGCTTGTACGCTTACAAATGGCGAGCCTTCGAGCAATGGCTCATGCTGTCCTTTCTGCTGGGTCTACCACTCACTAAGGATGTGGTGGTCCGATTCCGGTCAAACTGATCACTTGGTTGCGTTACTTGCTCTTCGAGTGAATCAACAAATGGATAAATAAAAAGCCCAACGACAATGCTGATTTTTTTAGAGTCTTAGCTTACATTTCATATTTACAGTTGTTATCCTCCACGGCTAAACAAACTCTCTAAATCGGTTTCAATTGTGTACTGATGTGCACAACAATGGACATAAGGAGCTTCTTTCAAAGAAACAACTCAGGTAGATGTTATTTTATATATTATGCTTTGGATGTTGTTCAGTATATCTATGCAAAACAAGAGGAATTTCAATACACAGCAGTATATTCACAGTTGAAACCAGCTGTTTATATACACTTTAGGGAGAAAACATAAAAACTTTTTGTTTTACTGTTAAATATCAATTTAGAGTAAACTTGTTTTGTTCTGGATAAATAAATGTTGAAATATCTTTTGAATTAGTTAAATGTCAGAATAAAAAGAGGGAGCTGTCTATTTTAATCACCTACATCAAATTTAGGAGTACATATACACTAAGTTTATTGATAAGAAAACGCCAGACGATTCCATTCTGAGCTGAAGAAGCTTCTGATAGGTTAGTAGAGTCCATGTGAGTAAATTGGTGGCACACCTGTGGACGCATATAAGGCAGAACACAGAGCCTGTTTCTGTGACATGGGAAAAATCGAGAGATATCAACCAAAACACCTGGAAAAGAATTGTGGAGCTCCATAAGTGTGGCCCAGTTTTGAATACAAAATACAAAAGTTAACAAATATGTTTTTTATATTTATCAATCTAAAAAAATAAACATTTTGTCTGATTTGATGTTACAATTAAAAAAGTGTTTGTGTTTTTATCTGAAGAGTGTAAATATCTGGTTTCCACTGATGTTGTTGGTGTTTGGCTTGATTGTCAGCACAAAGAGGGAGAGAGAGGAGAATGAGGACAGAACAGAGATGGAACAAGAGCAGGTGAGACACAAATGTTAGTCAAATGGTTGTTTGCCAAAACTCATCAGAACATGTATCTAGTACCTAGTGTAACTTTTTAGATACCATTTGTTATTTTTCAAATTCTATATTTATTAAGTTATGCAGGCTTATAAAGGCTAAATAATTATATAAACTTTTCTGAATCTAAATAGTGTACTTTGGTAGAATTAAAAAATAAGTGTAGTGCAGGTCTATGATGATTTTTAGTGCCACTATCATCTAGTTTTGATTCTGGTTCTCTTTTGGTTAAGTCCTCAGTAGTCCTGATTTTGAACTGTTGTAGTCCTGTTTTAATTCCAGATCAGTTCTGGGTTTGGTTGAATTGGGGTTTAGTCACTGTGTCTTGATACAGCCCAATTAAAAACTAGTTTAAGGTGATATTTATTTTTTCCTATATGAAGACATTCTTTTTTGAACAAAACTCAAAACAGAGCCTTATAATCTTTCAGTCATTTCTACCCTCACTTGATTTCCTTTTGCTGCTCAGCTCTCACACAGTGGCTCAGTTATGCTCCAATCCCTCCATATTGTGGCCAATCACATGCGAGGATATAGGATAATATCATTATGTGAAAAACAGAGAGGGTGAGAGACGCGACAGTCAAGTGGAGCATCCGTCTGTCCTCTCAGTAAGTGAGTGAGACCGTAGACAGCGGAGGGCTGTGCGAAAGCAAAAACACATAAATATGCCTGACACCTGTAAACGTAGCAGCATCTGGCTGCAGTTTAAAGACTTTTTTTTGTCTCGGTCTTGGTCTCGTCTCAACGTGGTCTTGGTCTTGTCTTGGTCTCGGATTAGGCGGTCTTGACTACAAGTCTAGCACAACCTCACGTGTCTGAATTTACAGTTATGTTTTGGTATATATCACCTTGTCTTTGTCTTGAAGTGGTCATGTGATTGGCTTACCACGACTACTTTATTCTTCCTCAGTCAAACAGCAGCACTCATGAGATTGTTTTGCCCCCTTAGCTCCAGGTGTTGTGCTAGAAAGTGATCGGGAGGGCGCGCAGCTGCTTAAGGCCTTGTGAATTGTTTCTTGTTTCCTGTTTTATTGTGAAGGTCCGTGTCTCATGTGAGTGAATTCAGTTTTGCTTCCCCTGTCTCCTCTTGTCAATTACTTCCAGCTGTGTTGCCCACCTGTGTGTAATCTCCCTGTGTTCTTCTGTGTGGATTTAACTCGTGTCTATTCATGTACTAGTTGCTGTTCTGTCTGTAAGTCTCCTGTGTATTCTCTGTGTTTTCCCTGCCATCCACCTTCTTATGCATCTGCTCACCTTCCTTCATGTTTGCTGTTTAGTAGTGATGGGTAGCTGAGGCCTTGTGAACCGTTTCAGCACATTCCCCAAACTGTATTGATACTGTGTCGACACAGCGTTGCTGTTTTTCTTCATACTGACACCTGCTGGACCTTAAATGTCACTGCTGGCAACTTTCTTGAGACTCACAACAGACACTGATTCAAATACCTAGCCATACTTGTATACACTCTAAGGTATTGTACTTTCCATGGAATCATTTTATATCTTTTATATTTCAAATTTTATAGACATCTTTAAAATATATTGTGAATGACATTAAGTGAAAATTAAAATAAAAGTATTGTGAATGTAATATTACCCATTTAAATGTAATTGACTCAGAATTTATTATAAATTTTTATTCAGAAAAATAAGTTTATCCAATGTTTTTGCATTCAGTCTATTGTGTTTTTTTTTACACTATTTCCCCATCTGTGCCTGTGAGCTCAAGCTCACAGGCACAGATGAAGCTGGGGTACACAAACTGTAAAGCCAGGTGGAAAAGGTTTGGATAAGATGTTTTGCAGTATGTTAAAGGATAATACTGAACTTGCCTGGAACAGGTGACTGCTCTGATGAAGGCCTAGGCTGTGGCTCAGATGTTGTGTGGGCAATTACTGCAGCACGCTCCATTTTCAGGTGCCTCACTACACTTGGAGGAACTACAAAATCCGAGTGTTTTAAATCTTGGGTCTAAAAGTGTTGAGAGGGTCAACACACTTAATGACTCCAGATTAGAAGCAGTGTCTGTGACACGACGCCTAAGTTGGTCATGGAGATGGGTGGCTGCTTGTGTGTGGAGATGTAAAGAGTTCTGCTCAAGTGCACAATATAGCATTCTCATCATCGGGATGACCTTTGACCCTGAAACTCTCCTCTCCTCAGACAACTCCACTGTGGCCTGATGGAAAGGGGCCAGTACAAGAAGTGCTTCCCTTACGATGTTACACTCATTGGCCGTAAGTAGAGTTAAATGTGTTGGAAGAGAAGCAAGAGATACCCAGACTGCTTCTTTCTCATCATGTAGCCGTGACAGCATCTGATATGTGCTGTTCCAACATGTTGGTACCTCGTTGATAAGTTTGAAGATGGGCCGTCCCATCTGCTGCTGCCCTTGAGCAAGCTTTTCTTTGGCTGTAGTGCTTGATCTGAAGAATGATACGATTTGTCTCTTATGGATGAAAGTTCAGGGATTTGATCACATGATTTTTTGACTAATAAATTGAGTTTGTGTGCAATGCAAACTGAATGTCGAATTTGGAGAGTTCTTGTTGCTGCAGTCATGTTTGGTGCTGCATTGGTAACAAGACACCTTACCTTATTTGTGATCATCCATCATGCCCGTTTTGAATTGGACCAAATCGCCTGCAGTGTGACTTTGTGGAAAGTGTTTCACACCCAACACAGATGTACACAGCTGCATATTCTCATTAATGTAGTGACAGGTAAGAGCCAAATAAGCCTCACAGGCACAATACTAAAGGGTTGGCAGTCCTTTATAATAAAATTCAGGACTGCCTGGTTCACAACAGTCTTCCTAGATGCTTGATTTTAAAATAATAAAACACATATTAATAAAAACAAAATGATGATAAAGCTGCTCAATGTCTATATAGGCCTACCTCTGTTCATTCTCGGTGTGTTTGTCTCCTCATTTTCATGTTTGGCTCTGTAATGCCTAAACACTGAGGAGGTGCTTTTGTTTGTGTAAGAAAGCAGAACAGATGTGACATTTAACCTGCATAAAATGAAATAAATAATTCACACTGCAAGTCACATTGCTGTTTTTCCTATTCTAATAGGTTACACTGAAACAAAGGCAGACAAACAGTTACATTATTTGCAGTTAAAAGATCGAAATGATCCCACACAGCAGAAACAGAGATTTGTATTTTTTTTAACTTTGCGAGAGTAATTTTGTTTTTTGTTTTTTTGGTGGCGACTCATTCCGTTAACAAATGCAGATGCGGTATCTTTTAAACACAGTTTGGCGCCTTGGCAATGAGTGATACAGCAGCTGTATCGATCACGTGACTTTTTCTTAAAGCGACACACGCACCGATACAGGCATCGCTAGGTGAGCTTGATACATGCGCCGGTGCGTCAGTGTTGCTGGACCCATCACTACTGTTTAGTAGTTTAATTTTTCCCAGCTTAGATTATCTTTAGTTCTGTTTTGCCATTTTTCACCTTGTGCTTTACTTTACAATAAACCACTTTCATCTCAGTGAGTGCCTGCGCGTAGATCCTGATTAATTTTCTCCACACGGCTCATCCCCTTGGCCGTAAAAGGAAATCAGAATGTGCAGAGAATTAGTAAAGATGATAAAAGGGCAACTATGAAGAGTGGAGAAGTGCTTGGTCCAAACGACATACCTGTGGAGGTATGGAGGTGTGTAGGAGAGAGGGCGGTGGACTTTTTAAGCAGGTTGTTTTACTCTATCTTGGGCAGTGAGAGAACGCCTTAGGAATGAGGATGTGTACTGGTGCCAACTTTCAAGGGGAGGAAGAAACTGCTGACGAGGTGCCAAAACATGTGTAGTGTTTGTCTTATCTTCTGATGGTTCTTACTTTATCTTATAATTAAAATAACTATACTTGGGATGGGCAGGCGGTTGTTTTCATGTGTCTGTTCATTAGAAACAACAATGGTAAAACCATCATCTACCTCCGCTGACTTGTTTATTTCCCCACATAAACATTTCACATTAAGGACGGGTAGAGTTTGGTGTCATTAACATAACAGAGAAAATTGATATTAAATGTGTAGGAGAGATGACCAATTGGAAGTAGCCAGATAAGAAATGGCAGCGGTCCCTGAGGACACCAGTAGGAAGTGGAAATGGCTGGAATTAGACATTTTTGAGTTGAATTAACTGAGTGCAACTGAAGAGAGGACGAACTAGTTCAGGTGCGTGTCAGTAATATCAAGTAAGGTTTGTTATACCTGCATCATTTATATTGTTAAAACTCTAACTTTGATAACAGAGTTAATGGCATATTTCAACTCTGAAGCAAGTTTTCACATTTGATTTTGATTTTAATCCTCTGTAGACCGCTATCTTCAATCATGTTATCATTGTGAGTCTTAACCAAGTGGTGGATTAGCCTCCACGTCTGAAAAGCATAGAGTGGAGTGAAAAACAGAAAAGTCAGTGATGTACTAATGTAGCAAAAATAGGAAACATTAGAACTGTAAATGTTTCCTTCCTTGTCTGCAGATTAACAGTCCACAGGTTGGGTGCTCGCACTCTGATTCGTTCCCTGGAGATGAAGGAGAGAGAGCTCAGAGGACAGCAAGATGGAGGAGTGAAGGAGAAGGTGGTGCAGCTCAGTGTGCAATCAGGAGTGAGCAGTTCTTTCACTGCCTTCATTGCTGCCAACAAAGACAACGGAGAGGCAATCCACGGACCTCTGCACCGCAGACATATTCTACCACCCTGTGAGGTTTGTTTAAAGCAAAAAAAGCAATACTATGAAACTGTTAATAGCAGGATGTCAGAGTCAATAGAGAGGACTCAAAAGAGCAACTTCAAATCAAACTATTTATGTAGTAGGTGTTTCTTTGCCAATGTCTTTTCCCTGCATTAGAAAGTAATAAGCCAAGTGGAAGTACAACACACATCTATGCATTTCTATAAAAACTGACTCTCTCTCTCTCTCTCTCTCTCTCTCTCCTTAAAGCGATGGCTGTCCATTCTTCCTGTAAAAGGTGTGAATATAAACCTGAATGAATGGGAGTAGAAACTGTGTGTGTGCGCATGAAGACATGCTTGTGTCACTGAGATTTAACAGATTTTTGTACGTTCACGTAGCCAAGTGATAATCATATTTAATAATCATTGAATAGTAATAATGTTATTGAACAGGTTAAACATTTAGATATTACAAAAAGTTGCAAAAAAATAATACACACAGCTGTGAAGTCAGCTGCACATGAATAACATTAGTACAATGACAACTTTAATCAGAGTGAGTTCAGAAGATCCAAAAGTGAGACACTAAAAACAAGCTAATGAAAGCAAAAAGTGACTTTGAAAAATTTATTTCAAGGAATTAAAACACTGATAGGAAAAAACTAAACATGAGGAGAATGGCAATCCTGCAGCGACCAATCAAAGAAGACTGTAATGGCTGCATTGTAAAGAAAGCTGTTGGGTTTTTTTTTTTTTTTCGTTTTTCTGAGATATGCAGAGTTTTAACGAACAATTTGAACACTATTATTCATTTACATTATTTGTTCTCAACAGAGATGGGCAGTAATGCGTTACAAGTAACGTGTTACTGTAATCTGATTACAGGCACTTGCCCTGGTGGCCATTCTTTCAGTGGGCATTTCTCAACAACAACTACAAACACTAGTGAAGTGAATGGACATTTAATTAAAAAATGAAACATTTAATTCAATAATTAATGGCATATTTAATTAATTAATTTTGTCACCTCACTGTAGGGATGGGTACCGGTATCATGGCACCGGTTCTGACATAAACGGTAGTAACCAGACCGAAAAGCAGCGCACATTTCAGTGCTTTATTTCGGTGCTTTTTATCATCATCATCATCATCAACTTTATTTATAAAGCACTTTAAAACAACCACAGCTGACACAAAGTGCTGTACATTGGAACTGTAAAATAAAATTACATGAGATATAAATAAAAAACAAATAAAAGAAGAGTGAAATCATTAATTAAATAACTACTGCATTAAAAAAGAAACTAAGTCTCACTGAGGTTAAAAGCCAAGGAATAAAAGTGGGTTTTTATTCCTGAGATGTCACACACTTTGGATTCCAGCCAATCATTTTACATTTGCAAGCGTAGTAGGCGGGGCCAGGTACGTACGTTCTTTTAGAGCAGAGCTACAGATTAAAAATGCCCAAGGCGAAGCGGTCAAAAGTCTGGCTGTACTTCACAGCAAAATATGCAAACTCAGCAGCCTGCAACAAGTGCTTTAATCATATATATACATATATACGGTATATGACAAACACACTTTTATTAAAGAAAAAATATTTATAGCTTTCATCTCTCTTATATTGAATACTTTTATTGTTTTTATAACATTATTGTTATTATTTTATGACAGGATTATGATAAAGAGTAGCTCCACATTGAATTTTATTCAAGATGACCGGCTGATGGGGAAGAAAAGTAATTAAAGTGATTTTGGTTTTTGGTGCCAGACCGGCTGGTCTGAATATTTCATAAACTGCTGTGTGATTTCTGCTGTGACATTTAGATGTTAGGGTCAGAACTTAGCACAAAATGACATGGAAGCCTGGATCCATCCTGCCTTGTATCAACAGTTCATGCTGCTGTTGCTGATGTACTTTATATCACTGAGGACCATCTGAGCAGTTATTTAAATGCCGTTGCCTGTCTGAGTGTTGCTGCTGACCATCTCCACCCCTTTATGAACACAGTGCACCCACCTTCAGACAGATGTTTCTAGCAGGATAAAGTTCCATGTCCCAAAGTTTAAATCATCTCAAACTGGTATAATGAACATTAAAAGGAATTCACTGAACTTAAATGGCCTCCACAGCCACCAGATCTCAAAAGAAGAGTGTCTGTAAAAGTCTGCAGCAACTGTGTGATGCTTTGCTATTTAACTCACTGACTTACTCATTACCCATCATGACTCATTACACTGCTGGGGTAATGTTTCTGCCATTTTCTGAATGTAATTTTACTAATTATTTTATTTTATTTTTAAGATTTAAGACTTTGCAGCTGTGGGTGGACAATCTTCGCAGTCTCACATGAAAAGTTCTTAAAAACTTAAAGACTGGAAACAAAAAGATCAAAAAAGGAAAAGGTTCTTTGCTGTCCAGGGATGTCTGAGAAACAGAAGAGTTTATTCCACTCTGACAGTTATTATTATTATTATTATTATTATTATTATTATTATTATTATTAGATTTGATTCCTAAAAATATGAATATTTAGGGACCCTCTGCTCTACCTGACTGTAGCTTATAATAAAAAGCACTTAGATTGCTCAGTTAGAGTAGAAAAGTGTAACATAAATAAGAAACGTTCCATTTACCAGTTCGGCGTCACAGGTGTTGGTGAGTGAGCTGGATGAAGTAACTAACAGTGCAATGATTTCTGCTGGGCAGCTACACAAGTGTGCGTTCTATTACACAATGGCTACAAATAGAGTAAAGCCCTACCTTAAATCTGCTGATAACATTCACTGAACATATCCTCCTTCTCTAATTCTTTAAGGTCTTTATGCGTGTGCTTTCAGTCTTCACGTGTCAAGTAGTTGACACAGACAAACTCTGACATCCAGGGAATGCCAACAGCGAGGAAACAGCCGAACCAACAAATGAACAAATTCTTCCTTCTCTTATTTTTCAGTTCATGCATCCTTGATTTCTTTGCTCTCATTTCCTTGAACCTATCAGTATATCTTAGCTCCTCCCACCAGAGAAGTGAGCAAGTGAAGCGAGAAAAACATGTAGAGAGGAGCTAAGAGGCTTTTAACAATATCAGACATCCTTGCTTTAGTCGTTTTAAAGCAATGCCAGTTAAATATAGCACATCCATTGTTTCGTTACAGCAGACTACTACTAAAGTATTTGGCTGGGTCCGTGTGATGAGTGAGACTTTTAAGTCTGTGCCAGAGACAGAATAATTCTCTCATCCAGGATATACTGAATGCAATTTAACAGTTAAGATAACACATAAACAAATTTTTCCCCCTCTTTTTCATTTTTTTTTTGGTTTCTACGTCCTTGATTCCTTTGCTCTTATTTCCCCAATCATCAAATTGCAGCTCAGTCCCTCACACATGACAGGTGAGCAGACAAGGTGAAGAAGACATGAAGAGAAAGGAGCTAAGACAACATATATTCATGCTTCTGAGCCATTGAAGCAAAGTCAGTTAAAAATTATGTTTGGCACAGATGCTGCTGTCCATTGTTTTGTTGCAGCACACTCCTACATATTTACAAAGTCCTGTTTCCACTCCCTGTTTGTTATGTCTCTTTTATACATCCATCCATCCATCCATTTGCTTCCGCTTATCCTTTTCAGGGTCGCGGGGGGCGCTGGAGCCTATCCCAGCTGTCATAGGGCGAGAGGCAGGGTACACCCTGGACAGTTCGCCAGTCTGTCGCAGGGCTAACACACAAGGACAGACAACCATTCACACTCACATTCATTCACACCTAGTGGCAATTTGGATTATCCAATTAACCTATCCCCACAAGCTGCATGTCTTTGGACGGTGGGAGGAAGCCGGAGTACCCGGAGAGAACCCACGCAAACACGGGGAGAACATGCAAACTCCACACAGAAAGACCCCGGCCTGATGGTGGAATTGAACTCAGGACCTTCTTGCTGTGCGGCAACAGTGCTAACCACCGTGCCACCGTGCTGCCCCTCTTCTTTTATACATCATTAGTAAAAACACTTTGCTCAGGATATAGTAGATCCTCCAGATCTCCCCTTTCCTGATGCATTTTAGAGACTCAAACATGCTTCAAGACGAAGAAGAAGAAGAAAAGAAGGGCAATGAACAGATAAATGAGGAAAAACCTAAGCTGTTGCAGTCCTGTTGTTCATACCTGTTTTAGACAGTAGGGTGAGCAGTTTAATCCTTCACCTGTATTTAGTAGGGGTGCAACGATACACAAAATTCACGGTTCGGTTCGATACTTTGGTGTCACGGTTCGATATTTTTTCGATACAAAAAGAAATGTTCATGCCTTTTTAATTTGTCATTTATTAAAATTATAAATATATATTTTAACTCAAAAGTACAGTTTTTAAATTTAACCCTAACCCTTGTGCGTGTTTTTTATTTTGACAGCGAATACGCACCTGCGGACCACTTATGTGCAGCCCTGGTTATTTAGCTCATCATATCGCAGCCACAGAAATTATTTTGTCCATGAAACCATAAAGCTGCACTTTCTTTTTGCCTTATAGTCTGATTTGTCATAACTTTTCCGTTTTGTGGTAAGCTTTTCTTTGGCTGTCACTTCTTCACCCTGACCTGTCTTATTTGGCTCAGCAGAACTAAAATATATATCCTGCTGTTTTTACACACGCACTCACATAAGCTCAGCGATTCTCTGCGCGATCAACCTCTCACATGTTTAAGCTTGCTGCGGGAGATTTCACTTGTCATGTTTGCATAGTAAGCTAACGATTGATAAGACGATGTCAGAGGAATTGGTGCACAAATTATCATCACTCACAGATCAGTGCTGTCGCTCTCTATACACAGTTCGTGCGATTGCAAACTGAAAGCAAAAAACAAGCGCAAATTCAAACACGACTTCAATATGTCACATATTGACAGTGGCTCACCGATGCCAATGACATAATTACCCAGCTACATTTCCGAAAGAATTCAAAAGCATTGACATATATTTTTCCTTCCTACAATAGCCCGACGGGCAGGGCAGAGATAGATTTTGGTAGCCCGACTGGAAAAAATCGCTAGCCCCAGGACGTCGGGCTAGCGATATTGCGAGCCCTGTATCTGATTGAGGAATCACTCATCTTTGGAAAAGAGAGTTTATTACAGAGAAATGTCTCTTTCCAAAATAAAAGCTATACTATACGCTTCTTCTGGGCTATATTCTCAGCAGCATATTAAACATATCAGGTCCCCATAAGAAGAATCATGTGCTAACGGCTGTCTAAATGACTCGGCTAAAGTTAGTAGCATGCTTGCTTGTTTTTGTCTGCTTCCACTTGTCTTTGCACTTGGATGATGTCGGCGTAAATGTGCAGTCATATTCGTCGTGTTCCCACTAGTGCTTTCAGGTTAATCTCATTGAAATGACCTTAACGCCACAACACGGCAAATCTCCGTTAACGAGCTACCCCTGATCGCCCGTGCATGGGGCTAGACGGCTAACACACTAGCTCCCACCCATGTAATTGAGCATTGCATGGCACATCCAACATACTGTTTTACTTTAGTCCATGACGCGCCTACCTTCAGGGTCATACGTCACATGAAAACCAAAATAATTCCAAACGCCAGATCTGAATGAGGGTGGGGGAGGTCCATGTTGCAAGGAGAGCTTAACTTCTGTCTCGCTAGCTTGCCCTGCGCTCTTCCTTCTGACAATGCTGTCTGTGTTGAGCGCTCAGTGGATCTGCGCTCGACAGTGCAGCCTAGGCGGAGTAGTCGAACGCAGATTCACTGAGCGCTCAACACAGACAGCATCGTCAGAAGGAAAGTTGATAAAATAAATTACAAATGTTGTATTGTTCGATACATATGCGTACCGAACCGAAAGCACTGTATCGAACGGTTCAATATCGATACGAATATCGTTGCACCCCTAATATTTAGGTATAAGAGAGCCATGTCTGCTTTGAGAGATCAGTTATTGTGATGGATTGTAGTTGTTGAACTTGGATGATGAAATCATCTACTTTCTGCAGGGTTAATGATCACCTTCTTTGATTTCTCAAGTGCATTGAAAAATGATTCAGCTGCTGCTAGTGAGAAAAAACTACAGTAATGTCAGTAAACACCACCTCATGGATCACTGACTGCCTGACAGACTGACCACAGTATGTGAGACTGGGCCGAGCTCTCTTTCTGATTTAGTGATGTGCAGCAGGAGCTCCACAGGTGGACAGTTCTGTCCTGGACTTTATACACTCAGACATTCAGTACAAGTCTGAGTCAAGACACCTGGATGTATTAGTGATGGCAGGAGGAGGAGTGTGAAGCGCTGGTGGATGATTTTGTGATGTGATCTGGAAACAATCATCAGCTGGGGAGAAGTACAAGTACCTGGTACATGTAGTACATGGAAAACAGGCTGAACTGGAAGATCAATACAGAGGCTGGATACAAAGGAAATGAACAGACTTTTATCAAGTAGCGAGAGCCTTCAACATGTGCAATGCTGTTTCTGTAAGGCAGAATAAATATGTTGATCATTATTAAATCATTTAGAAGAGAGAGACTTAATGTTTAATGCTTGGTAAAAAGTAAATGGCCTGTATTTGTACCCAGAAAGGGTCATCTGGGGAAAAGGAGGATCGCATTTGTCGGCCGCAGTTGTCGGAGCCTGTGTGTACTTGTGTGTGCTTGTAAACGCGACAATGGCAGAGGAGCGCGGCTAAAAAACTTTTAAATATTACTTTTTCTGGGTCACAAAATAAACTTTTAAGATATTTTCAGGCGAGGATGTAGCTTTGTAATGCTCAAATATGTACTTAATTTATCAAAACATCACATATTTGCAAAAATGCTCCGACGTTTTTGGAGACATCTATTTTTTTTAATGCTTTGAGGCAGCTTTTGAACATCTGTGGCATCTATTAATGTCAAATCTAGCCTTTCTTTAACAACATAAGCAAACTGCTTTTGTATTTAACCACTTTTCTGTTTAATTACATTTTAAATAATAATAATAACAATAGTATTTATTTTGTTAAAAAAATGTGTTTAAAAACAGGTTTTGTTGTGAAAGCTATAATCCAGATTAGTGGCCTGTTAAATGGTTAAAGTCTAGGTTGGCTTTATACTTGAGAATAAAGTAACATAGCTTGTCCTTCTAAAGAATTAAGTTAAATTCCACAGTTGAATCATAAGAAACATTATGTTACATATAAACCCTGCCATATGTTAGATCTGGTCATTTTGCTTATTAGAAACTTTATATATTGGAAGTTAACTTTTAACAAGCATGTAATGATTATATTTAAATTAGGTGGTCTTTTTTTAAAACACATACATTTTTAGGCCTAAACTGACAGTGCCAATACCACACATTCAGACACAGTAGTAGATGGTGTTTTTAATACTATATGTGTTAGTTTAATTTGTTTGTATGTGGTCTACATTGACCTTCTGTCTTGTAAGTTATTATGACTGCACAGCCATTAAGGATCAAATCAGGTTCTAAAAAATGTTCTGTTCTTTCTCCCTCTGCTTGCTTCTTACTGTCTTTGAGTTTCGGGACCAGCACTCCTGCTGTTGGACAGAAAGACATCAACTCAGTGGTAAGTGTTTTGGTTTTCCAATATATTAGCAATTGTCATTGACATTTATAGTAATCAGGCTGAACTTTAATCATACTTTAGATCAGCCTGTTTTACTTATTGTTTTATTTGTGCTTTGGTTTGAGGAAGTTGTTTCTTCACTAATCTTTTCCTGTCTTCTGTTATTAGACTTGAGATATGACTGCACTATGCTGTTGCTGTTGACTCCAGTTAATTCTACAAGACATACTGTGTAAGTAAACAAACAACAACAGTTTGGTCTGCATTTCTTGAAAGATCACATCCCCCAAACTTAGTTTAGAGGGTCTACACTGTATTTAGTGAAGTCTGCAGGTTTTCTAACAGCAAACTTTGTTTTGTGCCCAAATCATTTTGCACATCATTAGAATAAAAGTTATTAGCCATGTTTGCATAACCCTTTTTAAAATGATGCTTTCATGACATTATTGTATGTTGGGTGGTGGTCACGGCTATCCAGACTGACAAGTGGGACATTGAATGTCACCTCCCCGGTGGGGAGGGAGCCTGAGATTGTCTAAGTTTGAGTCTGTTCTATACCAAATGCAGGGTAAAAAAAATCTTTTAAGAAAGCAATTAAGTTCATGTTCCAAAAAATATGATTGTTTGCTTGCAGGACACCAGGAGAGATGAGTCCTCCATCACAGATGGTGTGGTCAGTGAAGATGGTCGCCTGCAGGTTCAAGCTCATTGCATCTCCAACCCACATCCACTGCCACTGTACTTAAGGGAAGTTAAAGACTTTCTCCTACATTTGGATCACCTCGATCCATGATAGTCATTCAGGCAGTAATGCCTGGACTGGAAACAAGCCATCCTTAAAATAATACAACATTCCAGCTCCTGTGTTGGAATGGAAAACAAATGTGTTGTTTAAATTAGAGACTGCACTTGTGACAGAAAAATAAATATTTTATTTTGATTATATAAGTAATGTATGTACAAAACAAACTTGTGGTAGGTCTAAACTTATTTTCTTAATAATTAAATCTGAGACTTTGTTTCATTGTAAGATTATAACAGTGATGGCAATATAATTGTTTGTTGTTCAAGAGAACAGTGTCCAGTATGTTGGCTGTTATACTTTTTTGCATTTGAAAATAAAAGTTGGGCTGATTTTAACATCACTACAAAGTGTTGTTAATTATTTTTAATCATATTCAGGTTACCACAAATAGTTTTTTCATTTGTTGAACTTGAAATGTTTGTTAGTAGGTAAACAATTAGTATTGTACAGTCAGAAATATCAAGTTATTCTTAATACTGCAGACTTGCAATGAACAAGTTGTATGGGCAGAAATCTGTGCCATCAGAAACTGAATTTGAATAAGTTAAATTTGAATTTGAATTGCTCAGATTGAATCTGAATTGTAACTTGAATAAATGCTCTTGAAAACTGAATTTGAATTAGTCTAATTTGAAATTGAATTTATGGTTTGAAAATGATCATCACTAAATTGAAATTGAATTTTATATTTTGAAAATGAATTGATTTGCTTTGAAACTGCATTTTATCCTTTAAAAATTCAGCTCTCGAATAATTTCAGTTTCACTTCTCACCATTCAGTTTCAGTTCTACAATTCAATTTCAGTTCCAAAATTCAGTTTTTTGGAACTTACATCCGGTTCCGGTTCAAGCGCAGATTAATAGAACTACGTTTTACTAGCGGACCGAAAGTGTTACCGACGGGAATCTACAGCGTCTTGAGCTGAGTTAAGACTTCAGAAGTCATTCGTCATGTCGAATGACCAGCGGATGAACTCTCAAGTTGGTAATAAATGTATTACATGTATAAGAACAAGCGTCATGTTAACTAATGATAGCCGTAAGGTAACTTTTATGCTTATTGTAGCTGTTAGCTAAAAACGCTAATTTAGCGTAGTTTAACCTGAATTCAGCTTTGACAACAAATATGATCGACTGTTTCTAGTAGAATTCCAAAGTTGTCATCTTGGACCCTCTCAGAGTACCCCCTCTGTATGCTTGCAGAGACCCCTACAGTAGGGAAACATGCAAAACCATCTGTCCTCTCTGTCCAAAATGTCCATCTCTGTCCATCCTCGAAGATGCCAATGTTCACATTTTGGACAGAGAGGACAGATGGTTTGAAAGAGGAGTGAAAGAAGCCATCTATGTCCACTGTGAGCGACCATCTTTGAACAGAGGCGGGGGTTTACGACACCAACTCTCTGCCATCTATAATCCAGTTTTGAGATCCCTTCCCAGACGCCTTAACGCCCACTCACATCCTGGGCCATCTGATCTCAGGAATTCGCATGATAAGGTGGGGCCAGGTTTCACAATGAACTCACCCGAAACTCTGACTGGTTGGGACCCACACCCAGTTTCACACCTTGGCTCAGGCGATTAGAGGATCATCAGGGGGTCCTTTTGTCCCTCTGTGGGGGGAAACTCCCACTAGGTTTATATCTGGGACTCTCCACCATTTGACCTTAGAACTGAAGAAGCTTCTCGGATGAGAGGTGAAACGTCTTCAAGTAACTTAAAGAAGTCCAGACGGTTTTCTTTGCAAGCTCCTTTGACTACGATGACCTGGATGACTGAGAACCTACACAGACAGGTACAGTGATATTTATTAACAGCATGTAGAAGTGTTACTTCTGATGCATAGAAATCCCACAGTGGAAATATTATTATCATCATTTCCAAGAGTGTAATAATTTTAATTGGAATGAAAAGAAAAGCAGAAGATCGATACCAAAATATGCAGTATCGCACATCACTACCCACAATGCATTGCGGCCTGCCGTCAATCCCGAAGCGCGCTAATTTTGAAATAACACACCACGTGATTACGTTGTGCAGCTGAGTCACGTGACCGCACAGCAACAAATCGCTGCAGATCTGGGTAAAGGGGGCGGAGCAAAGTGTATGCGCTGGAGAGGACTCGAGCAGAGAGAGCTGCTTTTTCGTGAAACGGGAGTAAAGTAGTAAACCTACAGGATCATATACAACTACCTACTTTTCAATCGATATCTGCACCGCTGTCTCTTGGATTGTAGCTGGATCTGTTAACTGTGTTTGGAAAGGCTTCTAGCTTAATCACAGAGTTCTCTTGTTTGTGGGCTCATCTAAAGGTAAGCACGGAGCTAACTTTGATGTGGTTTTAGTTTATGTTTTTCTCTGGTGAGAATAATAGATTGCTTACTATACATTGACGTCAGGGAGACTGTAGAGTTTGTGATTGCTTGCAATATTATAATATGGCGGTTGCTAGGAGGTAAGAATACATATAGCAAAAATAATCTTGGAATATGAACAAAAGGATGGAGTGCAGGGGAGGAGAACAACCAACCCCCACCCCAGGACATGAAGCCACGGGTACAAGCCTGGGGGAGGGCAATCAGCCTTTAGTGGACAATTATGTTATGAAAAATGACATATTAACTACTACAAAACACTGACCTTTGTGGGAATGCTTGGAGCAGACTAACATGTGAGCTGGAGTGTTCTGCGACGTTATATTTGTCTTCGAATGGTGTGAAATGTGAAAGCCTGCATGCCATAGTTTGCCCTAGTGCAGGCCCGGCCCTAACCAATCTGGCGCCCTAGGCAAGATTTTAGGTGGCGCCCCCCTACATCGGCAGTGTAGTGTATGTACTCACAAGAAACCGATTAGCTTTGTCTTTGACCTTTTTTTTTTTTACTTAAAGAAAGCAAATTCACAATCAGAATAATTAACAAGATAAAAAAATATATGAATAAATAAATGAATACAAAAAATGAATATATGAAATACAATAAATTTTACATACATAAACACAATAAAACGTGTCAACAAGTTGGATAAAATAAATCAAAAATACAATATAAATAAGGCACTGCACAAAACAAGATATTAAATAAACCAGTATGACTTTAACAACTATATTACAAAAAAGGGGATCCTACAGAGTTCTCTAGTTGTGCTTTTTAATACTGCATTAACTAGAATGACTTACAAATTACTGTACACCACCCCCTCATCAACCTCACATGACCTGCTACAGCCTTACTCTCCTAGTCTTTCTTGCAGCAAAGTCATCTACAACATCATCATATGACAACTGATTTGAGACCACATGATTTATGCTTATGATGGAAAGTCCACTGAGACATTCTTGCATCATAGTATATCTCAGGTAGGTTTTAATGAGTTTGAGCTTAGAGAAGCTTCTTTCAGCAGCAGCCACTGTAACAGGAAGAGTGGCAAAGATTCTCAGAGCAACCCACATGTTGGGGTAAATTTCTGCCAGCTTCTTCTCATGCAGGAAGGTCAAGAGTTCCATGTTTGTCATGTTCTTTGATGGCAATGGTGGGAAATTCTGCATTTCCATTGCAAGTTCTGTGCCATTAATGTCCGGCTGGCTGTCATGGGTCAGAGTAGTACTCAGTGTTTGGCACTGCTGTAGCAGCTCTTCTTTTTGTAAGTTGTGGAAATTGAGGAGTACTCCAAACTTGTCATTCACCTCTCCAAGGTTCTGAAATCTCTCATCAAGTGAAGAGATGGCTGTATCCACTACCACATTAAAAAATGTGGTTTCCATTTTTTTAAGTGCATCTTGTATGGGCTCATCTGGAGACTCATAACCGAAGTGCCTTTTGGTGGTTCTCAATCGCTTTTGTTTGAGTTCAGCCTCCACATTCATTTCTTCACACATCTCCTTTGCCGTTGTCTGTGCATCAGAAAATCCAGTGTTTCTGTAGCTGGTGAGGGAATCTTTGGTTTTCTTCAGCAAGTCGACAGCCACATCTAGCTGCATGGAGGGCGACTGCATGAGTTTACTCACATACTGGATCTTGCTGAGAATGTCATACCAGATGGCTGTACAAATGCAAAAACGATAGGATCCAATCTCCTCAGCCAAAGACTGGGCTTCAACTCTGACCACAGGGTCTGTAGCCGTTTCCCTCACCTCCAGAAGAGCCTCTCTGACTTGCCGAGCCTGATATCTGACTGCCTCAATGCTTTTTATCCTGCTTTCCCATCTGGTCTCAGCCCATGATTTCAAGGTGGTTTTCACATGTTTCAAGAGAACACCCCACCTATGGGTGGAGGCTGAGAAGAGCTTGAATAATTTTGCTAAATGCCCAAAGTAGCCAAGGGCATCTGGTGAGCTTTTTGCAGCATCAGCTACTACCAGATTTAAAGTGTGGGCACCACATGGGACCAAAAAAGCTCTTGAGTTTAGCTGAAGCAACCTTGCCTGAACACCTTTATTTTTTCCCTTCATGTTGGCCCCATTGTCATAGGACTGTCCTCTGCAGTCTTCAAAAGGAATGTTAAGCTCCTCTATCCGTTTTAGCATGAGAGTTGACAAATGATCTCCTGTTGATTCCTCTGCAACAAGAAAGCCCAGGAAATGCTCTTTAACTTGTGGTATGCCTTCTTGTGACACTATCCTGACTATGACAGAGAGCTGTTCCTTATGACTCGGATCAGGTGTGCAATCTAAAATGATGGAGAAATACTTTGATGTTTTGATATCTTCCACAATGCGTTTTATTATTCTTGAACTGATGGTGTCAATCAGTTCATTTTGGATTGTTTTTCCCAGATAATGTATGTGACTGCCAGCTCCACTTTCTACTCTACTGACATGCTGCTTCATCACTGGATCAAATTTGGCCATAAGCTCCACTTCTTTCAGAAAATTGCCATTGTCTGGTTTATTTAATGTGTCTGTGGACCCCCTGAAAGCCATGTTTCTTTCAGCTAAGGACTGAATTATTGCCACCAAACGATGTAGAACTTCACGCCACCTTTTTCTCTCAGCCTCAGCAAGTGCCATCTCTTGTTTATCTATTGTGAGTCCTTTCGCAAAACAGACCTCCAAGTCCTTCCATGTTGCCATGTGAGCATTATGCTCCTGGCTATCCTCATGGATAGGGATGGGTATCGTTTAGGTTTTATCCGATACCGGTGCCAAACCGGTACTTTTGAAACGGTGCCGGTGCTTAAACGGTGCTCAAACCGGTGCTTAAAGAATGGAGAACACAAAATTGGTCCAAAAACCTCTCATGTTCAGCTGTTTTTTGTAAAAAGATAACAATGTTAGCCTTTTCTGCAGCTATGGGGCATATATGGTATCACTCTTGGCTGGAAGCAGTGCTTAAACAATGGAAAAAACACAAACTTTGTCCAAAAACCTCTCATGTTTAGCTGTTTTCCACTTTTTCTTTGGTCATTTTAGCCTTTTTGGCAAGGGTGAAGGGAGTATCTGCCATCAAACAAGAGGACAGCCGCATGTAGCTATGATGATGTTTGCTAGTTCACCTTACATGCATTAATGTAATAACGTGGTTAGCCTACTCAAAGTAAATTACACACGAACAACATTAAACTACTCACGCAGAGAAGAACGGCTGCTGCTGCCGTCATCATCCGTCATCATTTCTGCTACACTGGCAGGGCTAGGGGCCAGGACTGTCCTCTTCGGGTTTTTGGGGGATATTGCTCCGGGTCCGATAACTGGCAACCCACCCGTAGTAGATGTGCACGGTGTGAGGTCTCGCAGCAAGCTATCAAATACGGCGCATTTCTCGGCTTTAAAAAACCCCCGCTATGCATCGCCAGGTGTTTCATCGGATTTGTTTACCTCCTTTGACAGTATCACAGTATCAGCTTAAAGCACTTGTTGCAGGCTGCTGAGTTTGCATATTTTGCTGTGAAGTACAGCCAGACTTTTGACCGCTTTGTCTTGGGCATTTTTAATCTGTAGCTCTGCTCTAAAAGAACGTACGTACCTGGCCCCGCCTACTATCCTCGGAAACGTAAAATGATTGGCTAGAATCTAAAGTGTATCACAGCTCAGGGAAAAAAAGCACCGAAATGTGCGCTGCTTTTCGGTCTGGTTACTACCGTACCGGACACCGGTACCCATCCCTACTCATGGACCTTGAGCAAGTGGCTTGCATTTTTCCAGTCCTTCAGACCTTCCCTACTCAGTTTGTAATCTCTCTTGGAAAACATTTTGCAGCAGAAGCAGTGCAAGCTATCCTCTTTTTTCGAATACATAAGCCAGGTTCTTCTCACCTTTTCCCCATTGATTAAGAGTCTGTTAAAATAATCATGCTGACACCTTCGCCCGTCTTTCTGTTTCGGGAATGTGAAGTCACTATCAATTACAAATGGACCTCTGTGAACTAACTCTGTTCGTACCTTTTCAGTTAAAGCAGAAGGCCAGTCAGCAGGGTCTATTGGTGCAGCAGGAAGACCGCTTGATGCTGCTGCATCACTGCTGGGTTGTGCTGCTGAGGTGGAGGCAACAGGAACACCGCTTGATGCTGCTGCATCATGGCTGGGTTGTGCTGCTGATGCTGCAAAACTGGTGGGTTGTGCTGCTGAGGTGGAGGCAACAGGAAGACCGCTTGATGCTGCTGCATCATGGCTGGGTTGTGCTGCTGATGCTGCATCACTGGTGGGTTGTGCTGCTGAAGTGGAGGCAGCAGCGGTAGATGTGGTAGATGGCCCAGGGGTGGGATTTAGAAACTTCAACAGTGCATCTGAAGAGAGGAGTATGTGACACCACTGAGTATTAAAGTCTAATAATAAAAACATATGATTCCAGGAATAAAATGAAATGATATAATATAAATGAAAAACCAAAGAGATATATGTATGATGTTAACTGATATGCAAATTAGATTAGATTCAATTTATTACCATCATTACAGTAAAATGCTGAATAGCAGAATGCAAAGTAACAGTATAATATCATATGAGAATGTTATGTTATGATTATCTTTGACCGAATCACAGCAGTGCTCATATTAAAAAACAGCATTCCCTCTTATGTGATATTGCTTAATTAACATTAATGATGTGCACTTTAACAACTAGACTTACAACTATAATATATACAGGGGTGGAAAAGTGACTATTACCTGCAGGGTAAACGTTAGCTAACCAGAAGGCAATAACAATGTAAACAAAAAACACCTGCTTAAAAGATGAATACAAATGAGGAATGGTGGGAAAGGTGGGAGTACTGTAATTACTTAACGTTACATTATTATTTTCCATAACAATTTAGCCCCCTCCACAATATTAACTGACGTTAAAACAGTTAACTAGCTATTTATTGATTAGCAATTAGCGAATCATGTAACATTAGCTTAATGCTAAAAATTTAGGTTACTATCACATTCAGACAAATAATTTCATGTAGGCTAACGTTACCTACCTCTGTCTTTTTCTTGTTTCTCCTCCTCTTCTTTTCTCTTTTTTTTTCTTCCCTGGGCACCTGACAGTTTTGGCCTTTTTGACATCTTGTGTTGATTTTTTGATGTGGTGACGTCCAAAAGGAACCATGATACGGGAAGGGAGGGGGCGCACCGTGCGGGGAGGGGGCGGGGGGGGGGGGGGGGGGGGTGTAATGTTGTAACAAATAGCTCCATGCCCTCCTGGGTTTTAATTGCACCTTAGAACACACATGCATCAACACTACAATGAGCGGGTGGAGGGAGGTTTGGAGTCTTCTCTCACCCCCGTTCTCTGCGGCCTGCTAGAGCGGGGGGGCTAGGAGGAGTTGGCCGTCCGACTGCGGTCTGGGGTGTGGGGCCTCCCTGCTGCTGCGGAGTCGGGGCGGTCTGCCTCTCCCCACCGCAGGGAAAAGGGTAACACCACCTGGGTCTGGGTGCAATCCCCCCCTCCAGGGGCAAGGGTACCTAGACCCGGTTCGTAGAGTACGCTTGGGGAGTGTGATCGTGTGTACAGCGTCTCTTTATGTCTGTCTCCACGTCGGTTGAGTGTGGAGTAAGTGCATATGAGAGCATGAAGGTGGGAATGGATGTTTGTGTCTGTGTGTGCCTGTATGTCTGTGTCTATATGTCAGGTTGGGTATCAGTCGCCACCTCTCTGGGGACATCTCAGGCCCTCCAAGGTTTGGAGGCCTATCTCCACCCACCACAACTTCCCCTGCCGGTGGCGGACTCCCTCAGGTGTCGGTGCGTTGGTGGTTCTTTGTGTCTGGGGGTGGGCGTCCGGGTACACACCGGCTCACTCCTTGGCGGCCGCTTATTGGGGCTCGCTCGGGCCACTTCGGAGGTGGGGTGCCCCCGGCCTCTCGGCCTGGGGCTCGGTCACTCAGGCACAGCTGGCTGCCGGCGGAGCTCACGGGCGCGTCACTGCAACTCCCCCTGGCTTCTGCTCCGCGGCTGCTGAATGAGCCCTCATCTGGGACTCTCCTCAGCTCTTTCTGGGACAGTGGCGCGGCTGCCCCTCTGTGGGTCTTCCTTGGTCTCTTGTGTTCTGGGGGCCTCTGGATGTCTGGAGTTTTGATCTCCTCCATACCGGTTTCATACCATAGAGGACAGGGCTGTGGCTCCCCACACTCCGTAGCAGATCATTACATGGAGAAACCTTTGGAATACAAGCATGCTGACCCACACAGGTATGCACACAGGTGTACACATGGGTATTCACAGACGCGGACTACAGCTTTCTTGGCTGCTGCCCCAAAGCACATTGTGCGCTGTCTATCTTGCGTGCTGCACAATATCGTTTATTATTTAGTATCTACTGATATCTACTACTAGCTAGTTTATTGTGATGGTGCTTTTTTTTTTTTCTTATTATGTTGCTCCTTGTTGTTTGCTTTCTCTTCTGTTTTTTTTTTTCTCCATACAGGTGACCCAGGTGTTTTGTTTTTTTTGTTTGTTTTTTTTTCTCTCTTCCCCCCCTTCTCACCGTCTCTTCTCCCCTTTGGTTTTCTTTCTCTCCCTCTCTTTCTTTCATTCTTTCTCCCTGTCCTATCCCACAGTCATGTCTGTCCCGTTTGTAGCAACTGAAAATTATTATAATTATGAATTTATTTTAAGGTCAATCAAATGGACCAATATGGCAAGGCCATGATGTTCCACTTGGTAAAATAAATCCGCTTGGCATCTTTCTTGGCCTTAAGACAACAATTCTGATGGCTATAGATCCAAACGGGACAAAAAAAACAAAAAAACAAAAACAAATAATATTTCTATTAAATAAGCTTTACTTTACATTTTAATTAACGTGGGATTATTTTTTTGTATTTAGAAATAATAGTACCAATTTTTTTTTTTTTCAACATTTGTGGCACTGGCGTGGCGCCCCCTGATGGACGGCGCCCTTAGCATTTGCCTATACGGCCTATGCCACGGGCCGGCCCTGCCCTAGTGGCAAGCCTGCATGCTTGCCACTAGGGCTGGGCCATATTATACCGTTCACGGTAATACCGGTACAATGTTAGGCAACGATAAGAAAATGGACTATTGCGATAGAATATGGGTAAAACACGCATGCGCAGTGCCTTTGTTTTCATACGCACATGGCCGAAAAAGCATGGCGGCAACAGAGAATGAGAAGGGAGAAAGCGGATCGTTGAGTGAAACAGATGAACCAGAATTAGTTTGTAAAAATGGTTCCACTTCAGTAATGTGGAGCTGGTTTGGTGTTTGTCCGTCAGATACACAACAAAGCACATTTTTTTTGTAGAAAAAGCAAGCGGGCCCTCGTTATTGCCATATTTGTTGGACTAAGGCGCTCTTAAATCTGGGAGTAATCTGGGTCCTAAACTCCGTCACTTCAGGTCCCAAAGTCAAACGAACACTGCAGCATTACTGAGTTAAAAACTGTCTAAATTCTTTCTTAAATCTCTGAAGGATGTGGCCCTGCCACTACCCGATCTGTACCAGAAACCAGATACAATGCCGGACACTGTTTCTTCTTCTTTGGTGTTTATCAGCGGCTTGTACATGCATGTACATGCAGTGCTGCCGTCTTCCGTTTCAGTCAGTTATTACGCTCTTTAACCCTACTACGTATCTCTGCGTCTTTCGGGCTTTTACAAAGCTTCAAAAAAAGAAAAAAATATATATTTTAGGGGTGCAACGATACACAAAATTCACAATTCGGTTCGATATTTTTTCGATAGAAAAAAATGTTCATGCCTTTTTAATTTGTCATTTATTAAAATTATAAATATATATTTTAACTCAAAAGTACAGTTTTTAAATTTAATGTTGCCGAAACAACAAAGTAATAAAAAAATAAATCTATCTGATCGAGAAATCACTCATCTTTGGAAAAGAGAGTTTATTACAGAGAAATGTCTCTTTCCTAAATAAAAGCTATACTATACGCTTCTTCTGGGCTATACTCTCAGCAGCATATTAAACATATCAGGTCCCCATAAGGAGAATCATGTGCTAATGACTCGGGTAAAGTTTGTAGCATGCGTGCTTGTTGTTTTTGTCTGCTTCCACTTGTCTTTGCACTAGGATGATGTCGGTGTAAATGTGCAGTCATATTCATTGTGTTCCCACTAGTGCTGTCAGCGTTAATCTCATTGAAATGACGTTAACGCCACAACACTGCAAATCTCCGTTAACGAGCTACCGTGGGGCTAACTGCGCTAACACAATAGTTCCCACCCATGTAATTGAGCATTGCGTGGCACATCCAACATACTGTTTTACTTTTGTCCATGACGCGCTTACCTTAAGGGTCATACTTACGGTGGCCCCTAGAGACAAAGCACTTGCAAACTCCAAAACACTTGCAAACGCGCGTATGCACAAAATGCAACACAAAAACTCACGCGCGTGGTTTTACTCGCGCGTCAAACGCGCCAGACGCGCTACACTGACGCGAGTTTCACGCGTTTTGGCATTTTCGCGGGACCCGCAATCGCGTGTCATCGCGCCTTTCCATTGACTTTACATGTAAACCTGACGCTCTATTCGCGTCCATCGCGTTCGGTGTGAACACACTGCAAGTCATACAGAACAGATATCAGAGCCTTAAACAGGCTGACTTCTGCTAAATGGGTCAAACTGGGCAGAAAGTAAACAAACACATAACATCCTTATAGAATATGATGTAACACTATAGATCAACTTAGCTCAGAATATATAAAGCATATAAACAATTACAGCAATATGATGCAACAAACACAGCAGTGCTACTAATCCAAAATACTCAAAGCTTCATAGAACTGAAACAAACATTTATTTTTAGCTCCATTCTGCTGCTGATACATACTTTAGGTTTCTGAATATTAAACTTGTTGCTGCCTTTCATAGTGTGTAACTTGAAGGCCCTGAGTACTTTCTCCCACACTGAAAACACTGGGATGATAACATTATTTGAACATTACCTAATAAGACTGATTTAGGACAGACAGTTATGTTAAACTTTCCTAGCAATCCTTCACAAACAGGAAACAGTCTGTCTATTCTCTCCATCTGTCAGCTGCTGCTGGCTCTTCCTCCTCCTCTTCCTCACACACTGCTGAGTTTGTCCTGGTGGATCATCAGGGGTGCAAAGCCTCACACATGATGTGCAGCAGTGGGTCCCTCAGTCTGTCCTCACTCTGGACACTTGCAGTTGTCACGCATGGAAATCAAATGTGTGATAAGCTGCAGGATTCAAACACAAGTGTAACTTATAAATACATGTTCATACTTTTATTCCACAATCGGAGAGAAAGAAACAGAGAGAGAGAGAGTGCAGGACAGACAGGTGACAGTCTCAGGTGTATACACTGCTACAAAACAGCACCAGAGAAGGAGGATTTAGTGTTTGTGTTATTACGAAACAAGAAGAGTTCCCAGATGGTACAGTGGACACATG